>NC_047093.1:65983603-66289807 GCF_902459505.1 Geotrypetes seraphini | reverse complement strand
CCCTAGTAGACCACTGAAATATGGCAGGCCATGATGCTAGAGACGTTAGATTGTTAGTCTTTAAATTTGTAAAACAAAGACTGAGAGGTGGTAATATTGACCAAATATTATTGCAGGAAGAACAAAGATTGATATATGAACTGCAGTTTTTACACCAAGAGGCTTGAATCCGGAAATAGATTACAGTCCATTTCTAAAATATTGTGCGTCCATAGCTTTTGTTGTTCCTTGCCACAAGAATGAATGAATGAATAAATGAATTTATACATATATATAGGATGGCCTAGTGGTTGCAGCTACAGTCTCAGCACCCTGAGATTCTGGATTCAAGCTCCATGCTATTCCTTGTGACCCTGGGCAAGTCACACAATCCTCCATTACTCCAGGTACATTAGATAGATTGTAAGCCCACTAGGACAGATAGGGAAAATGCTTGAGTACCTGACTATAAACCACTTAGACATATATCCCTGAGTTTTCTAACACTTTTCACTTTCTTCATTTAAAGCAGTTTAAGCACCCAATTGTTTTGATACTGAGTACATTTTCTACTTTTATATTTTATGTAGTATCTTGAATTGTAGTGATATGGTCATCACATGTTTTATATTTATTTTCCTTTCTCTGATTTATTTTTATATATGTTAATATTTTATTTAGATATATGTTGCAATATGTATGGTATGCAATTATCTAGATGTATCTCATGATTACTTATATCAAATATATTTGTTTGTTCATAGAAGAAAGTACCATATAGGTGCTGAAACACTGGTCATGTTGAGTCAGTTGTACATTTCCCGAATATAAATAAATAAAAGATCCCAGTGGAATCATCTCTTCAATCTCTACTGTCACTGATTGATTTTAGTATTGTAGAGGTTCTCTTCCCATTTTTTTGGTAGTCTTTTTTGGGATATATGGGATATCACAAACAGCATGTGCCTGTAATGAAAATAGTGTACTGTATGTGAGTCTATAGATATTTTGCTTGTAGGGTCAACACCATCTTGGGAAGATGGCCCTATGAGCCAGGCAGGAGTAAAAGGAGGGGAAGGGGTGGATCTTCCACCTTCACTCAAGGATGCACCGGGAAATGACAGTTCACTTGGAGCTGATGTAGGCAACTGCATTTGAATATGCTTGTCCATAGGACCTATTAATTTTAGAGTACTTGTGCTTTTAATCTTCACCTTTCTTTTAACCATTATAAATAAAATAAAAAATGAATATCCAACCAGCATTCAGGCTCTTTCCGGCTCCTAATAGGCTCCCAAGGGGCTATGCATGCCCCTTGTGGCATGCCCTGAGGCACACATGCCTCAGGCACTCCTGGCTTTTAAAATTGTTCCAGCAGTGGTCTCTCATTTCATGTGCCAACACCCACCAAATCCCCAATTGTTCTCTCTCCAAGGGGTGTCCACAAACGAGCTGCCTCCTCCAGTACTTCTCAGGCACTCCCAGCTTTTAAAGTTGTTCTGCCAGCAGCATCTGAAGTCAAGCACCACCGCCCACCAAAGCCCCGATCTTTCTCTCTTCAAAGGGGTGGGGGTCCATAAATAAGCTGCCTCCTCCCACCATTGTTCTAATCATCCACATGCTTAATCAGCACGTAAATATAAGCCCTCACTTTATAGAAATAGTCCTGATATATAAGGCCCTTGATATTGGAAAAACAAAAGCAGCTTTCAGGCTTGTAGGCAGTATATAAGTAATTATAAAATATAAGGTCACAATGCAAACCGAACAACTATAGTTTTAATATTAACCCCCACATCTACTTTTAAATATTAAAATTTATTTTGTTTTGTGTGTGTGGATGTATCTATATCTAGCTATATATACATACATGGAGGGGCATAATCAAAAGATAATGTCTAAGTCTGTTTAGGGGTTTAAGTCACTAGTCGCCCAAAGTCAGACATGGGAAAAGGTCCATTTTCAAAAAATACATCCAACATATATATATATTTTTTTAAACTGTATGTCCAGCCGTCTGATCATCCAGACCGCTAAGTTGTCCATCTTTATATCCCATTTTCGCCAAAAATTCATCCAAGTCAAAAACACCTAGAAAAAGACCTTTCGGACATGGGCGGGGTCAGCGAAAGACGTATGAAGACTTGAGGCGGTCCAGAGGAGGGCGACGAAAATGATAGGAGGCTTGCGCCAGAAGACGTATGAGGAGAGACTGGAAGCCCTGAATATGTATACCCTAGAGGAAAGGAGAGACAGGGGAGATATGATTCAGACATTCAAATACTTGAAGGGTATTAACGTAGAACAAAATCTTTTCCAGAGAAAGGAAAATGGTAAAACTAGAGGACATAATTTGAGGTTGAGGGGTGGTAGATTCAGGGGCAATGTTAGGAAATTCTACTTTACGGAGAGGGTAGTGGATGCCTGGAATGCGCTCCCGAGAGAGGTGGTGAAGAGTAAAACTGTGACTGAGTTCAAAGAAGCGTGGGATGAACACAGAAGATTTAGAATCAGAAAATAATATTAAATATTGAACTAGGCTAGTTACTGGGCAGACTTGCAGGTCTGTGTCTGTGTATGGCCGTTTGGTGGAAGATGGGCAGGGGAGGGCTTCAATGGCTGGGAGGGTGTAGATGGACTGGAGTAGATGGACTTAACAGAGATTTCGGCAGTTGGAACCCAAGCACAGTACCGGGTAAAGCTTTGGATTCTTGCCCAGAAATAGCTAAGAAGAAAAAAAATTTTAAAAAAAAATTAAATTGAATGAGGTTGGGCAGACTGGATGGATCATTCGGGTCTTTATCTGCCGTCATTTACTATGTTACTATGTTACTATGACTGGACACCCAAACATTGTACCAGATAAGTGAGGTACCTTACAGGGCACTGCTGTGAACTTTACAAAAAGGGTGCCACATACACATCTCGCCACAACAACCTTATAGGTCATGATTAGCTCCTCAAAACACCCCCAGAACCGACTAGACCCACCTGTCTACCACCCCAATAGCCCTTATGGCTGCAGGTGCACTTATATGGCAGTACATAAGGGTTTTGGGGGAGTGCACATGTTTCACCATGCTTACGGTGGTTAGAATGGCTTATGGGCTTGGGTCTTCCTCTTCATGGTTCACTAGATCAGTGTTCTTCAACCACCGGTCCATGGACTGGTGCCGGTCCGCAGAAATTTTCTGCCGGTCCACAGGGCCGGCACCTCCATCGGGCCCAAGAGATTGTTCTGTAGCCACCGGTCCTCGGTATGATCAATGCGGCGTCTTCGGGCCGGCGCCCTGAGTGCTGCAGTGCACAAAGCCATGGGAGAAGGCTCCTGCCTGTGCCTGACCCGGAAGCCTTCTCTTTGACATCGCAACGTCAGAGGGAAGGCTTCCAGATAAGGCGCAGGACATGCGCGAGGACCTGCTTCCCACAGCTTTGTGCAATGCAGCACTCAGGGAGCCGGCCCGAAGACCCTGCGTTGATCGCACTGTGGACCAGCCTGAAGCTAATACCGGGGGGCAGGGCAGAAGGCAAGACACATGGAGGGAGAGAGACAACAGCGGTGATTTTACATCTGCCCTAATTGTCTGTCCTAACTGTCTGTTCAAGAAGAAATGCATTTGTTTGTTTTTCTCTGGGGGTTATACTACTTGCAGAGTCTTGCATCTTAGGATTTGTTTGTGAATATTAGTACTTTTAGTTTTTGGTCCTGCATTTGCATGGGGTTATCTGTTTTCTGGTAGGAATGAATGTTGAAAAGCATACAGTGTGCTTTATGTATTTTAATTTTGTGGTTAACCATTATGTGTTGTTAATACAATTATATTGTATGTATGTATATATGAAAAATGAATGGAAAAATGGTGTTACAATTAGTACTATTATGGGGGTGGGGTCTGGGGCGGAGATTGGGTGGAGATGGGCACGACATGGCCCACTGTTCTTCAACTGCCGATCCACAGACCGGTGCCAGTCCACAAAATAATTATTTTATTTCTGCTGGTCCACAGGTGTCAAAAGGTTAAAGAATACTGCACTAGACCACCCCCAGACCACTTAAGCCACCTCTGTGCAGCTCTACTAGGCTTTCCTATGCCAGGCTGCCAGGTACTGATATTCTGGAGGCAGATATATGTGACATTTTTATTCCAATTTTTATGGCGGTGGGGGGAGGGAGTCAGTGATCACTGGGGAAGTGTGTAGGAGTCTGTACTTTGTTCCTGCAGTGGTTATCTGGTCACTTTGGATACCTTCTTGTGACTTAGACCTGGTTGTAGATGGCCTAAGTCATAACGTCCAAGTTCCGTCTAGGAAGTGTTAAAATTTCGGTTATGGAATTAGGCTCACAGAGTATAGTTTCCAGAAGCAATTTACATGAGTAAATGGTTAGATACTAAACAGACTATTAGAAAACTGCCTGCCCTTTTCTGTAGGGGAGAGCATGCAATGATGATTCTTTGGATTTGGGACTAATGCAGAAAGGCTTGCAATAGTCAGCTCAGTGCATAACTCTACTGTAAATCCTCCTTTACAAAGCCATGCTAGTGTTTTTAGCGCCGGCCGTGGTGGTAACATCTCGGACGCTCATAGGAATTCTAGCACTGATACTAGTGCTAAAAACGCTAGCACAGCTTTATAAAGGAGGGATTAGTGATCTAAAACTATTGTGGCATGCTATAAGCAATGAGTATGCAAATAACTTTCACGATTTAATTTGTCAACCTGTCAAATGCCTGAGCAATGATTGACTGAAGCAATGACAGAGACAATATTTTTTTTTAAAAAAAGGCAAGCCATGGACAAAAGCATTTTGCATCACCCCACCACCACCAGAATGCCAACATCCCAACAAACTACTCCCTAACTTCACAGCCCCTCCTGCCCAGACTGCCTCTCCCCTTAATAAATATCCCTAGCATCTGGCACTTCCGCACTCCTACCCTAACCTGACTTTAAAAAAAAAAAAAAAAGCTCTCACAAGTGTTTAATAGGAATTCCCCCACACCTCATCCAAGCATTTCTTGAGATGATGACACCATAGAATGGAGCAGGTGGGCATTGCTCCTGACTCATTTAAGGTATAGAGCCTGGGGTTCTGGGGTCTAAACCTGGGCAAAGAGTCAGGGGTGGTCGATCAGGAAGGATTTTTTTAAAAGTCAGATTTGGGGTAGGGTGGATGGAAGGGTGCCACTAGACACCAGTGATTTTTTGGGAGGTGGATTTGGGAGGGAGGGGGCCACTAGAATTCCAGGGAATATGTTTTCTATTTTGTGGACAGCGGGTCAGGGTGGCGGCCACTAGACTTCCAGGGCCTGCTGTATTTGGAGGTGGCAGAGCAGGATGGTTGGGTTGAGGGGGAGCAGAAGAGATGCCGTTAACGTCCTTACCTGTTAACCTAATTAACCCTTCTTCACTACCTCAGACCTGATAAAATGTTTTCTATGTTGTGCACAAGTCATACTTTTTATTATTATTATTATTGCATGGTCACAGATGTGGTATGTAATGCATTACCATTCATTTTAATGCAATGAGTAGATGTGGTTTCCATGCAAGTTAACATCTATACTGAAACCCTTTCTGCATTGTTCAGCCAGTAACTGTCATTTCAAACCCATGGTAACCACACAGCTAGCTAGCCTTGTGGTAGCTTTCAGCATTGGCTCCCTTTTTTGCGGTTGGCAGGACCTATTGTTTTCTTTGACTGCAGCTGCTCTTTACTGCCCCTAACTACTGCCCTAAGCAACTGCCTTGTTTGACTAATTGTTATGTCAGCCCTGCCTTCTTCTGGAGGCACACCTGGTTTTCAGGATACTGGGTGACTGGGTGACGGGGAAGCTGGATGTTGGGGAGTCCCTGGACATCGTGTACCTGGACTTTAGCAAAGCATTCGATAGCGTACCACACCGCAGGTTGCTGAACAAGATGAGTTCTATAGGATTAGGTGACACATTGACGAAATGGGTTAGGAACTGGCTTGGTGGTAGGCTTCAAAGGGTAGTGGTGAACGGCACCCCCTCAGAAATGACGGAGGTGATCAGTGGAGTGCCACAGGGTTCGGTCTTGGGACCGACCCTATTCAACATCTTTATAAGAGACTTGGCAGAAGGGCTTCGAGGTAAAATAGCATTATTCGCCGATGACGCCAAACTAAGTAATGTAGTGGGAAAATGCACAACGGACGAAGATTCAATGCCCGACAACATGATGCACGACCTACTCCTACTGGAGCGCTGGTCTAGGACCTGGCAACTCAGCTTCAATGCCAAAAAATGCAAAGTCATGCACCTAGGCAACCACAATCCATACAAGACTTATACTCTTAATGGTGAGATCCTAACAAGAACGGTTGCAGAACGGGACTTGGGGGTGATCGTCAGTGAGGACATGAAGGCTGCCAGCCAGGTAGAGCAGGCCTCATCCAAGGCAAGACAGATCCTAGGTTGCATTCGCAGGGGTTTCGTCAGCCGTAAGCCGGAAGTCATTATGCCATTGTATAGATCCATGGTGAGGCCCCACCTGGAATACTGTGTGCAATTCTGGAGACCACATTATCGCAAAGATGTGCTGAGATTGGAGTCGGTTCAGAGACTGGCCACCCGGATGGTCTCGGGACTCAAAGATCTCCCGTACGAAGAGAGGTTAGACAAACTGCGGCTTTACTCGCTTGAGGAGCGCAGAGAGAGGGGGGACATGATCGAGACGTTCAAGTATCTCACGGGCCGCATCGTAGCGGAAGAAGATATCTTCTTTTTCAAGGGACCCACGGCAACAAGAGGGCATCCGTGGAAAATCAGAGGCGGGAAACTACGAGGTGACACCAGGAAATTCTTTTTCACTGAAAGGGTGGTTGATCGCTGGAATAGTCTTCCACTGCAGGTGATTGAGGCCAGCAGCGTGCCTGATTTTAAGGCCAAATGGGATCGACACGTGGGCTCTATTCACTAGGCAAAGGTAGGGGAGGGTCATTAGGGTGGGCAGACTAGATGGGCCGTGGCCCTTATCTGCCGTCTATTTCTATGTTTCTATGTTTCTATGATACATGCCATAAATATATATAACACACAAACAGAAAAGGCAAGTGAGATGTCCAAATCAACCAGTGGAAATTTTATTGAATATATAAAGTCACTGTAAAGTTGTTTGTTTCGTCAATTAGAGTACGTAAACTAGGGTCCCAACTAGGATCCCAGTTTCAGCAGTGTAAATCGCCTTCCTCAGGGGGACTTACAAACAACTTAGCTGGCCAGGTGTGGGAATAGTTTAGAATATCAAGTCAGAACCTTCCTTTCTTCTCTTTTTCCTCTTGGCTCTTTGCTCCCTCTAGGTTCTGACTTGATATTCTAAACTGTTCCCATACCTGGCCAGCTAAGTTGTTTGTATGTCCCCCTGAGGAAAGCAGTTTACACTGCCAAAATTGGGATCCTAGTGGGGACCTTAGTTTACGTGCTCTAATTGACGAAACAAACAACTTTACAGTGACTTTATATATTCAATAAAATTTCCACTGGTTGATTTGGACATCTCGCTTGCCTTTTCTGTTCGTATGTTACATTTCAAGGCAAGGTCTCTTTTTTCTGTTTTGTTGCTTTATAAATATATATGACAGAACTGCATGCACTGGAAATCCCATACATATAAATCTCTCATACGTACATATTCAGTATGGCAAATCTGTAAGACTGACTGGTTGTGTGCCTTCAAGAAAGGGCTTAAAAACACTACGCTATTCTATTCTCAGTCTGGTCCTTGGAACCTACCCATCTGATCAGGTTTTCAGGATTCCCACAATGAATATGCATGAACTATTACTTCTACACAAGGTATCCAAATATAATTTGATGCATATTCATTGAGAATATCCTGAAATCAGACCGGTCTCTTAAATCTGCATGAACTTAACATAATCATCCCTTTACTGAATTAATATTATGGCAGCAAAATAAATACAACCACTCCTGTATTGGAAACAATTCCTTTTATGACAAATGTCTGATTATAACATGCTCAAGCCTTACTCCTACGCCCATATGAATTTATTGTGCAATGTTTGGTTTTGCCATTTTAAAAAGCCTCATTAATGCAAACATTAAACCCCAATTCAGTTGATATAATGGATGATCACTGTACTTATTTAAGGAAATCTTAATGCAATTAAATTTAAACTGAACAGATTGCTGTAGCTAAAAAAAAGGTCAGAATTTTATGCAGTTGTCATAATGATAAAAATCTATTAGTAACACTCCAATTAAAATATAAATTTCCCTTGAATTGTACATAGCACCAATATTCAGAAAGACATCACTCATTCCATATCTAGAACAGCAGTTTTTTGCAATAAGTCTCAAAACTCAACTCATGTGTATTAAATCATATGGCTCTTAGGCTTCATAGGGCCTTTGCAAATTCTCCTTTGGCTGCAAGAGGCTATACACATCATTATCTTGATTTTCTTCTAGTTAAGATCAGACAGATGTTTTCTTAGGCTAAAATTTAAACCAGTTTTTTAAGATGATGACACCTAGGGTTACCAGATATACAGGAAAACGTGGACATGTCCTCCTTTTAGAGGACTGTCTGATGTTTTGGTTTTTTTTAAATGGGGGGAGTTTGTCTGGGTTTAGCCAGCTCGCCCTACTCCCCCATCTACCTCCTCTCTGGGCTCGGCTGCTGTAATTTAATCTTCGGGCAGCCAGCAACAGCGAGGTGAGCTTGCTGCCACCGGCCTACTCCAGAAGTCACCTCTCTGCAGTGACTACCTGTTCCCTTATAGGCAGGACCTGCAGAAAGGTAGCTTCAGCTACCTGGCAGCAGCAGGCTCACCTCATAACTGCTGGCCGCCTGTAGATTAAATTACAGCAGCAGGGTAGGGGGAGGAGGTAGGTGGGGGAGTCAGGAGCTAGAGAGATCATGAGGGGAAGCAGCATGAATGGTGGCTGGAAAAGCAGAATGGAAAGAGGGAGGGGAGGTGGAGAAACAGCATAGAGGGAGGGAGTGCTAGAGAAACAGCATGGAGGGGGGACTGGAGAAACAGCATGGAGAGAGGGCTGAAGAAGAATTATGGAAAGGAGAGAGTGCTGGAGAAAAGAGCATGGAATAGGGTAGTGCTGGATGGAAGGGGAGAGACAGAAAAAGCAGGAAAGGAAGATAGAAGGAAAGAGGGGCATGTCAATTCAAAAGCCAAGCTTATATCCTCTTGATTCATGAGCAGTCATTTCTCTAGGATAAATATCAAACATGTACCTTTAACCCTTGTCCAGTTCATCTTTTGGCCTCTATGTTCAGGACTCCTCTTTGATAATAATGGAAAATGAAGTTTAATAATGCATTACTCAAGCAAAGCACATGATAAAATGTATTGCATACTAAACTTCATTCCCAAAGTTTAAGAAAATAAGAAGAGAAACCCTACTCACAATGGCTATAGCTGAGAGCAAGTAGACATGTTTGATGCACAATCTTGATATCATTGTGACATCATCAATATGCACCTAGATGGCAGATTGTCACTAAAAAATATAGGAATATGTACTGGGGGCACTTGTCAATACTAGGGATTTGAACCTGTGGAAGATGGAAGCAGTGCCTTTAACCATTGAGTCACATGTGCTTCCTTTTAGAGAGGGGTTCCTGCCATGTGAGATGATACCTTAGGAGATCATAGCCATCTCAGAGTAAAAATAAGTTTCCCTCTAGACCCTGGAAAGGGCAGAGTGCAAATGTAAATGGCAAAATCCACAACCCATACTCTCTTTTGAGATCAAAAAGAAGCTGTTAAGGTTATGTGGATTTGAACCCATGACCTGTGGAAGATGGAAGAAGTGCCTTTAACCACTGAGCTACAGGGGCTTCCTTTTAGACAGGGGTTCCTATTATTTTTTAGTGACATTCTGCCATCTAGGTGCATATTGATGATGTCACAATGATGTCAAGATATATATATATATGTTCATGTGCTGTGCTTAAATAATGCATTATTAAACATCTTTTTCCATTATTATTAAAGAGAAGTCATCTATACCCCCAAAATAGAAGCCCATTTCATCTATATGTGGAGCCTCTAGCACACCTAAGTGACGCCTAAGTCGCATTCACCTAACTCGCGCCTAACACTCAAAAGTAGACCTTGTTTTGCAATGCCAACATTTTAGGTGAGAATGTAGATGTGTTAGGATGCTGAGCAGCATGCGATTCTGTATATAGATGTCCATATGAAAGTCACGCCCACACCTATCCCATTAGATGCAGCTTTTTCCAAAGGGCATCTATAAAATTGTAAATGCCTATTTTTTGAATCGCACACAGCCTTTGGATGTCTAACTTTAAATTATTGTTAAAGTTGTTAATTGGGCTTATTATTCAATTTATTTGGATGCCTAAGTTGCTAGACTTCCACATTGTGGAAGCCTAACTTTAGGTGTCTTTTATAGAATTTGCCCTAATTGTTCAATTTTCCTATGAAAAGTGGGATCTACAACTCCATGTGAACTCCATGCGAAGATCTGCAACGTGACATAATCAGGCTCGAGGAATGGGCATCGACATGGCAGATGAGGTTCAACGTGGATAAGTGTAAAGTGATGCATGTAGGTAACAAAAATCTCATGCACGAATACAGGATGTCCAGGGCGGTACTTGGGAGAGACCTCCCATGAAAGAGACTTGGGAGTTATGATTGACAAGTCGATGAAGCCGTCCACACAATGTGCGGCGGCGGCAAAAAGGGCGAACAGAATGCTAGGAATGATAAAGAAGAGGATCACGAACAGATCAGAGAAGGTTATCATGCCACTGTACCAAGCCATGGTTCACCCTCACCTGGAGTACTGTGTCCAGCACTAGTCGCTGTACATGAAGAAGGACACGGTACTACTTGAAAGGGTCTAGAGAAAAGTAACTAAAATGGTTAAGGGGCTGGAGAAATGGCCGTACAGCGAAAGATTAGAGAAACTGGGCCTCTTCTTCCTCGAACAGAGGAGATTGAGAGGAGACATGATTGAAACATTCAAGATACTGAAGGGAATACGCTTAGTAGATAAGGACAGGTTGTTCACCCTCTCCAAGGATAGGGAGAATGAGAGGGAACTTTTTAAAATTGAAAGGGGATAGATTCCGTACGAACATAAGGAAGTTCTTCTTCACCCAGAGCGTAGTAGAAAACTGGAACACTCTTCTGGAGTCTGTCATAGGGGAAGACAAAGTTAGACAAGTTCCTGTTGAACCGGAACGTATGCAGGTAGGGCTAGTCTCAGTTAGGACACTGGTCTTTGACTAGAGGGCCGCCGCGTGAGCGGACTGCTGGGCACAATGGACCACTGGTTTGACTCATCAGCGGCAATTCTTATGTTCTTATGTTCAGTCACAAAGGAAAGATCAGGACTCAATGCATGTCTGGATTGCCACCCTACATGAAAATCTATTACAGCAACTTTCTTTTTTAATTGGCTTTCATAGCAATGAGAGATTCCAGAAAATAGTGGGAAAAACAGCTGTCTACAAAAATTGCCTAAAGTTAAGTTTGTATCTAGAGATGTGCAAACAATTTTTTTTTTATTTATAAATTTCAATGATTACAATATCACATGATACAAAAGAAAAAAAGGTCTTCATTAGACATTAACATTACATAATCATTCCATACAAAATTCCTTTCTAAGCCCACATTAATGGAGAGATATGATACAATTTCAAAAAACAAATTTATAAATAAAAAGAAAATGGAAATAATTCACGATTCACCCTCGCAAATCCCAAACCATTCCTTACTCTTATAGGGATTATTAAATTCCCTTCTCTTATTTCTCAGTAGAGAAACTTGACCTCATACATACTAACTCATTTCTGTTCTCGAGCAATTAGGAATTGTTGCAGTTGTATGGGATCCCAAAAACAAATTTGATGTCTTGTAACTTGACAAGACATTTACACGGAAATTTTAGGTAAAACAATTCCTCTAGAGCTAAAACTCTAGCTTTTAATTTCAAAAACTCTTTCCTCCTTAATTGAGTAGCTCTAGAGACATCTGGAAAAATTCTAACCACCACAAAATTTTGTTAACCTATTTTTAAAGTATAGTTTCATTATTAACATCTTGTCTATCTCACTCATGCATGTTATCACCAGAGTGGACCGACTCTGGATCACATCCTGACTATCTTCCAAAAACTCTGTCACGTTAATTTCAGTTGATACCAGATGGTCCACCTCCTGGGCGGATTCTATTTTTTTTTTTGAGGAACATAGTAGTAATTATTAATAGGAAAATTCTCCACTTTGGGCAACCCCAGTATTTCTTTGAAAAATTTCCTTAATAAAATTTCAAGTGATAGTAGGTGAGTTACTGGGAAATTGACCAAGCGGAGATTTCTCGCTCTATACATATTTTCCATTAGTTCCTTTTTAGAATGTATCACCGTAAAATCCTTAACAGCAGATACTGAGACAGCTTGAAGTGTAGTACATTGAGCTTCCACCACATTTAATCGTTTACCCAAACAATCCAAATTGGAATCCACATTTTCAAGCTTATGAGAAACAGACTGTGAAAAATCCACTGTTTCACAGTTGACCTGAGAAACCCTTCTACTCTAGAAATACCTAACCACAAGTCTTTCAAGGTAAAATCTTATGTTTCCTCCATTAGTGGTTGATCCTCCACTACACCTGAAAAATCAAGTGAGGAGTTGCAGTACAATGAGAGATTGGAGAAACTGGGCCTCTTCTCCCTTGAAAAGAGGAGACAGAGGGGACTTGATCAAAACATTCAAAATACTAAAGGGAATAGACTTAGTAGATAAAAATAGACTGTTCACACTCTCCAAGGTAGGGAGAATGAGAGGGAACTCTCTAAAGTTGAAAGGGGATATATTCCGTACAAATGTAAGGATAAAAACTAACATTTATCTGAGTGGAGGATACCACATATTCCTTGGAAGTAGTAGGATTTATATTCCTACTATCACTCGATACTGGATGAAGGGAAGGAGTCCATTAATGTGCAAAAAATTTGAGGTTTGGGTTAGAGTGAGCTTTGACGGAGACTTCAGCAGTTGAAACCCAAGCACAGCACTGGGTAGAGATTTGGATTCTTGCCCAGAAATAGCTAATAAGAAAATAATAATAATAATAATAATTTAAATTGGATGGACCATTCGGGTCTTTATCTGCCATCATCTATTTTGTTTAAAAATTCAAGGGCATTTCAGCATGGATCAAACTTGCAGAAAAACTGAATTTTTTTCCCGAGATCTGCTGGGGAAACCTGAGGGAACAATTCCCCCCTCAGTTTTCTGCTATCTCAAACCAACCTTTGCCAAATGTCCTTGTTTGCCCTCTCATTTGGAGTCATGTTCCTCTGCCCTGTACTTCCAGGCTCAATTATAACCTTTCATCTTGCCTTCCTCTTTCTCTCCGTTTTTGCTTCCCTGGTTATTGATTGCACTTTGTATTGATTTAAGTGTTTACATTCCCTGGTAGATCTGTCAAGTCCTTTCATACAACAGCACATCTGAACAGCAGAACACAAAAGCACTGCTTCCTTCCTAGAGGCTCCTCCCTCTTTGATTAGACGCCAGAGTCTATGACAGGTTCTTTCATGTAATGGTAGCTGTGGGCTGTAAGAGCTGGTCATAGCAGAAAGGAATAAGCATGCTTCTTTCCTGGCCCTTTTATCTTTGAGCTGTACTGGAGAACAGTGTGCATTTTACTTAATGCATACCCTAGAAAGCCACAGAACATAAACACACAAAGGTATGCCTGAAGTTTTCCATGGTGTACAGTAAATATTACCTGCTAAGCGATTATCATGCTTTATGAACTTTGAAGGCATTTGGCTAGGTTTAGAAAAATCACATACATATCAGAAATAAAGTCACTCTTGATATTAATGAGGACTGGATGATTCAACTTTCATGAACAAAACTCACCACATGAAACTATGTATCAGTGTCTCCCTATGCCCTGTATATCACTAAGACCAGACCATTCTATCCCTATTAATGAGAATTTTGTTACTTTGTATAAATTCATTCCATTATGCTTGTGGGTTTTCAATATGCACTAAAAAGGCTAAATGATAGCTCTGTGAATCAAAAATGGGACACGCTACAATAGTCACTCATTTTACCCAAGTTAATTCCTGTAGGTTTCCACTAAAAGCAAGTGTCAATGAAGGTTTAATCTGATTACAGATAAACTACGGAAATTACTGTCTTGTTATTATGAGATCATGCAAAAATAAAATCCCTAAATTACCTTTTTTTTTAATCCAAAGTTGTCAAACTGCAGTTCTCAAGGGCTGCAAACCAATAAGGTTTTAGAATATTCCTAAAGGATATGCATATGGTATCTTTGCATAAAATGGAGACAGCACATCCAAATATATCTGATGTATATTCAATGGAGATATTCTGAACAACATACCAGCCAGTCCTTGATAACTGCATTTGACCACACTTGCTTTTCATTAACATTATCCCATCTAATTCCATAGTTTCCATAGCAACTATTTTTTCCTTTAATAAAGACTTATGTAAATCACTGTGAAACTAAAATCTATAGAACTGAGGAAAACTGGTGGCTGAGGTTACTCAGGAGATTACAGTATGCTAATAAATATATCAGCAATGGTATCACTTTGTTTCATCCACTGCTGTGACCTTTGCCCCTTTGGTATGTGCTTGCCAGAAGGTATGAGAACCTTACAGCAGGAGTTCCCTCATATCCATTCCTTGAGGGCCACACAACAGATAATAATATATAACCTGAGATACAAATATATATATATATATATATATATATATATATATATATAAGCTCAAAAATCAGTCTGGTTTTCAGCCTTCGAGGACCATACTTGGTGAACTCTACTCTAAAGCAGTGTTTCTCAACTTCATCAAGCCAAGTACCTCTATGTCTAACAAATATCAACAGAGTACCCCCACCCAAGCCCCGCCCCAAATATCAACCCCCACCTCCATAATAATAGTACTAATTAATGGCATTTCTTCCATCAATTTTTCATATACACACAATATAATCTTATTAATACATATTGGTAACCACAAATTTAAAAAAAAACACAAAGCACACAGTATGCAGAGAAAATCTTAATTATCATTTATATTCTTTTTTTTCAGAGGTCAAGGCAGATGACTAAAATATGCAATGTCATCTCAGTAACAACTATAGAAAAATAGACAAATATATTGCAAAATATAGACAGCAGATATAAATTCTCGAAATGGACACATTTGATCACTAAATTGAAAATAAAATCATTTTTTCTACCTTTGTTATCTGGTGATTTCATGAGTCTCTGGTTACACTTCCTTCTGACTGTGCATCCAATATTTCTTTCTTTCTGCCTCCTACATGCTTCATCTCCTCTGGACCTCATTCCCTTCCCCAATCAACATCTCTCTCTGTCCCTCCACAAGTCCAACTTCTCTTCCTCTCTCCTCCACCCCTATTAGCAACATGTCTCCCTCTTTCTCTCAAGGTCCATTTCCTACCCCCTCAATTGCCACATCCAACATTTCTCCCTCTCTCATCCCCTGGAGCATATGCAGCATTTTTCACCACTGCCCACCAGACCCATGCTCATTTTTCCTTCTATCACCCCTCTCCAGCACCATGCCACATCTCTTGCTCCATCACTATGTCCAATATTCCTCCACCTTGCATTCCCTTCAATCTGTCCCTCTGTTCCCTCTCCACCACCATATCAAACATTTCTCCCTCTCATCCTTCTCTCTCCTATTCATCTCTCCCTCTCTCTTTCTCTATGCCCAATTTTCCTCTTTCTTCCTTTCCCCATGTGCACCATGTTTTTCCCTCTCACTCCAGCACTGGTCGTCGTACATAAAGAAGGACACGGTACTATTCAAAAAGGTCCAGAGAAGAGCGACTAAAATGGTTAAGGGGCTGGAGGAGTTGCAGTACAATGAGAGATTGGAGAAACTGGGCCTCTTCTCCCTTGAAAAGAGGAGACTGAGAGGGGACTTGATCGAAACATTCAAAATACTAAAGGGAATAGACTTAGTAGATAAAGATAGACTGTTCACACTCTCCAAGTTAGGGAGAACGAGAGGACACTCTCTAAAGTTGAAAGGGGATAGATTCCATACAAATGTAAGGAAATTCTTCTTCACCCAGAGAGTGGTGGAAAACTGGAACGCTCTTCCGGAATCTGTTATAAGGGAAAACACCCTCCAGGGTTTCAAGACAAAGTTGGACAAGTTCCTGCTAAACTGAAATGTACGCAGGTGAGGCTGGACTCATTTAGAGCACTGGTCTTTGACCTGAGGGCCGCCGCGTGAGCGGACTGCTGGGCAGGATGGACCACTGGGCTAACCCAGCAGCGGCAATTTGCACTGACATTGATGTGATGACATCACGTGCATGCATGTGACATCATCAGGTCAACATTCACACATGCACAGAGGCTGTTATTGAACAGAGCAGAAAAAAAACTCTGTAGTGACCACAGCGCCTAGCATGCAGTGCTGCTTCTTCAGTCAAGCCCTGCTTTTATTGATATGTATTACTTTACCCAGAGGCAGCTAAGGAAACTTGTAAAGATAAACAGTAGAGTAGTGTCTCTCTAACTTTTTTTTTAGCTCCGGCACAATAAACAGAGCAAATGTTTTTTACTGCATACTAAACGGACCAAATGTTTTTCGTGGCACATTATAATTGAAATTATAAAAATTACAAAACCAACAAAAAATTATATTTGAGAATTATTTAGTTAAAGTTCTTTAAGCTATATGTGGTGAAACTAAAGTAGCTAGAATAGAATTGCTAATCAATGCAATGGATGTGCTTGTTTTTGAGTGCAAATTAACCCAAAACACGGTTTGATAGTTGACAAGCGAATATGCATTTCATCATCCACCATCAGGAATCATTCTCTTTTGATTTAATTTCTGTCAGAGCTGAAAATCCAAGTTCGCAAAGATAAGAAGATCCAAATGGTAACAAAGCCTTGCTTGCTTTGTTGCTCAATTTAGGATAACTACTGCATAAAAAATAAAACTAACCCCCTCTTTTACAAAGGTGCGCTATGCTTTTTAGCGTGCGCTAAATATTACCATGCGCTAAACACACGCTAAACGTTAACGCGTGAATGTTATCTTATGGACGCGTTAGCGCATGCGTTGATTCAGCACGCACTAAATCTGCGCTAAAAAGAGGGTCTAAAATTACTTGCCATTAGTTTTCAAGGACAATCATGTCAAAGAATGATGCTTGTCTCGGTGGTTGTATCCTTATACACACAGATGCTCATAACATTGACAGAGCCTTGCTTACGCAACGTACATGTCATGTATTCTAATGTATACTTATGAAGGGAATTTTTTTTTTAATAAAGTAAAAATCTGGACTTTCTTGTTGCACACTTGGAATCTCTTCAGGGCACACCACTGTGCCATGGCACACAGTTTGAGAGACATTGCAGTAGAGACAAGGAAACTCAATATTGCTGAGCCAAAACAAGGCAGGAAATACAGCACATCCAAAGGATTTAGTTACACATGGTAAGTCAAATGGAGTCACATGGAGGTGTGTGTGGCGCAGTGGTTGGATCTACAGCCTCAGCACCCTGGGGTTGTGGGTTCAAACCCCGCGCTGCTCCTTATGACCCTGGGTAAGTCACTTAATCCTCCATAGCTCTAGCTAAGTTAGATAGATTGTGAGCCCACCGGGACAGAGAGGGAAAATGCTTGAGTACCTGATTGTAAAAACCGCTTAGATAACTTTGATAGGCGGTATATAAAATCCTAATAAACTTGAAACTTTCAATTAATGCAGTATTTTTTCCAGTAATTTTGCATAAGTTTGCAGTTTATCTGAAATAATATGAGTCTGCATTCACCCTGCCCTTTGGATGCCATTTCTAAATAATAAATGAAACCAGCCAGGACTGGGTAAATTATGTGAAAGTGAAGTGCTCAGCCACCAACAACCGTGCTTTAAAATTCAAAGCTTAGGTTGCCAATAGGACCATCACCGCACTTCCCAGGTCCTGACCACCATATATGTATTGAATATATCACTTATCTATGTTGTCCATTCTTCTGGCGGTGATTCAAACTGTTAGCTCCCCCAAGCCTGAACATATTAAGTTCTATACTATGAAATTTGTCCCATCTCGCGCCCCTCCATACATACCTAACAATGTCATTAAAAGTTAGGTTATAGGGGTTTGGATATAAGGTGTAGAGAATGACATGGTGACTGCTACCCGCAGCTAGCCACAGATAACCCTCAGGAACGGAGCGCAAAAAATATTGGTAGCTGCGGGTACGGGGACAAGGCCATTCACAACCCCATGGAGTGGTGAATGGTCTTGTCCCTGCAGTAAAGTATCTGCCTTGCGTTGCCTCCCTTCCCACCCCTCCTAGTCAGCAGTCTTCTTCGCGATTGTGTGGTCCAGCAGCACCCTCCCTCCTCCCTCCCAATCACTTCGAGCCGGGCATCTCTTCCCATTGTTGGACCATCTCTATCCCTTACCCTCACCTTTGCTTGCACTAATCAGAGCTTTCTCTCTCCGAGTGGCCCGAATACCACAGTCTTCTCACAAGTGAAGTGTGACTGCCCTGAAACTTCTCCTCTGACATAAGCCGCCCAGGTAGAAACTGGAAGTTGCATTAGTAGGAAGATTTGAGGAAGCCGTGCACAACATGTGAGAAGGCTGGTGTCTGGGCCACTCAGTGAAAAAAACCCTTGATTCTGAAAAGTGCCTGCGAAGGTGACAGGAAGGGAGGGATCTGGCCTGACAAGGGGAAGAAGTCAAGTGACACTAAAGGGGAAGGGAGAGAGGAACAGATGCCAAAGGGAAATGGGGAGGAGAGAGGAGGGATCAGATGCAGCATGGAAGTGGGGGGAGAGAGAAGGGCGAAGGCGTCAAAGGGAAGTGGAGAGAGGGAGGAGCAGACACTGGATGGAAGCAAGGAGGGGAGAGAAGGGAACAGACACTGAAAGGAAGTGGAGAGAGAGGGGAGAGAGGAGCAGATGCTGAAGGGAAATGGGGAGGAGAGGAGGGAGCAGATGCTGCATGGAAGTGGGGAGGAGAGACAGAGGGGAACAGACACTGGAAGGAAGTAGGGAGGAGAGAGAGGAGCAGACGCTGGATGGAAGTTGGGAGGGGAAAGAGGGGAACAGACGATGAAGGGAAGCAGGGAGGAGAGAAGAGAACACATACTGGATGGAAGGAGGGGGATAAAGAAAAAGGGCACATGTTGGATTGGGGGAAGAGTATAACGTTAGTGAGATACTGGAAGGGGTGAGAGAAAGAGGTAGCAAGCTGTAGGTAGACACAATGAAAGGGAAATTGAAGACTGGAAAGTAAGAAAGTAGACAAGAGGTAGAAAACAAATTGAGAAGGAAGAGCAAAAAAGGAAGGGAAAGGAAATGGAGAGGAGAGAGAGAGACCAGAGCATTGGTGGAGGGGGAGGAGACAGATACTAGATCTGAAGGGAGGAAAGGAGGAGAGAGATGCTATAAAGTACCTGGGTGAGGGAGTGAGAGATGGAAGGGAAGAAGACAGAGATGCCAGACCATGGGGGGAGCAGAGGGAAGAAGATGGGTGTCAGACCAATGGGGGGAGGGAAGGAGAGATGGAAGGGAGAGACAGACAGTTTTTAGTAGAGGCATAGAAATAGAGCATAGAGCAGATGCCATATGGAAGAGGCAGAGAGAAGGCAGACAGTGGGTGGAAGGAAGAGAATCACGAGAAGATGAGGAAAGCAGAAACCAGACAACAAAGGTAGAAAAAAAATTTCTATTTAGGATAAAGTAGTATTGTATTTTTGTTGATAAACATTTATAAACAAAGCTGCCAGATGAAGATCTCCATCTAGTTCAGCAGCCAGAACTGATTTATAAAATGACAATTGTACAATATATTGTTTCTTTTTATACTTTAATAAAATTGGTTCAGTATAAAACTATTTCAGGCTTGTGCGGATGGTTGGTGGGGATGGGGACCGAGCTCGCAAGGATGGGGACAAATATGGCGATCAGGACCTGGGAAATGCTATGATGGTCCTATTGGCACAGTAGTTGGTGGCTGAGCCCTTCACTTTCACATAATTTAATTTGAAACATATTTTAGATAGTTCTATCCTGTGAAGATATTGGTCTATGTCTGACTATGCCATGTTTTGCCATCCAATGTTCTACCACACTCACACTTTTCACCATTCTTTTCCTACTGTACTTTACTATACACCATATTTACTATACTACTGTATGTTTGCCATACTATGGGGCTAGATTCACTAAGCAAACTGATCATGTACCGATCGGTTTGCGAGCCCTTTGCAACCCGATTTCCCTTCGACCTGATTCACTAACCTGTGTACCAATCCGATTCATGCATGCAAATGAGGGAAACGGCATGCAAAGTAGGCAGGGACGCGATTCACAAAACAAAAATCTTGAACACTGACTGGGCTGGCCGACAAGAAGCGATTTTTGGATACCAGTTGCTCTCCTCCTTTCCGACTGTTCTGCCGGCCCTGCAGCCCTGAAATAAACCCGCTCTCTGCCTCTGCTCTCTGCCACAACCTGCTCTCAGCCCCCAATTTTCCAATTGACCTCCTGCCCTGTTCAGCCCCCAAACTCCTGCCCTGTTCAGCCCCCGACTCGCCTACCCTTCCCCGCAGTGGGAGCCCATGGTTTTAACCCGCAGGTTTAAAGCGGGTTAAAACCATGGGCTTGCGAAGTAGATAAAAACAGTAAAAAAGTTTTTTTTAAAAACCCAGCTCTGCTGGGCACAAAAGGCTTGCAAAAAAAAAAAAAAGAAGCTTAGAGCATGCGCAGACCATCTACAGGCAAGGAAGATGGTCTGCGCATGCATCAGGATCACACACTAGCAATCCGTACGGTCGGAGGGGGCATTCCTCCAATCACCCTCATTTTAATTTTTTTGTTTTGTGAATTGGTCGGGCCTGCACAAATCGGCCACGAAGAGTCAGGTTTGTGAATCTAGCCCTATGTTGGCCCTGCTACAATCTCTCATACCATATTTGCCATTCCATGTCTTCCATGCTATGTTTTGTCATGCATGTTGCCTAATCATTTTTGCTAGTCAAATCATGCTATGTTTACTTTGCTACGTTTCGCTAAACTCTACTCATCATGCTATGTCTCACCCTACCATGTTTTGTCATATTATATTTTTACCATTCTTTGTAAACTTTGTTTTGCCATCTTTGTCACACTTGCCCCAGGTACTTTAGATAGATTGTAAACCTACCGCGACAGACAGGGAAAAATGCTTGAGTACCTGAATAAATTCATGTAAACCGGTCTGAGCTCCCCTGGAAGAATGGTATAGAAAACTGAATAAATATATTTTACAAATTCCCTTGTCCTCCTTTATGGCTCTCCCACCAATTGCACTGATGATATGACAATCTGCATGAAGCCAAGCATAGTTCTGCTAGATACCATAACAGTGGAACAACCTCATGAGCATCAGAGCAATATCAGCATGAGAAAGTTTCAAGCATTTCAGGTTCACAAATCTAGTTCATGCACAGAACAGAGCCATCCACTAACCAACACCAAAATTATTGTGTATACAGCTCTCTCATCTAAAGAAGATCCTTTCCATCTCATCAATGAGCTAGAAAAGCCAATTTAATGTGGCTCAGCTGAAGAAAGTGAGAGAAAAATAATTCCCTTTTTAGTACCCGATTGATGTCCTACTGTAAGAAGATCTATGCATTCTTATAGACCAGGGGTGTCAAAGTTCCTCTTCAAGGGCCGCAATCCAGTTAGATTTTTGGATTTTCCCCAATGAATATGGATGAGATCTATTTGTATGCAATGCTTTCATTGTATGCTAATAGATCTCATGTATATTCTTTGGGGAAATCAGATTGCGGCCCTCGAGGAGGGACTGACACCCCTGCTATATACGAAGAAAATTCTCATATTCTAAGCACATGAACAATATATTCAGTTAATGCAACAAGATTTCACAAGTGCTTTTTCAGCTATAAGAATTATCCAATAACATGCCATGACTATGGACTTTAGATAAATGCTTATAGAGGTACTGGTGATATGTTTAATACACCAGTACTCAACATGGATTATATACATAACCTTGCAAAACAACAAGTGTCAAAGTTTGGGATACTTCCAAAAATGACAGATTGCAATATATCCTTGTGACCTTGATATGCAGAGTTTTGATGCTAAAGGGCAGGGATGACCTAATGGGTGAAAGAAACAATACTGAAGTATGCAAGATGAAGTTTCTGTTCTACTCTACATTTCTATCTCACCAAAGACCTTTCCAGGAAACCCAATAAAAAATCATACATTGAATGCAAGCATATATATAATCTAAATGTGGTCTCTGTTTCTGAGATTAATCCAGAAACCTGTTTTATTTGTTACTGTATATATTTCTTATCATCTTTCTTTATAGATGCAGCTAGGATGGGCTACTTCATCTGAGCTGATTTTCTTCATCTGTGGACTGCACTATATCAACCTTGAATCTTCTTCATTAGAACATGCCATTCACTTTCTTTTTCTCTCCCCACCCCGGTTCTGTCTTGTCACTGGATCAAGCTGCTTCCTCTGGTGGGGATATCACTGTGAGATATCAGAACTCCTGGTTGAAGTTGAGCTATGGTCTCCAATGTCTTAGTGAGCTCGCTGAACGTAATGAACGACAGATGAACGAAATGGCAGATGTCTGACAGTATAAATAAGAAAAAAAGGTGAATGGGCAGAGAACAAATGAAGGGTGGAGAGGGAGAATCAAGGTAAAATGTATGGAAAAGGGAGAGAGAGGGAGAAGAATGCTTGAAGGCAATCTGGAGAAAGTAAAAAGAGAGAAATGGATATGCAGGAAGATCAGAAGATAAAGCAGTTTCTTAACCAGGATGCTCAGAGCGTATGCTTTCCTGATGACAGTGAGTTGATGGAAGATGGATGTAGGAATAGGAACAAAAGAGAGAAAATGTAAAACTGCATATTGGAATGCTCCATACTGATTTATGGCTGCTTATTTTTTTGTTGTATTCGTATCAACTGCATTAAAAAAAAAAAAAAAATCTTGCCACCATTATGATACCCCGTTGTGCTATATCTGCTTTTTTTTGTTTTGTTTTGGGATGGACTATTTTCAAAGTCATTTATCAGGGTGAAGAATAATCTGCCCAGATAAACTGACTTATCTGAAAACTGCTTTCCTCTGCTTAGATATGCATGGCATATGTATTAGAGGCATTCCTATAGGCAAATTTGGAAAGGAAAAAGGTTCAAATATATTCTATTCTCAAGTGTTAACATGTTTATTTTACCAGCCTGTGGTGATCTGCGTTTTTTAAACCTTGAGCATTTGCTGGTTAAATTAGGCCCTGCTGCCCAGGCATCAGCTTTAAATACTGATGTCTGACCGGAGCTATGCAGGCTGCTGGAATTTATTAAGGTCCCAGGTGGGGGAAGGGAAAGTTGCCTTTTACAAGCACTGAAAAAACACATGGGGAAATTTCTGAAACACCTGACATCTGGTGGCCAAAGGAGGTTGGGTGAATCAGAGCACACCCTTAGTAGCAAGGAGCTTAAATTCAGCTCAGAGGGTTCAGGGAGGGGAGGAGTTCACCAGCACACTACTCTTCGATGTCCCTTCCTGAGGTAGAAATGGAAGAGCTACCAGAGGAAACTCCGCCGGTAGCTGACCTAAACTTCCAAGGGGAGCCGATGAAGCAAGAGCCCAGTGAGTGGAAGGCTGAAATTGGTCCAGAACTCATGGAGTGGGTCTGAGCAATACATGCTGCAACTGCAAGGCAAAAATGAAGTTTAAACTGTGTTTTTCTTGGGGGGTTTCTTTTTCTTTTTTTTCTGCTCAGCCATGCTAGCTGGGGCAGAGAGTGTTAGGCTACTGAAAACCTTGCCCTATTTGGAGAGGTTTTCCTTTTGAAATGTGATGTATGCTTAAACCAGGAAGGTGAATGAAGGGCATTGTGGTCTGAGCTAATCACTGAAACTACACAAGTGCCTAAACCAAGGAAGGTAAATGAAGGGCATTGTGGGAATTGTGGTTTGGTCTAATTACTGAAGTGTTTTTCCTTTTTGAATTTAAATAAAGTATGTTTTTACTTGAACTGAGGAAACCCAGGGTAAAAGTGGGGGAAATCCTGGTGTGCAATGTTAATGGACCAATGGTGCATTCTGACAACAAGAAGAAGAAGATTGGTGAACTCTGACTTGTCTCTACTCGAGTTTGAGGAAAATACAGTGGCCTACTATGAGAATTTATGAGGACACACTGGCAGTAGCCACAGGTTATAGAATAGCTCATTTCTGTGCCAAAATGTCAGAAGTTGGGCATCAATATTTACACCAGGTCTCAGCTGGTGAAAATGCTAGCATCCAACATTGGGCACAGGAATTGGCATGGAATGCTATTCTATAAATAGCACTCAACCTAGAGTTCCATTTATAGAATAACACTCTACACATTGATTTTTCTGCACCATCGGAGTGGCTTAAGGACCTTGAATTGTTCTAACTAGTAAAATATGAAGAGGAAAGGAGGACATGGCATAAACAATTCAGATATCCAACAGCCTTTCATAAAATACAAGAAGATGACCTTGTCCACAGAAAAAAGTTCAAGGACTGGCATAAAATAAAGTCAGAAGGAGACGGAGGAAATGATTCATCACTAAGAAAGAGTACCGAATACCTGAAATACCTAGCCTTCCAGGAGAGCGACAAAATTCAGTAGCACTTCAGAGGGTGTTGTCAGTGATACAACTAAATCTTTTGCTACCTGGGTAAATTTCATAAGCTGTGCCTCTCCTTCTCTCACCCATCCCCCTCCTGACCCCACCTGGCTGTAATTCATGAAGCTTTGCTTGGGAATTCTACATTATATAAATGGCAAACATGAAATAAAATCTGAAAACCTTCTACTATTGCCTGGTGTTATCATTGTAATTACCTATGACAAACTTACCAAAATAAATAACTGACTAGATTTAATTCTGTGCTCCATTTGGCAACTTGGGAAACAGTCTTGCTTGCCCTACCCTAGTTATACCACTGAGTGGTAGTATAAACAAAGCAGGGAGATACCCAGAGCTCAAAGAATGTTGTGCAATGACAAGAATCTATAGACCTGCTTACTATCTTCCCATAATCATTATGCTTAAGTTTAAGTTTCAAACCACCTGGCTGGGTGCAATTTTTCACTGTATGGAAGGAGAAAAGAGGGAATCAGGCAATAGATGGAAAGAGGGAGAGAGGGTGCAGACACTGGATGAAAGGGGGAGAGGAAACAGATGCTGAATGGAAGAGAGGAAGGGGAAGATGCTAGGTAGAAGTGGGAGGTAGGAAGTAAGGTGCTGGATAGAAGGGGCAGGGAGAGAGAGAGGGATAAGCACTGGATAGAACGGGGAGAGAAAGCAAGCACTGAATTGAAGAGAGGAGAGGCGGCAGATGCTGGATGGAAGGGGGGAGAGGAGGGCAGGCACTGGAGGTCACGAGAGAAAAGAGAGGTCTAAGCTAGATACAAATTGGCTGAGGTAAGCCAAGCTTTATTATAAAGTGTGAGGCAAACAAACAGAATAAAAGTTATTACATAGAATTGTGTGTGTGTTCCTTGACCTTTCTAAAAATACAGGCCAGCTAACCCCACAAGGTAGTCTGTTACACTGCCATTATAGCAGTTACTGAGGTGACATTGAATATTTTAAAATCATCTGCCTTGACCTCTCTGAAAAAAGCAGAATATAATGATAGTTAATGAAAATCTTCTCTGCATACACTGTGTTTTGTGTAGTTTAATTTTGTGGTTATCATTATGTATCGTTAATAAGATTATATTGTGTGTATATGAAGAATGAATGAAATAAATGGCATTACAATTCTACTATTAGTATCGGGGTAGATCTGGTGCAGAGTGTGGGTGGAGTCTGAGGTGGAGCTTGGGCAGGTCTGGGGCGGAGCTTAGTTGGGGTGGAGGGCGGAGCTTTTGGGACCCCTCAAAAAAAAAAAGCATTCCGCTGCCTATGACTTGTCATGTTTAAGGTGGGTAAAATGTCAAACAATAATCAGAGGCTTGAAAATCAAATCTATGCATGTCCTCTCCAACTTCTACATATCCCAGGGATTACCTCTTGATAAGCTGCAAAATTATAGCTGGACTGAGAGAAAGGAGGCACGTTACTGAAGTGCATTGCTCTGGATTTGAAATAAATCTTCCTATCCTTGTAAGCCAGGGGTTTCCCAAACCTGTGCAGGGAGAACCCCATCCACAATGAATATGCATGAGATAAATCTGCATAGCAAGGAGCTAGTATATGAAAATTAATCTCATCAATATACAGTTTGGATAGGGTTACCAGATTTTA
This sequence comes from Geotrypetes seraphini, assembly GCF_902459505.1. Classification (NCBI taxonomy): domain Eukaryota; kingdom Metazoa; phylum Chordata; class Amphibia; order Gymnophiona; family Dermophiidae; genus Geotrypetes; species Geotrypetes seraphini. Next base: position 66,263,441 of record NC_047093.1, on the reverse strand, counting down.
CAATTGTAAATCTATGCCCATGGCCCTGCCCGTCTTTTTCATCCCAAGTCACACCCCATTCTACCCCAGCCCTGCCCCCAAACTCTTCTCATGCTCAAGTCACATTAGGAGGGCATCTGTTCATGCGCAGATGTGACGTGATGATGTCACACACATTTGCACATGTGAGTGACATCACCGAGTTACTTCCACGCATATGCAGAAGCCATCCCGATATGGTCCTGAGCTGCAAGCTCTTCAAAACCTAGACAAAGTGCCGGGTTTTTGAAAAGTCATCCGGATGCCTGGACAGTCCTCTAAAAAGAGGACATGTCCAGGTAAATCCGGATGTCTGGTAACCCTTAGGGCCTCTTCTATCAAACTGCAGTGAGCCACGCTGAATGGCCTGCGCTGCTCCCGACTCTCATAGAGTTCCTATGAGTGTCGAGAGCAGCGTTGGCCATTCAGCGCAGCTCTCTGCAGTTTGATAGAAGAGGCCCTAAGTATGGATATCCTGAAAACCTGACTGGCTGGGGTTCCCCCAGGACAGGTTTGGAAATCATTGTCTAAAGCCACTTCAGAAAAACCTACAAGCTGCAGATAAAATGGATAGTTGGCTGCACTGCCTTGAATGCCATTGATTAGGGGAAGGGGAGTTTATCAAAGTAGCAGAAAAATGAGATAGTGACGCAGAGCGTAAAAGGAAGAAAGCAATTTACACCCTTCTTCCTTAAAGACAGCGTGAGGCAATATAACTTCATTTTGCTTTTTTTCTCAGATGGAACCAGAACAAGATTACCAAACATTAATGAGCTTGAAGAGAGAACAAGGACAGAATCTTAAGCAGAATTTGCCTTAATGAGAAGCAAAACTAGCCACAGAGGGACAAAATGGGACTGCATAGGACACTAAAGTGGCACAGCAACTTATCCTGCTTAAACAACTAAAATGTTTGTGTCTGTGTGCACATCTGTGTCTGTATAATATGTTACAGCCATTTAATGCCCTTCACAAAAATGTATGACATTATTGTCTCTCTCATGGTTGTGCTGGCATGCACTAAAAAACACCTTTTTCTCTCTATCTTCTGTTGCGGTTGTCTCTTTGGGCATGCTGGGCAGCAGCGATGATGAAGACGGAAGGGGCGGGTGTGGGTACGGCGCATCTCTCTTGCTCTCCACTGTGCAGGAGGCGACATAGTGCTGGATGAGGCTCACGACGTCCGAGAAGGCCATGAGGTAAGGCTTAGAGAGGCAATTGGAGTCCAAGCGGAACTTGCCATCTCTATACTCAATACGTACATTGGTGGGACCTCGATTTGTTTTCACTGAGGGGTGAAGAGGTAGCTGGGGTGGGTGCTGTCTCTCACCAGGAAGGTCCCCTCTGGCATCTTCTGCAGTTGCTGCTTAGCCTCGGTGGCAGTGATAGAGCCCCAGTACCAGCCAGATTCTGTCCAATCTGAATAGAGAGCCAGCACTATATTAACTCTGGGAATTACAGACCAGTAGAAGAGGAACGCAGAGAGAGGGGGAGACATGATCGAGATGTTCAAATATGTCACGGGCCATATCGAGGTGGAGGAAGATATCTTTTTTCTTAAAGGTCCCACGGCAACAAGAGGGCATCCGTTGAAACTCAGGGGTGGGAAATTTCATGGTGACACCAGAAAATATTTCTTCACCGAAAGAGTGGTTGATCGCTGGAATAGTCTTCCACTAGAGGGATTGAGGGGTACAGATAAGAGTTGACGTAGGATGTAGAGATAGGTTATAGAAATAGTCAAGGACCACTGCTTAGGCAATGGGTCTGATGGGCCGCCGTGGGAGCGGACCGCTGGGCGAGATGGACCTCTGGTCTGCCTCAGCGGAGGCAACTTCTTATGTTCTTATGTTCTTAGAGGTAATTGAGGCCAGCAGCGTGCCAGATTTTAAGAAAAAATGGGATTGGCACGTGGGATCTCTTCATGGAGGGAGTTAGGGGGTGAGACATTGGTATGGGCAGACTAGATGGGCCGTGGCCCTTTTCTGCTGTCAGTTTCTATGTTTCTATGACTGGAGGAAATGGAAACCATTTTTGGGTGGGAGAAGTGAAGGGATACTACTTTATGCCATTTGCATCACCAAAGTGAATAAAGCACCCTTAAAATGATATACTTGCACCTGAATATATTTAATTTTTGGTCAGCTGTGTGGAAATACCTCAGCAAAATGCAAAAGTTCCCCAGTGCTCTGTGATAAACCTGCTCTGACCTCTTGCTCAAGATCACTTCAATTTTCTAGATGAAATCCCCTTTGTCAAGCATTTGGCTACTGCACAGTGAGAGCAGATTCAGAGGCTCCTGACATATGAGAAGCTTATGTAATAGTGGCAATACACATCCTGGGCTTTGCAATGTGTGAGCACATGGACAAGCCAAGAACTTCTTGTTTATGTTATGAATTTTTTCACCAAGCTAAAACCACACTTCTTTAAATTTAAAGTATAAACCATAATAGATACTATAAGTGACATCATTCCAGGCAATTTCTACACAAACTGAACACCTCACTGTATAGGTGATACCTGCAGGCATAAGGGCTATTACGGTGGTATACAGTACAGTTGGATATAGTAGGTTTTGGGTGACTTTTGGAGGGCTCACCATATAATGGAATGTAGGATAAAATTACTGGGAGTTACTCTTGACAATCAACTTTCTTACCATGATCAAATTAGTACTGTTGTCATAAAATCTGTCTTTAAATAAAAAATGATCCGCTCTATTTCTTCGCTTCTAAATTCTTCCTCTCTCGATATCCTTATTCACTCTCTTGTTATTTCCCAAATTGACTATTGCAATTCCTTATATCAAGGTTCGACACAAAAAGAAATCCGTAGGCTACAGATCTTACAAAACAGGGCAATAAAACTTGTCCATAAGGCAAAGAAATATGATCACGTTACCCCCTTGTTCCGAAAAGCACATTGGCTACCTATTTCCCATCAGATCACCTATAAACTACTCCTTCTCACTTTTAAAACAAGATTTACAAACTCTCCCGCATTCATCAACAAACTTATTACTCCCCACTCCTCTCAAAGAATACTAAGATCCAACACTCAAAACCTTCTTGCAATACCCCCTATTTGCAAAATTTTCTATGATCATAAAATCTATCTTCTCCGTTATGGCACCGACACTATGGAATGCAATGCCCAACAAACTCAGACTTGAATCTTCCTTACCAGTATTCAAATCTAACTTAAAAACTTTCCTATTTCGAGAGATTTTGATGCAGGTTAACTATCTCATACCCTTCTGACAAAAATATTTCCCTTGCCTATTATTCTATTCCTACCCGATACCCTTTCCAAAAAGCTAATTTTATTGTAACTTTACCTCCTTCCCCACAGCCTCCCTCTTGGACTTCTGTCAGTTATGTTTGTCTGTCCGTCTTCTCTCCACAATGTTTTAGATAAGATTTTATTCTTTTTTCTTTTAACCTATTGTAAACCATCTAGATAATTGGGATAGACAGTAAAACAAGAAAAATAAATTTGGAAACTTGGTAATGTAAGGGGAATATGGGGTGATGTGAACTTCGCATACAAGATCCCAAGTGCACTGCAGTGCCCCTAGGGTACCCCACTGCTCTTCTAAGAATACTGACCCCTTCCTATGTCCCAATGACTGGTTTTTGTAGGTTTTTCATTTGGATTTTTTTTTTTTAGTTCAAAAAGATGGAGGCACTTAGGACAAACGCATCTAAGAAATGGCCATTTTCCCAAAAAATAAAATAATAGATGTTTTTCTGGTTTTAAAATGTCCATATGTTCTACTAGATATTTGAACGTTTTTCACAAAACGTCTAAACTCGGATTTAGATATCATATTGAAAATGCCCCTCAACATTCTATAACAGATTGGGCATTCAAATACGTCACAGAATACTAGATGGGTGCCCAAATTATAGGCACCTAGATTTTTCTGTCTTTTACTGAATTGACCCTAAGGGAATGATTCTGTAAGTGATGCCTAGAAAATCACGGACAGGTACCGCTTACAGAATCATGGCTAGCAAGGACCCAAGGCACCAGAAATGTAGGCCAGGGTTTTACAGGCCTACATTTCCAGCGCCTAGTGTCCTTGCAGAATCATGACCAACGGTGCCTAATGACTCCAAAGTCAAGTGCCACCGCTGAACAAGCCCACTTTCTGGCTTCAGCATCACTAAGCACCACTAGGTGTCATAGACCCAGGCGTCAGTCCCAGAGGCTGCCTAGCGGCATCTAATTTTTAAAATCTTTGTAATGGCACAATCAATTATCACGCCACTTAAAACCAATTAAAACACTTAAGTTAGCTTGCCTTTCAGTGACACTTTTACAGAACCCAGCCCTAAAGGCTACTTTTACAAAGGTGCGCTAGTGTTTTTAGCGCACACACCGGATTAGCGCACGCTAGCCAAAAAACTACCGCTTGCTCAAGAGGAGGTAGTAGCGGCTAGCGTGCACTATTCCGCACATTAAGGCCCTAACGCACCTTTGTAAAAGGAGCCCCAAGTGTCCTATTCGTACTACATTTTGACAGGTTTACCAGATGGTTTCAGGTCATGGCGGGCAGACTGAGCCAGTCTAGGTGTTACTTCCATTGAATACAATGTAAGTAATATCAGGATTAGCTCAGTCTGTCCTCTATGACCTGGAGCCATCTGATAACCCTATCCAAGGAAATCCTGATAAACACGTTAATTTATTAGGATCTCTACATATTCATGTCTTAGAAAGTAAAACTTTGTCCTTTTAGTAACAAAAATAACTTCACATAGATCAATGCTTCTCAACTTGGTCCTGGGGTATCCCTTTGCCAGACAGGTTTTCAGGATATCCACAATGAATATGCATGAAAGAAATTTGCATATAATGGAGGCAGTGTATGCAAACCAAGTTAATGCATTCTTTGTGGATATCCTGAAAACCTAACTGGCAAGGGGGTACTCCAGGACCAAGTTGAGAAACACTGATATAAATAACTTAGAATTGTCTAGCGCTAAAGAACTATCACTGAAATTCAGTGAACAATTACTGCTCCTCTCTCAGGGAGTTCAAGGAAGTAGACTGTCAATACTGTAGGGACCCTGGGAGGATATTGGTGGTTCTCAGTTGCTGCTAGGAGTACTTGCAATAACGGTTGGGACACTGTTGGCAGCTCATGGCGAGTCCTGCAGGCTACAAGAGTGATGGTGATGTGGAGCTCAGCAGTGGCTTCACATGACTCAGGAAGCAGAGGTTTTGAGGTGATGAGAGGGAGCGGGAGGTGTCGAGTTCCTGCATGTTCTTCTTTGTTTGCAGCGGTAGCTTCCTGGATTTGTAAGGGTGAAAGTTGGAGGTGGAGCAGAAGGGAGGAGGAGAAGGCAAGGCTATACTGGCACAGAAGGGAGGTTGTGGTAGAGCAACTATGTGAGAGGAAATCGAGTCAGGCCCAGCCAGCTCTGGAAGATGGTGACAGAGGCTGTCGAAGTTCAGGAGGAAGGGGAGAGATTGGGGATATACTTTATTTTTCTCTTTTGTGCACTTTCCCCTATGTGGCTCTTCACTATATTCCAGCCTTACATTCTCATCTTAGGATATCTCTTTTAGTTGATGAATGTAATATCTTGAGGTATATTTAGAAGTCTGTATTGAAATATGTATCCTTATGTCTATATTTGCTGTACTGTGTTATGTTCTCATGTAAACTTTGGATTGCGCAGTATAGAAGTATTAAAAAAAAAAAATAACAAATGCATACATGGAAGTGAACAAGATCCCTTTAAGAGAGGGATACAGGGAACATCTAAGAGATATTCCACCCACCAACTAAAAATTTCTCCAGATTACTAAACCTCAGCCTTGGAACTGTGAGTATATTTCCATCAACAATTGTCTAGCAAACCTGAAAATTAATTTCAAATAACAGAACACTAATCCCTAAACTTTTATTTTTCTCCCCTCTGGCCTCTGTTTACTTTGCTCTTTCTCCATTGTCTTGTGCTTCCTTGAATAAATGGCTTCCTAAATTGCCCCATTACTCTTTGGCTTTCTGATTGATTACCTCCAATTTAGGTATCAGCTGTTCAAACCATTGTTTAGTCAAGCATTCAGCTAATTAGGTTAATTTTGTTGTGTTTTACTTGTTTAACATGTTTTATAGTTTCTTTACATGTTTTGTTTCTTATCTGCAGATTCCTAATTCTCTGAGGGTGAGATTTTTTTTTCCAGCGTGACACAAAAATGCAAATGAGATTGCTTTGCTTGGCTTGCTGGGAAGAGCTTATGTGCAGCAGGACTTAGCATAAGGCTTCATAGTGCTGGTCTCCTAGGTTGATAGCAGTTCTACCCCATCACAATGGGGTAATTGTATAAAGGACTTTTTACACATAAAGCCCTCTTATAAAATTGCCCCAAGGATTATACAGGTAAAAGTATGCACAGTGCCGAGAAGGTGCATATTTTTATGTGACCCATGCATATTTTTGTGTGTCCCCTTCCAACTACTGAATTCCCAATGCTAATGACTGGAGGTGTAGCCTAATGATTAGAACATAAAGCTGAGAGTCAGGAAAGGCCAGGGTTCAGATACCATTTCTGCTTTTTTTTACCCTCCACTGCCACAGGTACAACCTTATAAGTCATCTGGGGATGGGAAAATGCCTACTGTACCTGAATGTAACTCTCCTTGAATTTCAGGGAAAAGTCTGAGTGAATTTCTAAAACCAAACCATCAAATTCAGGGATTGAACTGGGGACCTTGCACATAGTAGTGCACAAAACCTGAGCTGTTGTACATTTACTCTAAAATCTATTCAGAAAAGGCAGTTTTATTCACGCGTGAGGGACCGCTGAAAAGTTCTCAGCCCAACCAAGAAGAGAATGATCTGGAGTGATGAAACTTACAAGTTATTCCACACTTTTCTTGACACGTTTCATTTCAATGATATGAAATTAAATGAAAAAAGTCAAGAAAGTCAAGAAATGTCAAGTGTGGAATAACTTGTAAGTTTCATGGCTTCAGATCATTCTCTTCTTGGTTGGGCCGAGAACTTTTCAGCGGCCCCTTGTATAATACTTGCTACTTTTGTTTAAATTATTTAGCATCTCTCTGTCTCTATTGTAGTTCTCTCCACCCAATTTTCACTTTTCTATATATGGGACAGTAAGGAAGTAATTCTCAAAAGATCACCTAAAGTTAGGCACCACGATGCTGCATGCTGAGCCTGGATTCTATAATGGCAGTTACAATACTAGTATAAGACTGCATTTACCTACCTAACTTTAGGTGTGAACATTTATACTAGTCAAATGGCTGGCGCAAATGCTCATGTCTAACTGTTGCCAGTTAGGCACATAAATGCAAATATTCTATAACCTATGGGGCTCATAATCGAAAGAGAAAATCCTCCAAAAACCGGCCTAAGTCGGCACTTGGGCAAACATTTCCCAAATACGTCCAAGTGCCGATAATAAAAACGGATTTTGGACGTATTTCTAAACGACCTAGGTCTACATAGTGCCGCTGAATGACCAAAGCTAAATGGATCATTTCAGGAGGAGGGTCGAGGGCGGGAGTTGGGTGGGATGTGGGCCGGCTTAGACTTAGTCGTACAGCATGTAGTTAAACAGCCCACGATCGATGGAACTTGGACGTTGTGACTTAGACCATGTAAAACATGGTCTAAGTCACAAAAACCCAACTAAAGTCACCAGATAAGCACTGAAAACACATAAAATAGACCCATACACACTACCCCAGTTATTCCCGCCCCACCCCCACCCCCATAAAAATATTAATCACACCTTTAAAATTCAGCCTCCAGACCATCATCACCTGACCGCCTGGCATAGGAAAGCCTAGTCGTCCATCACAGAGGCGGCTTAATCCATCTTGGGGGTGGGTTAGGGACTCATGCAGAAGAGGACCCATGCCCATAAGCCCCTGTAATCACTGCATTGATACTTAAACATGTGCACTCCCCTATACACCCCCAAAACACTTTTGTACTGGCATATAAGTGGGTCTAGGGAATTCTGGAGGTGGTTTGGGGGGGCTCACCATGACCTATAAGGGAGATGTAGTGAGGAGAAGACATGGCACTCTTTTTGTGAAGTTTACAGCAGTGCCCTGTAAAGTACCCCACTATTTAGGTGGCATGTCTGGATGTTCAGTCCATCACTTTGCAGACCCCTCCCACGTCCAACAGGGCTTGTTCTAGGTGTTTTGGACTTGAATGAAAAGTTAGACGAAAATATGGTATAAAGATGGACGATTTAGCGACTTGGACGATCAGATCTGCAGGACGTATAATTAGACAATTTTCGAAAGTAAAAAAATTTTGGACGTATTTTTCAAAACTGTGTCCTAAGCTATTTTTTTTAACTTTGGACGACTTGCGAGTTGGACGAAAATGGACTTACATCCCTTTTGATTATGCCCCTCCACGTGTACAACTGCCAGACATGAACCCGACTGCCTATCTCAGCCCTAAGCCACCCCCCCCCCTTGCAGTTTGTGCTCTAGAATCTGCACATGCAATTTATAGAATCCGACTAGGGGCAATTAACATGCATAACTGCTAATAATTGCCAAGCAGCATCAACACCGATTATAGACAAATTGGTTATTAATGCCAATTAACGGTTCATTAGCTTAAGTTATGCATGTAAATGATCCATCCTATAAACTGCACACACAACTTTATAGGATTAGGGGTAAGTGCATTAATTTCCAGTAAAGCATCCAGAAACACTGTCCTCAATATGGCATGGCTCCTTGCATGCTCACAATCACCTGAGCCAGGGATATCTTTGGCTCCTATGTTTAAATCAGGAAATTGTCACTAATTTCCTGACCTAAGTAATGCTGGGGATGATCCGGTCTCTGCAGCAAAGGTTCAGTCTTTTCTTCTTGAAATAACTATTAATTTTTAATAATACAGAAGCCCCTCCCCTCCCCATTCTCCTCTACAAAAGAAGAATGCAACAACAACAGACAAGTTAGGAGTCCAGGACAAAGATAAAGCAATATAGATTATACTTTGGCAATTGGCAAAAGTCATCTTGTGGAGCACAAACCCTACTTAAGTGATGTATCCAACTATGTTTAACAGCAGCCACTTTTTCATATTTACACACAGGACATACTCCAGCCTACCATGCACTGAAAGATGGTGCAGCACATTCTGACAAAATATGTTGAAGTACCAAACCCATAAGAATGTCAAAAAGCCTAGCTTTCCCCTCTTGCACCAGAGGAGGAAAAGCGACGAACGTAGAATAATAATTTTATAAGTTAACTCTTCCTCAAGTGTTAAAACTTTATGGCCTACTGAGTCTAATGCTTGTTGGTCTTTTCCAGGAGCAATCATAAAAGCCATTGATACCCCCAAAAGGTCCCATACTCCAATCCAAGAGGAGCTAGACAACCCTACAGAGTCACAAGACGAAGATCCAGCCCCTTCAACTAGCAAAGACCAGCATATAGAATCTAACCTACCTAAACAAAACTTACCTCTAGAAGATATTAATTACTCCAAATGCACTATTTTGTTCATAACTCCCATCCACAAACAGTCTCTCCCAGGATGCTTTCAACATACCATGAACAATGCATCTCTTCTATGCTTTTCCTCCCATTCCTCTTATCTCCTGAGTTCTTCAGAAGGTGGTTGACGATCACACAGACTTCATTTTGACAGCCACAAACTGGTCTCATCAACCAAGGATCAGTCTGGTTGTAAAGGAATATATTTCTGCCAAACGTTCAGTAGACCAGTCTTTGTTATTGCATTTTTCAAATTAAATGAAGCATTGTGGTAGCACTGGGAGCCATGCTCATGACTGCTTTACAGCAGGCTTGGCTGTGGTGCCCACTTGGAAAGCATTAAACAGAAGCTTCTCAAGAATTACCTTCCAACAGGCGCTCTACAATCCTCGGAGATTTCTTGAACAGAAGTTTGTGTGTAAAATTATCTGCTAAGACTGCAACTGTTTATTCTCTGCTCTTCCAAACCTCATCGCTTCATTTCTCGTCCCTTGCCTCTTTCAAAACACAAATATTCCATTCTATTTACGTATCTTTGTGATTCATTTCTTTGTAAAGGCTTAGGAGTGGATTTTAGTTAAAAGAAATCTCAAAAATTTTCCAATCCTTCTCCTACCACTGAAACCACAGCACAGTTTCCAGCACAATTTTTTTTTTTTTCTTTCACACAAAGTTGGGCTCCTGTGATATATTTCCAAAGTATATAAAACAGAGCACATGAAAGGTTTTGTCTTCCAGACACATTTCACAAAAACTGCTTCTTAGCTGCAATTCTAGGATCCTGCTTCTCATTAAGTGAAATGTAGAATTTACATCGACAATGCCCCAAGGTTAAGAGAGAAAGAGAGAGAGAATGATTTATACATAAAAATGACTCCAATGAGTAATACTTTGTATGATGTAGAATAATTTTATAACAGGACACTTAAGAAAAGAGGGAGTAGGAGCCTATTTCAAGCTTATACTATCAAAGAAATTAGGCACCCGCTTTTCTTCATAGAATATTAGCACAAGTGACAGAAAACATGCTTACATTTAAGGTGTGATTACTTACATCTATTCTGTAGCTAGTGTAAATGACCATTTTTAGATATTGGTTAGAAGGTGCATATAGTATTCTATAATTTATTTATTTAGTTTTATATCCCGTCTTCCCCTAAGAGCTCAGAATGGGTTACAGTTTATATTCACAGCGTTACAATATAGGATTTATATACATGTGCTGCAATATATCTTCATATAGGATTATATTGCAATTCCCTTTATCACGGCATTGCTCAGAAAGAGATTAGAAGGCTCCAAATCATCCAAAATACACCAATTAAAATAATCTACCATGCCTAAAATTTGATCATCTAACTCCATTGTTGAAACATGCTCACACCGATAGCGTTCATAATTCTACTTCTGACATTCAAAACAAAATCTGTGCACTCTCCCACTTTCATCGATAGATTGATCATGCCATGCACTGTTTCTAGGACTCTACGTTTCTCAGATCAATGCCTTCTTAGCTGTCTTTCATCGCATAACATTGTCTACAAGTACAGCACTCAGTAAGGGATCAAAATACACAGAAAAGTCAACCACCCCCCACAAAAGATAACACCTCATATAAACTTATTTAGGGTATTAAGGTGGTAACTTTATCCTTCTCCAATCGCGACAATTACCACCTTAATACCCTAAATAAGTTTATATGCGGTGTTATTTCAACTAGATATCAACCTGACCAGTCATGTAATCCTTAACTATTTTATTTCTTTTTGATTATTCCGCTATCTACTTTTTGGATTTCATTTATTGGGGGGGGGGGGGGAAATGTTCTTTTGTTCGCATTGCTTTGTGTATTGATTTGGTCCTATATTGCTATCTGTACAAGTTTATACTTTGAAATGTAGATATGAAAAATAAATAAATTAAAAAAAAACACCCACAAAAGAGTGTACCCACTAATAGAACTGGGACAGATGATTATTCACTAAAAAGACCCGACACTGCCAGTGTTTCAGCGCTTGGCCTGCATCACCACCCATAAATCAATTTTCTCAGTAGTAGCACCGTCCTTATGGAATGCCCTTCCTATTCAACTCAGACAGCAGGACGCCTTATATAAATTCAAACCAGAACTTAAAACCTTCTTATTCAAAGATGTTTATGATCATTAGGATTCTGATGAACTACTATACATGGCATATTATATTTCCCCCTCCTTTTTTGTTTTCCTTTCTCCTTCTCTTTTCTATACATGCATTGTATTTCCTCCCCTTCCTCCCTTCTCATCTCACGTGCAATGTTATATTTCTTATGTAATTATGTTTGTCTTATTACTTCTTTATTTTTCTCTCTTTAAATTTTATTGTACACCACCTAGATTTTCTTAAGCAGTTTATCAAAATCTTAATAAACTTGAAAATTACTTACTGATGCTAGTGATGGGTTGAGGGAGTGACTTGGCAAAAAGGTAGTTTTTTACAGCTTTTCTAAAGTTAAGAAGTACTTTAAGGGCTCTGATATGAGGAGGCAGGCTGTTCCAGAGGTTTGGTAAGAAATAGGAATAGGATCGTTTCCAGGATGTCTGGAGTTGGAGAGAGTGTCCCGATGGTGTATGTAAGTGTATTTCATCTTGGGAGTATAGCATTCTATTTGGGGTATAGAGAAGAATTTTGTCTGAGAAGTATTTGGGTGTCATGTTGTAGAAGGATTTACAGTATACACCAACACTAGGCCTTTGAAATGCAGTGTTTGGTTATTGGCAGCTAGTGGGCCAATATCAGTGCTGGAGAGACTGTGTCATGGGCTTGTAGGTTTTTCAGTGGTTTTATTGCTACATTTTGAAATTGCCATTTTGTGCTGTACGACTGTTGAATAAAGCGTTACAGTAATCCAGGTGTGTAAGGATAGAGTTTATAAAGGAGTCTTTGACTAATATTAGGAGATGCGATGGGCAGGGGTCCAAGATGGAGTTCGAGGGCCAGATTGTGTCTGCAATTCCATTGAGTTCTTTGTGGGAGATAGTATCGAAGCTGATTAGGGTTTATGTTATTGCTGGGGGTGTTTTGGTTGGGAGGGGGTCAATATAAGGTTGAGGAGTATACTAGGAGGAGGAGTCGAGGTCGGAGTGTATTTTATCGATTTTCTCTGCAAAGAAGGTACAGTCTCTCACTGTCTAGGTTGGTGTTTAGGAGTTGATCATTTCCTTGGGATGAGGTGAAAAATCTCTTTGTCAGCATAAATAGGTTTCTTGATCTGTTTGGAGACTTTAGTTGCTGGGAGTAATAAGTCTGTTTTGCTTCAAGGATTGTATTTTCATGTAGTTCTTTCCACTTAATCTCATCAATGGGGTGTTTTGTTTTGTACCATTTTCTTTTGGCTCTTCTCAGCTCTCTTTTTTGGTTCTTAGCTGATCGGTGAACCAGGAAGAGGGTAGTTTGTGTTTAATCACTCTGGTTGTGGCTAGGTTGTTGAAGAAGGATTTGACTCCTGTGTGCCAGTTTGTGGCAGTATCATCAATGGAGATTGGGTTTAGTTTTACAGGTTTTGTTAGTTGAGCGATGCCAGATGAGAAGATTTCTAGGTCTCTAGAATTGTCTCTAGAATCTCTAGGTCTCTAAAATCTAGGTCTCTAGAATTTGCCTTTGTGGGTTGCTTCTCGTTGATGGTGTAGCTGAAGGTTATAACATGGTGAACAGACTGGGGTATTGGACTGGTGGTGTAATGTGGGGTGGCTTGGTTATGGAGTTGACTTTTTTGCATGAAGATTAGATCAAGTGTGTGGCCCGTAGAGTGTGTTAGAGAGGAGATTATTTGTTGGAAACCGAGGTCTGCGAGTGTCTCTGTGAAATCTGCTGTGGATCCCATCATGTTCAGATATTCTGAGATGTTAAAATCTCTTAGAATAATGATCTGTTTGTGGGAGATTATGAGTTTGTTTAAAAAGAGTGTTAGATATTCTAGTGTGGCCATGGGGAAGGGGGGTGCTCTGCAGATCAGGGCAAAGGTGAGGTCTTTGTTATGGCTGATGGTGACAATAAGGCCTTCAAACACATTCAGGGAGATTAAATCTGTTGCCTTTGGGTTGAAGTCTGATTTTATGATGGCTGCTATACCTCCTCCTCATTTGTTAGGTCATGAGCATTCTAGCACTTGGTATTGGGGGGGGAAAAGGGGGGACATAGCATTCCCAGTGAGACTCCATTGTTATTTTGTAGCCAGGTTTTAGATAATAGGAGAATGTCCCATTTATTATCGGAGAGTAGGTCATTGATCTCACATTCACAAAGGCAATGTGAAGGGTTTTTGGTTTGGGTATTGGGGGAGAAAGGGAGACTAGGTCGGTTTGTAAGTGGTTTGATGGGGAGGTGGTGTTTCTGGTGTCCATATTTTTCTAGACTTGATATGACTGGGATGGGGGAGTACATGATGAACAGGAGAGTAGTAGCTAGGAGGGGTGTGAGTAGTTGCATAGGCAGCTCAATTTAGTAAATGTGTAGAATGGGTAGTGGTAGGAGAAGATTAGGTAAGTTGAAGGCTGGAGGCTGAGTGAAGGGAAATGCCACTGGGAGGAGAAAGCTGGTCAGAGGAGGTCAATACCCATGGGAGGCACGAAAGGTCAGGCTGCCAGGTCAACTGCGAGCTGTGGCTTTGCAATGAGAACTGCGATGCTCCGGAGAAGGGAGCTGGCCAGATGAGGTAAACTCCCATGGGAGGCACAAATTTGGGATGCAGAATGGAGGGAAAGACAAGGGGCACATTAGGACATGTGAGTAGGAGGGTCGTGTTTGGACCATAAGGGAGGAAGAAGGGCACATTGGCACAGGAAGGGAGAAGCAGGATTGTGTTGGGACACAGAAGGAGAACAAACTTCAGACAAAGGATGGAAGGAAGGAAGAAAGGAGGGAGACAGCATGAACTTGGGAGATAGGATGGAACAATGGAGGGAATGAGGGAAAGAGATGCTGAGGTGGGGAGAGAATAGAAAGGAAGAATTGTTGAGAGGGAAAGAGAGACAGTGCACAAGGGGAAATGAAGAAAGAGGTGAATTGTTGGGCATAGGGAGGGAGAAATAAATATTGGACATAGTGGTGGGAGAGGTCCGAGGTACAGATGCATGGGGAAGAGAGAGATGAGGGAGAAATGTTGGTTGTGGTGGTGGAGAGGGAACAGTGGGACCGATAGAGAACAAAGGTAAGTGTAAACCTCCTATCTTTTCTTTCTATTTAAACTACAATACTTTGTTTTGAGGACTGTTTCTTTAATGTTTTTATAGACTTTGTACTGCACAGGATCTGAGTTACATACAAATTCAACTTAAGAATGGTTTAGAAAACGGAACTCGTTTTTAACCCGGGGACTGCCTGTAATACAACGGTTTGCTGCCAAGATCACCTGCAAAGGAAAGCAATTAGAGAATATAAATGAGCACTGGTACCAGCAGGAGGAGGATGGCCAGGACTCTGTGGCAATGACAGACACATGCCTGAGCCCAGTGCATCTCTGTCTTATGATGGTTTTTTTCGTTTGTTTTATTTAACTCAACTTGGTTGGATAAAGGGAAGGGGGAGCAGTGAAAGGGGAGAAGAAAAGAGGTACCTCACTAGGCAAAACCTATATACAAGACCATCTTTGAACCATAACTGAAATATGAGTAGTCAAGATGTTCTCATCTAAAACCTGAGGTGATTTCTTCCATATTCTGCCAATGTACCCTTGCATTTGGTGCTAATTGGTCATGCCCATAATTTGCACAATCACTGCGACCCTCAGAACTCTAATGCAGCTTTCATGTTACCATTTTTCCAGTTTTATTTTTATTCTTCTACATAATGTTCCTCAGGCAACCTGCCAGTACCAGTTCTTCATAATACTTTAGAAGTCTCTCTTCACACTTAAGGCTCCTTTTATCAAGCCGCACTAGCGGTTTAACAAGCATAATAGCGCTCGTTAAACCGCCGGCCGTGCTAGCCGCTGCCGCCTCCTCTTGAGCAGGCGGTAGTTTTTAGGCCAGCGCGGGGGTTAGCGCGTTAACCCCGCTAGCGCGGCTTGATAAAAGGAGCCCTTAGTTTGAAGTTCAGATACCAGACCATTCTTTATGATTATTGTTAAGGTTTACATACACAATCAAAGAATAATCCTTGAAAACTAACTGCAATAAGGTACAAAAGAAATATATTTTAGAAAAAGAATGAAATCAATTTGGGACCAAATTAATAATTTGTTAGATAATCCGGTGGCATTATCCTATGATACTGTGATATTTGGCATGGAAATGAGAGCAAAAAGTCAGATTTCTATGAATAACAATAAATTATTACTCATAATGACTGGTGTTGCCATTCAGCAAATCATATATAATTGGAAGGATTGGAGAAGATTGAATTACAACTTTTGGTGGAACTCTATCTATAAAATGGAAAGATTTATTGCATTACAAAAGGGTTATTTCAAGAAATTTCAGGATGTATGGAAACCATTAACAAAATATTGTACGGAGTAGTAGAGTTTGTTTCCCTTAAATTTATTAGTATTAATAGGGTAGGGTGGGGATATTTTATTAATACATATTTATATTAAACCGGATTATATGGTAGGGAGGGAGGGAAGGGGGATGGATAAGATTTTAAGTAATGTGCAAATGATAGTCTGTAAGTGATATATTTATTGTTAATGTGATTGAATATATGTAACACTTAATGTAATCTTAAAAATGAATAAAGAATTTATAAAAAATGAAAAAAGAAAAAGAATGAAATAATATTACAGAAAATTATAGTCCACAATTTAGGGACCAAGAATCAAGACATTATACATCAAAATAAGAAGAAAATAGGAGTGAATTATACTTACAGGGGAATTCATCAAGGACGCTAACTGATTTAGCATGTGCTAAGATGCCCATAGGAATAGAATGAGCATCTTAGCATTTAGGGCTCCTTTTATCAAGGTGCGGTAGGTGGTTAACGTGCGTAATACCGCACGTTCAACCGCCTGCCGCGCTAGTCGCTAACGCCTCCATTGACGAGGTGTTCGTTTTTTGGCTTGCCGCGGGGGTTAGCATGTGATGAAATGTCCGACGCGCTAACCCCTGTAGCGCACCTTGATAGTGTATGCTAAGGGGCTCATTTTCAAACGAGAAAAACATCCAAAAATTGTCACAAAAGGAGGATTTGGACGGCCATGTAGGCAAAAACCATCCAAAGCATATAATCAAATATTTTCAAAAAATGCTTTCCGCGGCACTGGATGCTTAGGTAAAGACATCCAAAATGTGGGTGTTTTGTGGGCAGAATGTAGGCGTGACTTGAGCAGTGTTAGCAGATGAACATCTTGGCGTCATAACGGATAGCAAAAATGATTTCTGTGGACTGACATTATGGAATTGTATTTACAACTAGAATCATCCTATCAAAAGTTCAATTCTGGTCTAAAGGCATATTTCTGTCAGAATTTTTAATAATTAAGGACTCTCTAGTAATTTAGGGTATACAGTGGTGGTGGCATTGGATCTGAGAACATAAGACAGCTTGAACTAATTTTCTTATTTTCAACTTTTATATAAAATAAAATGCATTCTCTACTTTTCTCATATTTCTTTTAATTTGTCTTAATAAAACTGTAAACTGCACAGATGTGCCATGGTACTAGGGGCTCCTTTTACGAAGCCACGCTAGCGGTTTTAGCGTACGCACCGGATTAGCATACGCACCGGATTAGCGTGCGCTAGATGAAAATCTACTGCCTGCTCAAAAGGAGGCGGTAGCGGCTAGCGCACGCGGCAATTTAGCGCACGCTATTCAGCGCATTAAGGCCCTAGCGTGGCTTTGTAAAAGGAGCCCTTGGTATATCAAGCATAAACAAAACATCAAACTTGAGGGGTAGAGAAAATTTTAAATTTGGCTCCGTAGAGCACCGATAGGCTAGTTCACACACTACAGCCCAGATTCTATAAATGCCTCCTAAAGTTAGGCACCGATATCAGCACATAACTTACCCCCCTCTTTTACGCACAGCCCCGAAGCCCTTTAAATCTCTATGGGCTTAGGGGCCATTAACGCACTGCAGCCGCTAGCGCGGCTTTGTAAAACAAGCCCATAGCGCGGGTTTTAGTGCCAGCAGCGGCGGTAACTGCTCCGATGCTCATAGAATTCCTATGAACGTCGGAGCAGTTTCTGCCGCTGCCAAAACCCACGCTATGCGTTCGTAAAAGAGGGGGGTTATTGATCAATAGGCTTAACTGTTGCTGATATTGGCACTTAACTCATAATTGGATTTAATTGATAGGCACCTAACTCAGAAAACACAATTCTATAAAAAGCAGGTTCCTAGTCCAAAGCACCTTCACTACAAGTGGACGTGGTTAAGGGGGATCATGTGCATGTTTTCCGAGTCAGGCTGAGTTTTCCGAGTTAGGACACCTAGCACCATGATTCTGTAATGGGCGTCAAACTTTTATAAAACCACGCTTAGCGCCGTACTAATTGGCACCCACCTTTTAGGCACCAATTACAGAATCAGGCCCTACATATATAACCACTGCACAGCTTTGCTGTGGTGTCTGTATATATTGCCAATATGTGGGAATATTTTGGCAGGCAGGTTATCAAGGAATCCCTTCTGAAAGAGGATAGTGAAAAGACTGGCTCAAATCCCATAAGCATGCTTTGAGTAATTTCAGAAAACAGTTTTAAAGTTCACAATTGTCAAATTGGTTGTGCAGGATACGCACCATCCGCTCTTGTTGCCTTTCTATATTTTATCTCAGACCACACAAGAGGCTCCAAAATCCTTCCCATTGATAGTCAAATTTTAACACAAGTTTTTGCTCTGTTATTTTCTCTTGCCTGTGTAGACAGCACAAAGCTCTATGGCCCTCAGATCATCTGTTTTCAATTTAATCCAACTATCTAACTCTTCTGGGAACCATGCACACGGAAGACAGTAGCACCACCTCTCTGCCACAAAGGATGTAAGGCCTTATTCATCAAAATTTCTCTTGGCCTGAAGCCCATCTCGCTAGCACTTGCTGTATGGAATTTTTCCATACTTTTAAAGCATTTGTGCTTGGAACTGTTCAGCAAATTAAAGCATTTATTTGTGAGATGGTGCACAGCTTTTTATCATTTCCTCTGTTGATCACAATTCTCCTTCTCCTCGTAAAACCTGGTCTGAGGCTGGCAAAGCATCCCATCTCCCCTTCCTATCTGCCTGCACATCATCACCCAACCTGGTTCTCTCACTTACCCCCCTTCATAGGCTTTTTCTTTACTTACCATTTGGGGTGCTTCTCCTTTTGTAGGTCAGTTCTGAGAGAAGCAAGTGCTATGAGCTGAAGGAGTTATACTAGTAGTATATTTCTTCAATTTGTGTAAGTTGTTAGTATATTTCTTCAATTTGTGTAAGTTGGGAAGTTGATGTATATATATATATATATATATATATATATATATACACACACACACACTGATATATACACACTGATAAAAAGTTTGACTAACTTCTGGCAATACTCTGCCATAGAATATGAGCCAGTCTTGGCCTTTCCCAGATTTTACATGGATCTGGGTATTAGATATAGCATAAGATAAGTATACATCACAAGAATGTTTCAGTCTTCTATAAATAGCTAAACAAAGCAAGACCTTTTTGTGGTGGTGTTATGACGGACACCATCATTGCCATTTGACAAGATTTTGGCGAGTATTGTGTGCTGAGATAGCTTTCCTCAGCTGCTAACATCAGAAAAATATTTTTATCATTTTAGAATAATAATAGTAATTACTACCCCCCTAGGTTTATGTGCCCTGAGGTATATATATGTCATAACTCTTCTGATTTTAGGATCTTTCACAAGTTCTGGTACTTTTTATTGGACCATCTATAAGAATCATCCAGATTATGACGACTTATAACACATATTCAAGAAAATGAAAATCATATTTGAGGACACAGCAGAAGCAAACATTAACTCAAGGGACATTTCAATATCAGAGTCAGTTGAAGACAGTTTTGAGGGAAAGTCTTAGGGCATCCTTGCTATATCTGAATTAAAAAGGTACATAACACTTCTGCCCGATCTACTATCAGGTTACACTATACAAACAGATGAGTCACATGGCTTTCCTCCTCATCCCTCCCTCGCCATACAGTACTCTACTGAAGAATGGATAACACAGTATTCTGTCCTATCAGCTACCAAACTGTACTAAACACACTCTTAGGGCTCCTTTTACGAAGGTGCACTAAGCGTTTTAGCGCTTGCACCAGATTAGCGCACGCTAGCCGAAAATCTACCGCCTGCTCATAAGGAGGTGGTAGCGGCTAGCGCACGCCAATTCTCGCGTTAAGGCCCTAACGTGCCTTCGTAAAAGGAGCCCTTAATGTTCCATCCTTAAAAATAATTGGCACCAGTCGTACTCTTATTTTTCAGTTACTGCCCCTTTAATTAGGAACTCTCTCCCCTTACACATTAGAGCTGAACAAAATGTGGATAATTCAAGAGTAGTTTAAAATGCTTTCTTTTTAAAGATGCCTACAATTGATTTATCCAATTTTTATTTATTTATTAATTATTACTTGCTTTGACATATCCTTCCTTTTATGTTTTCTTTCTCAACAAATTTCCTATTGTTCTCATGTCGCCACGCCAACCAAGTATGTCGGTCTTGTAAGGTTTATGTTCATTATTTGTTCTTTGCTCTCTATTTAGAGTTGAATTTTTTTTATTGTACAACGCTTTGAATTCTAGGAGAAGCATTTAGTCAATTTTAATAAACTATGAATGAGCTATGTGAAAGCCACGGGATCATGCTGTTCATTTTATCCACATGTACATCTCTAAAATCGTTTCTCCCATTTCATATGCCAGCAAATAGATTCTAGCAGGTATCTGAGAAAAGAATCTGTTTTTCAGCAGAGCCTTTTCTGAAAAACCACATAACTGGGTATATCCCAACCTGAACATCTTAATTCTGCTCTCCATAATCTATGTGAAATTGGTCTCCACATTTCTACCAAGCATTTTCTATTTACGTTGTACAGGCCAATATGAGATTTACTGGAATTGTGGTCTCAGAGTTGGTTCCTTCCGTGAAGGGCCAAGAGAATTTACTGTCTAACTGGTCTCGGATTACTACTACTTCTATTAATTATTTCTATAGTGCTGCTCCACAGAGTCACAAATAAGACAGTCCCTGCTCGAAAGAGCTTACAATCTAAACAGACAAGCCAAACAGGATGTCATGGATACAGTTTATGTTTATTAAAATATTTATATATCGTATATACAGCCAAAAAGGATCAAAGTGGTTTACAATATAACTCAGTCAAATTTATGAAAAGAACCTCATTTAAATAGAAAATAAAAAAGAATAGTATTTCTAATACATAATATCCTATAACATCCAAATTTACAAATGAAATTAAAAATTAATACAAATTTTAAAAAAATTATAAAAGTTAAGTGAATGATTAATCTACTGGTTGGGTTGGTGAGCAGTGGGGAGTAGGGTTATGGATTGAAGGTTTTATCAAAAAGGTGGGTTTTCAGTCTGCTTTTAAACAAGGGAAGGGGAGGGGCTTGGCGGACAAATTGGGTAGTTTATTCCAGGTATAAGCTAGAAGAAAGCAACGAAGTCTGGAATTGGAAGTGGAGGTACAGCTAAGAGCAGCTTATCTGAGGAACGAGTTCTCTGGGAGGTGTGAGAAGGGGGCTGCGGACTTTCCCATAAAATTGACCTCGCAACAACCCAATTGCTGTATATAACATTAGTTTATTAGCAATAGATAAAAGTCAGCCTTCATGGAACAACAAAGTGCAGCATATTGAGCCAATGGATACATACAGAGTGGCCACCTTCTGTTTATGGATCCATCCTAAAGTCTAAGGCAACCGGTATGCTACTTATATACTTTTAGTCCAGCAGCCTAGCCTAGTTACAGATTACATACTCACTTTCTATTGGATTGACACATTTATCATATCTATTGATTGGATAGTCTGCATATTTATCTCAGAGCCATATTGAAGCATGAAGTCACCCATTGTCAACTCTGACTTCTCTATTTCCCTGACAATGCATTCTTAATACTAAGTTCAATAAATTCTGAAAGCAAACCCCCTCCCTTCTGAGCTTCATTGTCCTTCATTAGTAGTTTAGATAACTTTTGGTAGGACATCTTATTTTGTCGTAATGATGCCTGGGCTTATCTTCTTGTTTTGGGTTCATCGTCTTCTGGAAAGTCCTAAAATATTAAAGGTTGCTACTGTCAGCAGATAACCAATGTTGTAATAGTCAGCAGATGCTTGCCAGCTTTCTGGGGAAAAGATGAATCTCTTACAGAACATATTGTTTTTTCTTGCTGACAGAAAAAAATATGATTGTCCAGAAACTAAAATTCAATAGCACAATGTCTCTCTTCAAAATATAACTTTTGGGGTCTCATAAAGGTCTTCACCTACATTTTCATGAAGGTCTTACTCCCGATTCTTCCTCAGGTGTATAAGGAAAGAGAAAAGAGGAGAGATATTGAGGGGCAGCAGAATGAACACACTTGTAGGTCAGCAATAGGAGCTTGAACTGTATGCGAAGGTGGATACGGAGCCAGTGAAGTGATTTAAGGAGAGGTGTGACATGAATTTAGTAAGGTTGGAAGAAGATGAGTCGTACAGCAGAGTTTTGCACAGATTGCAGGGGAGAGAGGCAACACTGCGGGAGACCAGTTAGAAGTAGATTGCAGTAATTAAAGCGTTGAGGTTATGAAAGTGTGGACAAGGGAATAGGTAGTGTGCTCAGAGAGGAAGGGGTAAATTTTGGTGATATTGTAGAGGTAGAAGCGACAGGCCTTAGCAGTTTGTTGGATGTGTGTAGAAAATGAGAAGTTGGAATCGAAGATGACTCCAAGGTTGCAAGCAGAAGAGACTGGAACAATGACAGTATTATTTACTGAGATGGAGAACAGAAGAGGAGGAGCAGAGAGATTAGGAGAAAAGAGGAGCAGTTCAGACTTGGACATGTTTAGTTTCAGATGACCGCAGGACATCCAGGTAGCAATGTCAGCCAAACAGGTAGAGACTTTTTCTTAGACTTTAGGTGAAATTTCAGGTGTAGAGAGGTAGATCTGGGAGTCATCAGCATATAGGTGATACTAGAAGCCACAGGAGGAGATCAGGGCACTGAGGGAAGAGGTGTAGAGAGAGAAGAGGTCCTAAGACAGAACTCTGGAGTACATTAACCCTGGGGTACGCAGGATAGCAGCAAAAGAGGACCCACCAACACATACACTAAAGGAGCAATGGGAGAGGTAGGAGGCAAACCAGGAGAGGACAGATTCATGGAATCCAAATGAGGACAGCGTATGAAGGAATAAGCTGTAATTAACAGTATTAAAGGCAGCAGACAGGTCAAGAAGGATGATGATTGAGTACAAACCCTTAGATCTGGCCATGAATAAGTCACTGCAGACTTTGGTGAGAGCAGTCTTTGAGGAGTGTTGGGGCTAAAAGCCAGATTGTAGAGGATCAAGAATCTGTTGAGTTGAAAGGAAGTCCAGGCAGCGATGGAGAACAACACGCTCGAGTATCTTGGTTAGAAACAGAAGAAGGGAGACAGGGAGATAGTTAGATGGGAAGGTGGGGGTCCAGCGAGGGTTTTTTGAGAAGTGGCTTAACCACCACATGTTTGAAGGCAGCGGGATTGTGCTTCTCATTTCTCTTTTACATTAATTATTCTTTTCAGGTTTGTACGAGTACAAATTCCTTTATCTGTCTTTGTTCATAGCTGTATTCCTGCACTCATAGAGGCAGGTTTTAGATAGGATATCTAGCTCAGAATAAAAGACTTCCAAGTCAGTACATCATATTTAAACATCCATTTCTCATGTGTTTTAGAACAGGATCTGCTGACGTTCAGCATGTTTTAAAATACATGAGAAATGAACATCCAAATGCTGGCTATGTCCAGCATGAATGCCTATTTTATAAACTGAAATGCCACACTATGAATGGGGCAAAACAAGGGACATAGAAATCTTTTTGGCTGTCTAGAAATGTTTGTGTTATAAAATGACCACATAGATGTTCATGTGGACAAGTAGCCTAATTGTTAAAGTAGCTGACTGAGAATCAGGCCAAAGAACCAGGGATGCTGGTTCAAATCCTGCTCCAGCCCTTTGAAATTTTATTTTTAAATTGTGAGCCTTCCAGAAACACAAAAATGCCTGCTGTGACTTCTCTTACTCCATCCAGTGGAGAACTAGTACCTTTCTGTAACATGGATGTATCAAGTATCAGGTCTAAATACAGAAGTGCATTTTTTTTGGACATGGGCTTCTTTTCACCTGGTGAAATCAGAGTTAGACATTCATAGTTTGGTACCTCCCTAGTTCTTCCCAAAACATGCCCAGACCACTTGCTATATGGGCATACTACAGTTTTAGGCGTCTACATCCTGGCTTTATAACATTGGAATCTGGACATCCATGCATGGTTTTCAGATGTCCAAACAAAAATAGGGCTTCAACTACCTTATTGTCCTAAATGTAACAGGATCTGATTTTCCATAAATCCCTCTGTTTTGTGATGCTAACAATGTTTTGTGTAGCGAGCAAGGAATCAGGAAACTACAGTAAAATGGCATGCTCATGCTGAAAACTAGTGCTGCCCAATTCACGATTCAAATTGGTTCACCGATTCACTTCAGGTGAATCGATTCAAATTTTAAAAAAATTGGTTCCCGATTCTGCTGACCCTCCCCCCTCGCCCCCTAAAGCAGGAGCAACAGCGCTGCTCTTGCTGGCTGGCCGCTGCTTTAGAGGGTGAGGGGGGAGGGTCAGTCGGCAAGTGCTGCTATCCGGCTTCCCCCTAACGTCCGTTTTCCTCCCCTGGCTTCGGCTTCCCCCTCTCCCCGGCCTCCCCGAACCGCTTACCTTTGAGGAACAGCCTGCAGATAAGATCGCGATGCTAGTGATCTTTCCACTGCTTCTGAGCTGTTTCCTCCATGATCCTGCCTCTGATGTCAGAGGAGGGGCGGGACCACAGCAGAGGAAGCAGCTCAGAAGCAGTGAAAAGATCGCTAGCATCGTGATCTTATCTGCAGGTTGTTCCTCAAAGGTAAGCAGTGTGTGGAGGTCAGGGGGGAAACCGGACACCAGGGGAGGCCAGGGGATCACGCAGGCCTTCCTGGGGGGGGGAGCAGTTCTTCCAGGTGGGGGGGGACAGGCCTTCAGGGGGGACAGGCAGGAAGGCAGACCTTCGGGGGGGGGGATGCAGGCCTTCAAAGGGGGGGACAGGCCTTCAGGGGAAGGGGGCCCTGGGGTAGAAGTACATGGAGGGAAGGAAGGGGGAGTTCAAAGTGCCGTGCATATGCTGGACTTTGGGGGGGAAGAAATAATGGGTCTTAAAATAGAGGGAAGGGAGAGAGATGATGGACAATGGGATTTAGGGAGGGACGGAACAGAAAGGGAGAGAAGTTGGACACAAGGGATGGTGTGGAGGGGGGAAGAGATACTGAATAGGAGGGTAGTTGGGAAAAGAAAGGGAGAGATGGTGGACCCTGGGGTGGTGGGGAAGGAGGGGGAGACACTGGATGAAAGGGTAGTTAAGAAAAGGTGGATCTGTGGAGGGAGACGAAAAATAGGAAAGATGCCAGACCTCCAGGGGAGGGAAGGGAAACGGAAGGGGAGGACAGAGATAGAAAATTGATGGTTAGCATGGATAAAGAAGAAAAGAAGGAGACCCTGGCAAGCAAGTTATCAGAAGACAACCAGAGCCTGGGACCAAGATATGAATATTGACCAGACAACAAAAGGTAGAAAAAATAATTTTATTTTCAGTTTTGTGATTACAATATGTCAGATTTGAAAAGTATATCCTGCCAGAGCTGGTGTTAGACCGCAAACGTGAGCTAGGATTTAACAGAGAGAGGAAAAGTCTTTTTTGTTTGATTTGTTTATACCACAGCGCCAGTGTGGTTAGGAGAAGGCAAAGGGGGTGAAGAGGCTATAAAATAAACCTACCAGGATGTTTGAATTTAAAAAAAAAAAACCAAAACACCCAATTGGGCAGGAAAATCGAATCGAAAAACCAATTCAATAGTCTTAATCGAATCTAAATTTTTTTTTCATGAATCGGGCAGCACTACTGAAAACCATTGTCTTGAGCAGTGTTCCCTCTAAGCGGGCGGGTGTTGTGAGCAAACTTTTTTCACCGTGAGCCAAAAATATCGGGCGCCAGCAAGTTATGAGCCAACTCGCCCGATTCTCCTCTCGCCGCCCTGCCATCTGCCGTACGCCTCTTCCGATTGTGCGCTGTGACGAGAAACGTGTGCGCTGCGATGTAATATTTTGTGCGCCAGCGCAGCTTAGCGGGAACACTGGTTCAAATGGTTTTATTTATTTCCCCAAATTTATTTTTGTTATACGCATTGAAAATATTTGATATTGCGTTTAAATCAAAATCTCAATAAACTTGAAACGAGTGCCCGTGAGATTGTGGGAGGGTTAAATACTCAAAACTTAGAAGTTTTTGCTACGCCAGCTTTCTGGTATCTTTACATACAGTGGCGTACCTAGCATATGTAACATCCGGGGCCCATCATTTTTTGGCACCCCCCCCATCTGTAAGAAAAACATGATTTTTAGTAACAAACCACACGTCACACATGAGTACCTAGGAAAAGGCAGCATCTTACATATTGCAGTGAGCAGTACATCAATACACCCATTGTAAAACTAAACAAGCCAGACCAGCACAGATCAATCCTACACCGTCAATCCTAACAGAAAACACACAGAACACAGAAAACACCTTTGCCTAGTAAGGAATATGTAATCACAAACTAACCCCTCCCTCTTTTACAAAACTGTAGTGTGGATTTTAGCTACGGAGGTAACAGCTCTGATGCTCATAAAATTCTGAGCATCAGAGCTGCTACCACCAAGGCTGGTGCTAAAAACGCTTCACAGTTTTGTAAAAGGGGGGATAAAATAAAAATACATAGACAAAGGTTAAATTGAACCAGCAAGAAGCTGGACTCTGCATACAATGCTTCACAGAAACAGTGACACATGTCTCCTAAAGCAATAAATAAATAGAAATTTTTTTCTACCTTTGTCTTCTGTGGTTTCTCCTTTCCTCATCTTCTTGTAACTCTCTTCCTTCCATCCACTGTCTGCCGTCTCTCTTCCCCTATATGGCATCTTCTCTCCTTCTATGCCCCTTCCAGAAACTGTATGCCTCCCCCTTCCATCTCTCCTTTCACCCCATTGGTCTGGCATCTCTCTCCTCGCCTTCCCTCTCCCACACCTCTCCTCATAGTCTGGTATCTCCCCTTCCCTGATTCTCTGGCATCTCTCTCCTTTCCTTTTCTTCCATCTTTCGTTCCCCCTCCATGCTCTCACATCTCCCCCTTCCTTTTCCCTTAGACTGGCATACCTTCCTCCTATGCTCCAAGCCCTGGCATCTCCTTTAATTCCCTCCCTCATCTTCCTTCTCCCTCCAGCTGGGTACCGCAACACTCTTCCCTGCAGCTCTGCACTTCCCCACAATTGCCATGCTTCGGTTCCTCTTCTTCCTTCCTTCCTCCCCCCCCCCCCCCCCCGCGGGACCCTGCGGCACCCTCAACTCTTACTCCCTCTAATGTCGGCCCTGCAGCTCCAGACTTCCTCGCACCTTCTCCCCTCCCCCTTTGGATCGCTATTATTTTAAATGTTATAGCCGCAGAGCTGTATCCATCAGTGGAGATGTCTAACCTCGGCCTGCCCCGGAACTCTTACTGCAGCAGCCGCCCGTCTAGGCAGGAACAGGAAGTCACTGTTGCAGTAAGAGTTCCGGGGCAGGCCGAGGTTAGACATCTCCACTGATGGATACAGCTCTGCGGCTATAACATTTAAAATAATAGCGATCCAAAGGGGGAGGGGAGAAGGTGCGAGGAAGTCTGGAGCTGCAGGGCCGACATTAGAGGGAGTAAGAGTTGATGGTGCCGCAGGGTCCCGCGGGGGGGGGGGGGGGGGAGGAAGGAAGGAAGAAGAGGAACCGAAGCATGGCAATTGTGGGGAAGTGCAGAGCTGCAGGAGCTGTTATAGCCTCCCCTTACCTTTGCGACGCGTGTGTGCGCTGTGAAGAGAAACTTGTGCGCTGCGATATAATATTTTGTGCGTGAGCGCAGGCCAACGCAGCTTAGCGGGAACACTGGTCTTGAGTACAACTTACATTAAATTTAAGTCCACTTAGGCAGGAAAATAGAAACCCACATTTACCTGATTTTAACTCACACTGAACTCATATTTGGAAAGATATGTAATTAAATCTAAAATATGTGGAAACTAATATGATGACTTTTTGTTGTGCAGGAGTAAGATTGTGGAACTCCCTCATTGGACAAATATGGAAATGTAGTGATAGAACATTTAGAAAACTACTTAAAACACAATTATTTGTAAACTTGTTTCTTTAAGTAGTGGTTTTCCCTGTTTGCTGATTATCTTTGTTCATTTGTTTTATTTGTTGTAAAATTTTCTGTATGTAACATTTTTGTAAACTGTTTTGGTTTAAAATGGTATAGAAATTTTTAAAATAAATAAATAGACATAGTATCATAGTAGATGACGACAGATAAATATCGGAATGGTCCATCCAGTCTGCCCAATCTGATTCAATTTAAATTTTTTAAATTTATTATTATTTTTTTCTTCTTCTTAGCTATTTCTGGGCAAGAATCCAAAGCTCTATCCCGGTACTGTGCTTGGGCTCCAACTGCTGAAGTCTCTGTCAAAGCTCACTCCAGCCCATTTACATCCAAAGCCCTCCCCAGTCCATCCTCAACCAAAAGGCCATATACAGACACATACCATGCAAGTCTGCCCAATACTGGCCTTAATTCTTCAATATTTACTATTATTTTCTGATTCTATATCCTCTGTGTTCATCCCACGCTTCTTTGAACTCTGTCACCTTTTTCTTCTCCATCATCTCTCTCGAGAGCATCCACCACCCTCTCCGTAAAGTAGAATTTCCTAACATTGCTCTTGAATCTACCACCCCTCAATTTCAAATTATGTCCTCTGGTGTTACCATTTTCCTTTCTCTGACAAAACCCCCCAAATAATTCTCAGTAAAACATCATACAAGGATGTTTTATTGTTACAATTACGCATTTAACCCTTCATTTATGAGCAAGAGAGGTAGACCTTTTCACGAACATGGATGGCTGAGTTTTCAAATGCTTCCCTCTTGGCTGATCATTGAAACTCCATAATTTCTTACTTGTCCTGTTTGAATTGAATAGATTGTAACTTCTCTTGAACAGAGGCCATCTTTTATGTGTTTATGTACAGTGCTGTTTACATGTAATAGCGCTATAGAAATGATGCAAAGTAGCAGTATTAGTAAGCAAAACATATGTTTTATTCTGGATGCACAATGTTGGATGGTTAACTATATCCACCTAGAGCAGGACTTTGTAACAGAACAATTAGAGAAGGAAGATAGCAGTGCATCCAATTATAAGTGTCCCATACCTGCTGTATTGCTTATAAAATCAACATTTCATTTTCTGGTCAATTGTATATTATGCATCTAATCAATGGCTTACATACGATATCCCTGACTATTGATAATTGCTGCTTCAAGGCATTCTCAGTTTTTCTCATTGTCTGTGGAACATTGAAATATTGTGATGTGTTAGTTACATCAAGAAACCATTTGCAAGCTCATGCCCGCTAAACTGTATCTGAGGGATTCTCAGATTGCACAAAATCTGAGCAGCCTATCAGAAGTCCCCTATAACTATATAGTGTAACCATGGCAACAGTGTACCTGTATTTTGCCCTCTCAGCCACAGAGGTCATTTTGGCTGAGGCTGGGGAGAGTTTTCCAAGCTACTCCTCCTCCTCATCGTCCAGCAGCTACCTTCATTAGCAGCTGTCACCGTGGATCCTGGAATACAGACCTCAGACAACAAAGGAGGGAATAAAAGAAGGTGAAGCTCTGCATTAAATGTAATTATAAAGGGGAAAAAAACTGTATCTGGCTTCCCGAGTGACCACAAATGAGTACCTATCCTATCACAGATGCACAGTGATTTTTAGGCTTTTATCTTTAGCTCAGTGATTTCAGCTTTACAAAAGGAAAGAGCTGCAATGAGCTATTATACTGTTTAAACTGCTTAATAATACACAGAAACAGAGAAACCTAGGACAGCAGAAATAGACCATACAGCTAATACAATCAGCTCATCTGCACCAAATGTTCAGATCTACAATCCCTGGAGAGGCAAATAAAAATACTCTAAATATACAGTACTCCATAATGTATTTCAGTCCTTAAACATAGAAACATGATGGCAGATAAAAGCCAAATGACCCATCCAGTCTGCCCATCTGCAGTAACCATTATGTCTTTCTCTCTCTAAGAGATCCCATGTGCCTATTCTGCACTTTCTTGAATTCAGACAGACTTTGTCTCCACCACCTCTTCCGGAAAACTGTTCCATGCATCTACCACCCTTTCTGTAGAAAAAGAATTTCCTTAGATTACTCCTGAGCCTATCACCTCTTAACTTCATCTTATACCCTCTTATTCCAGAGCTTCCTTTCAAATGAAAGAGACTTGACTCGTGCTTTTACGTCACATTGATATTAAAACGTCTCGATCATATCTCCCCTCCCCTTCCTCCAAAGTATACATATTGAGATCTTTAAGTCTGTCCCCATACGCCTTATGACGAAGACCATGCATCATTTTAGTAGCCTTCCTCTGGACCAACTCCATCATTTTTATATCTTTTTGAAGGTGTGGTCTCCAGAATTGCACACAATATTCTAAAATGAGGTCTCACCAGAGTCTTATACAGGGGCATCAATACCTCCTTTTTACTACTGGCCATACCTCTTCCTGTGCATCCTTCTAGCTATTGCCGTCACCTTTTCAACCTGTTTGGCTCCTTAAGATCATCACATTCAATCACACCCAAGTCCCGCTGTTCTGTCGTGCACATAAGTTCTTCACCCTCTAAACCAGGGGTCTCAAAGTCCCTCCTTGAGGGCCACAATCCAGTTGGGTTTTCAGGATTTCCCCAATTGCACGCACTGCTTTCAATGCATATTCATTAGGGAAATCCTGAAACCTGACTGGATTGTGGCCCTCCGCACTTATGTTAATCAGGTTTTCTATTCAGTTCAAGGTTGGATTACATTACAAGAATTTGGATCAGTTGCCCAGGAGGTTACAGTGGACAGTTTGACCCGGACATTCAATATGGTTGCTAGTACAGGTAGATCAGTACAACTATTAATACAGTTAGGTCATTGTTACAAATATAAGTAAGTCATCATTGGCTCTTCGTTTTGTCCGAAGAGTTGCAATAGACAGTTTAGAAATGGGCTTTTACAATTGCTATTCAGTTGCTTCAGGGATGGTTTCCTGTCTTGGAAATGTTTTTAAAAGTTTTCTGAACCTGAGACAGTGGTCACAAGATTGTAGTGCAAGCGATAGTTGGTTCTAGCATTTTGCTAATTGATATTGGATGGATAAGGTAATTTGCCTGGTAGACTTTATATTGTTGCATGGTGGGAAGTTTAAGTGGAAAAGATTTCTGGTGGAATATCTGTTAGAGGTACCCTGGAGTAGGGTGGCCAACTCTGTTAGTTAGGTAAGGGCAATCCCTCTTAAGATCTTAAAGGCAGTGATGCCTAATTTAAACTTGATCCTTGTGGTTATGGGCAGCCAATGTAGTTTCTTATAGTAGGGATGTAGGTGTTTTGATTTCCATAATTCATATAACAATCACTTCACATTGCACTTAATGGAAGTAATTTATACAAAGGCTTTTTTTACATGTAAAATGCCTATTATACTTGTAACAGCAAACTTGTAATATTACAGCAAACATAAAAAAAATACAACCAATAGTAACAAGGCTTGTACTTTTATATGACCTGAGTATGAGTCTGTTCAGGGGCAGAGTTTGAACACAGCTTGTTCATAAAATATGCATGTATATGTATAATATACATATTTAGATTTACACCTACTCTTGAGCAACTGTAATTGTACTTAAGTTCATTTTAGCCTCAAGTTCAGCATGTTTTCAGAGACTACTTTATTAAGACAGATAGGTTCTTATTTGACAATAGAAAGCTGAACACCTACAGCTCTACTATATGAAACTACATTGGCTGCCCATAACCGCAAGGATCAAATTTAAATTAATCATCACTGCCTTTAAGATCCTGACAGGGAATGCCACCCTACCCTAGGGTACCTCCAACAGATATTCCACCAAAATTATTTTCCACTTAAAATTCCCAGCATGCAATGATATAAAGTTTACCAGGCAAATTACTTTATCTATCTAATATCAATAAGCAAAATGCTGGAACCACCTATCACTTACATTAAGATGGACAAAGGGGACCCCATAGACATCGTATATTTAGATTTCCAAAAAGCCTTTGACAAGGTACCCCATAAATGCCTACTTCGGAAACTGAAGAACCATGGGGTGGAAGGAGATGTACACAGATGGATCAGAAATTGGTTGGCGGGGAGGAAGCAGAGGATAGGAGTAAAAGGCCACTACTCGGACTGAAGAAGGGTCAAGAGTGGTGTTCCGCATGGGTCGGTGCTCGGACCGCTGCTATTCAATATATTTATAAATGATATAGAAACAGGGACGAAGTGCGAAATAATAAAATTTGCAGACGATACCAAACTATTTAGTGCTGCTCGGACTAAAGAGGACTGCAAGGAATTACAAAGGGACCTGAATAAGCTAGGGGAGTGGGTGACGAGATGGCAGATGAAATTCAAAGTAGAGAAATGTAAAGTATTGCATGTGGGAAGCAGAAACCCGAGGTATAGCTTTATGATGAGAGGGATATTATTGACTGAGAGTACCCAAGAAAAGAACTTGGGGGTAATAGTGGACAAGACAATGAAGCCGTCGGCACAGTGCGCGGTGGCCGCTAAGAAAGCGAATAGAATGCTAAGTATAATCAAGAAGGGTATTACAACCAGAACGAAAGAAGTTATCCTGCCATTGTATCGGGCGATGGTGCATCCACATCTGGAGTACTGCGTTCAATATTGGTCGCCATACCTTAAGAAGGATATGGCGATACTCGAGAGGGTTCAGAGGAGAGTGACGTGTTTGATAAAAGGTATGGAAAACCTTTCATACACAGAGAGACTGGAGAAACTGGGGTTCTTTTACCTGGAGAAGAGGAGGATTAGAGGGGATATGATAGAGACTTACAAGATCATGAAGGGCATAGAGAAAGTGGAGAGGGACAGATTCTTCAAACTTTCGAAAACTACAAGAACGAGAGGGCATTCAGAAAAGCTGAAAGGGAACAGATTCAGAACCAATGCTAGGAAGTTTTTCTTCACCCAGCGGGTGGTGGACACCTGGAATGAGCTTTCAGAGGGCATGATATGACAGAGTACGGTAATAGGGTTCAAGAAGGGATTGGACAATTTTTTGAAGGAAAAGGGGATAGAGGGGTATAGATAGAGGACTACTATGCAGGTCCTGGACCTGTTGGGCTGCCGCGCGAGCGGACTGCTGGGCACGATGGACCTCTGGTCTGACCCAGCATAGGCACTTCTAATGTTCTTATGTGTTCAACTTGATTCAAGTGTGTAGGTTGAATTAGTGTCTTTAATTTAGGATTTTAATAATCAGATTGATGTTGTTGAAGGCAAGAGGAGGCAGTTTTTGGAGACAATGGCTGAACAAATTATGACTCATTTGATTCATGACAATGGATATTTTATTTATTTATTTTTAATTCTTTATTCATTTTAAAATCAAATACATAGTGCAAACAGATGATCTACAAAGTAATATAAGAAACTGCACTCTATTCCAACAAATAATATACTGCTTTTACATCCCTCACCCCCCCCATCCCCCTCCCTCCCCTCCTGGATATGTAAAACAATCTGTCATGAATCAAAGGGAAATAATTTTAGTAATTCATAGTTTACAATACTTTGTTAACGGGCCCCAAATTTTCTTAAATTTACTCTTGTGTCCCCTCTGCATAGAATGAATATTTACAAACTTATAAATCTGACATAAGGACTCCCACCAGAAATTATAATTTAAGTTATCCCAACTGCATGGCTACTCCTGTCATGATGAGGAGCAATTTATTCTGGTTTACATTGATTGGTTTCTTGGGGAATAATATTGTTCCAAACAATATTACATCATAAGATAATGATAGTGGAACAATGGACATATTTTAGATTTGGTTTTCTTTTGAAGCAATCCAAAAAATGTTTTGAATTCAATGCTCAAACTGTGAATGCTTAGGCCATGTTCAAATCATTTGTTGTACTTTTGATTGGATTTTAAATTGTTTTCACAGAGTAGCAGACAATAAGGATGAGAGATGCAATTGGCTGTGATAAATTTTTTGTTAAATGGCCCAGGCAAGATATACTTGAGGATTCTGAAGAGTTTGATGAGGGGTGGAATTTATCAGTTAGTAATACTCTTCAATCAAGACGTTCCGTTTGTGAAAAGGAAACTGATCTAAGCTAATCAAAGGTGCTGTCCCTGGTTCTCTCCTCTCTTTGTGTTCAAATAAGTAGAAGTTGAGTTGAGCTGACAGGCAGTGGTGAAAATCTAAAACTTCAGAGCTGGGGAATATTTACCAACAGATAATGAATGATACAACATTGATGAATGATCATTTGGTGTGGTGATACAACAGCGGTGCAGATTTCTTGCAGGCAAAATTAATGATGCCTTGGATTTTGAGGTAACTATTACATGTTGTTAAAGATTTGACTACTAAGCCAGGGAAAGTAAAATGGTGATGAAAAGCATTCCACTTTTAGGTTTGCCAAGTTCTTTCAGGTAAAGGTTAACAGACTAATTGCTTCCGTAGTATCTGATGAGGTGGATTCAGATCTTTTTTGATTATGGAGCTTTGGGAGGATTTTCATCTGCTTACCAGGGGCGAGGTTTCTAAGCTAAGAGTCAACAGGCTGAAGGTCAAAAATAATTTACTTAACTTATACCACTAGTTGAAAAACCTTCTGCTTTGAGATTTGCTGATTTCATTGAGGAAAAAAAGTTAATAGATTAATTGGTTCCATATTATCTAATGACATGGTTTCAAATTCCTTTGAAGCTGTTTTTTGGTACAAAGGGGAGGACTTTAATTTGCTCATTGTAGATACAGTTTCTCAGCTAGTCAATAGACTGAAGGTCAAGCATAATTTGCTTGACCCATATGCACTGGTTGATAACCCATCCGCTAGTGCTGATTAAGCTTGTGAATTTTTCCCTGCAGAAAGGTATTTTGCTGCATGCATTAAATGAAGCAGTAATTTCTCCATTTTTAAAGTAGAATGGTGTGGATGAGACAAATCATGCATTACTGATTTAACATTGCTGGCAAAGG
The DNA here is from genome assembly GCF_902459505.1 of Geotrypetes seraphini. Lineage (NCBI taxonomy): Eukaryota > Metazoa > Chordata > Amphibia > Gymnophiona > Dermophiidae > Geotrypetes > Geotrypetes seraphini. Next base: position 66,228,490 of record NC_047093.1, on the reverse strand, counting down.
TTGTAGAGGAGAACCACGTGCTAGATCTTTTCAAGTGCAAATGTAGGCATGGGTATAGTACTGAGACACTGTTATGGAATATCTCTGGTTGATGAGCTCAGATAAATATAACAAGTTCATCATGATATTCTGATAGCTCATCTAATAACTATGGGCTCCTTTTACTAAGCTGCGATAGCGTTTTTAGTGCACTGTCACAACCCCAGCCTTAGAGCTAAGCTTGTGCCCGATAGAACTCCTCAGGACTCAGGCCTTACCTTGAAAAGGGCTGACCAATGTAGCAGCTCCAACTCATACAGACAAGTAGATTCTGAGTTCAGATTGAACCAGCATGATCCAGAACCCTGGGGGAGGGGAGGAATTTTGGGGGAACAGCTGGGAGCAACGGGAGGTGCCTTGCAGAAAGGGACAGCCTAGGAGGCGGGCTCCTAACTCAGGGAGTGCACAGCTGCTGAGACTTATTAAGTCCCAAGGAAAAGCTCAACCAAAGCAGCAGTTTGCCCTTCCCCCACGCAGGTTAGGGTGTGGCCAGCTCAGTGCTATAGAAGCTGGGCTTAGGAATACCAAGTCAGTCTATCCTGGGCCAGCCCAGGAAGGAGGCTCGAAGGAGTGGGCTCCTGAACTCCAACAGAACCAGGACATTGAAATGCTGGATGCAACTTCTGTCCCTGAGGCAAACCAGACAGCCAGCCTGGATGCCATAGAGCTTATGGATACTTCCATAGAATCTGAAGAAATCCACATGGATGAAAGTTAAGTGGAATTTCCTGACTGTTTGAGAGCTTTGAATTTTTGGTTTTTCTTTTCTGCTGTCTGGAAGCACAAGTCTAGTGCAGGGTGAGCAGTGCTAGGCTCACGGCTGGATTTGGCACCTTATTTGTGGGACATTGAAGGAAGTGTGGTTTTTGCATTTTTACTTTTGCCTTTTTCTGTTTGGATGGGACTTTGTTGATGACCGTGTGAAAGGGGTAGTAACGGGGAGAATCCACTGAAGATCCTCAGGTTGGGATTGTGGGGCCAATTTTTGGCAAATTAAAGTATAGTGGATTCAGCTACTCCCCTCCCCCACCAACTTGTTAAGTTGGCTGGGGAAGGCCTGTTAAAAACCAGGCCTAAGCAATACGTTCTACAAGTGTTTAGGAATCACAGTGAATAACCAGTATAAAGGCTGGGTAGTTTTTGTAGTCTTATTTTGCCCTTTTAACTGTGGGACTGTTAGGGCAGAGCTACAACTCAGCCACTGGGACACTTACCTGCAAAAAAGGTGTGGGCTATGTTTTTGTAAGCCCGAATTTTCTGTTTATGTTTTGAGTTCAAAGACTAAACTGTAGCAGTTGCTACTTAGGAAATAAAGTTGGACTCAAGTTTATTGAAAAGCTTTATTGTTCCTGACATTTTTCTTTATCATACTTATAAGACCAGCAGGACCTTCAACTTCTTTTGAAGGCACGTTAAGATCGGTCGTTGCTGAGCCTTGGTCAGTAGCGATTTGCAAAACCCGGCACTGGCAGGCTCACAGCACGCAGAATTGCCACATGCGCTAAACCCATGCTACATGGCTAGAACTAACTCAATGCTGGCATTAGCGTCTAGCATGCGGGGCAATTTAGCGCACGCTAAGCGCGCGCTAAAACCACTAGCGCAGCTTAGCAAAAGGAGCCCTATTTTGACCAGGATAGCTCCAGAGTGTCAAAAGATAGCTTTATCTGGAATCCTTTCTCATTTTTATTTGGCTTCATTCCATTCTTTGCTATGACAGAGCTATGATTTCTAACACGCAATTGGAAAAATTGGGACCGCCTCAACTTTTCGTTTTGGTGGGCCAGTTTATGTTTAGGTTATAAATACGAAAAGATAGGTTCCTAGAGGACAAAGGGATTGAGGGGTACAGATAAGAATTGACGTAGGATGTAGGGATAGGAGTAGAGATAGGTTATAGAAATAGTCAAGGACCACTGCTTAGGCAATGGGCCTGATGGGCCACCGCGGGAGCGGACCGCTGGGCGAGATGGACCTCTGGTCTGCCTCAGCGGAGGCAACTTCTTATGTTCTTATGTTCTAATACTGATATGTTGGGGCATAGCAAAGTATTTAAATTGGCGTGGGGCCCGTTGACATTCTTTGTTAATTCAACATCATTGTCTTTATTTTTAATTTTCGGTTTATTTTTATACATATCCAGGACAGGGTGGGTGGTGGGGGGGATTTCTTTTTGGTTTATTTCTTGATTGAATTGTTGGAAGGAAGGGGGGAATATTTTTCTTCTGTAATGTTATCGATGGAATTTAAGTGCATATGTTGATTATTAATGTTTGTATAATTCATGGCACTTTGGGCTCCTTTTACGAAGCTGCGTTAGCGGCTTTATCGCACGTGACTTTTTAGCATGTGCTAACCCCCGCGCTAGCTGAAAAACTACCGCCTGCTCAAAAGGAGGTAGTAGCGGCTAGCACGGCCGGCAGTTTAGCGCGTGCTATTACGCGCATTAAACGGCTAAATCAGCTTCGTAAAAGGAGCCCTTTTTATTAGTTTTGAAAATTAATAAAGATTTTGTTTTTTTAAAAAAAGCTACGATTTCTACTTTTCTGATGATGATGTGCAAAGAGTGGGTGCCAGTTCAAGACCATGAGGATTTCTTTACACATATAGAACCATACTATGCCAAAATACGTACTGTTTGAATATTTTTATTGTGTAATTTTCTATTGCCTACATCCAGCTTATTCTTGTTGTACATTGCCTTGAGTGAATTTCTTCAAAACGGTAGTAAGTAAATCCTAATAAATAAATAATAAATCTTTGGCGTCTACATTGGGTAATTATGCATATATTAAGCCAATGCTCAGGCCAATTTCTCCCCCCCCCCCACCTATGTTCTTAGCCCGCCTGTCAATCCTCCTCATCCTACTACCCTCTATGCCTGTTCTAAGCATGCATAGGCACGTGAAAAGCTTTTCTGCAAATGAGGGTAAAGTCAAATCAAAGCTAGTAGTCTTTGTGAAAGAAATCGTGGATGATTTCTATTTTTGCATCCCAATTTGATGGGAAAATATTTCAGACAAAGTTCTCTATTGCATGGGTCTTTTCTGCCCTGCCTTACATCCCAGGTAAGGAAGGGAATATGCAGAATTCCAGCCTCTCTTATATGCTTTTAAAATTGAGAAAGCTATCAGACACTGATAGAATAAATGCTCCAAATAAAATTATGTTGTTCTTCAAATTATAGGCTATAAACAATTAAATGACTAAATAAAAAAAATTGATTTGTTACCTAGAGAATACATTTTCATCATGCATCCATGGCTTCAGAAAAAATATGGGTAATCAGTTGATTTGGCATTTTAATAATCTGGAAATGACAGAAACAGCTTCTCAATGAAGCTAAATGTTTGACAAAGATGCAGACTCTTCAGAGGTATGTAGTTCTATAGAAAGACATATTTTAGTGTCAAGGTAATTTTTTTTTTTTTAAAGTAGCAATTATTTTTAAAAATAAAAACAATTATTAACTTCAAAAATCTTAATCTTGTCTGAAGACAGATTTTCCTGTTTTACACCAAAGCATTAACAAAGCCATGTTTCAATATTTCATAGCATGATATCAGCAAACAATATAAAAACCATGTTATAGGCAGGATTGATTATTTTGGGTGGGGCCTGGGGTTACGAGGTCAGGGCAACAGGCAGTGTAGATGTTGACAGTGTGGATTCTCCTCTCACAGGCCCATGCTACCTACTACTGACTGGGTGGATCTCATTCCAAAGTGGTGGGGCCATGGCCCACCCATGCCCACAACCCTCGATAAAGCTGTCTTGCCATTGATTGTATCTGACTAGACATAGGCATAATGACTGCCTATTAGTCAACCTGCCCCTTCAATCCTATTTCATCTTTGGAAAAAATCAAATCTAACTAGAATACCATTCTAGTGGGAGTGTGTGGTGCAGGGGTTAGAGCTACAGCCTCAGCACCCTGAGGCTGTGGATTCAAATCCCTCGCTGCTCCTTCTGATCCTGAGCAAGTCACTTAGTCCCCTCATTGCCTCAGGTACACTAGATAGCATTTGAGCCCACCAAGATAGATAGGGAAATATGATAAAGTACCTGAATGCAAACCACTTAGGCTATAAGTGGTATATAAGTAATTGATTAAATAAATTCATATCCCATGAATATTCTATTAACTATTAAAGGGAATTCCACAAATACAGAAATAAAATTCTGTATGTATTGCAAACATTTAAATCAAGTAGATTTCTTAGATCACAATGCAACCTTGTATTACATTGATGCAATCAAAGAGGGGCATGAATAGCTTTATAATTATAATACAAGTGATAAAAACTAGTATCATATTCAGTTCCCCAATTATATGTGATTGTTTTAATCCAGCATGTGGCCATGATCCAAATCCCATCTTTTTCCTATTACTAATCATCACTTCTGTAGTGCTATTAGATGTATGAAGCTCTGTCCAATACAAATAAGACAGTCCCTGATCCAAGGAATTTACGATCTCATCAAGATGCACAGACAAGACTCCTGTTGTAACTAAGGGGACTGCAGGATAAGACTTTGACTGGGATCCAAGACTGTGACTTTTCAGACCTAGTCAAGTGCCGCAGCCTTGGTACATTAAGGAATCCCTGCAAGCCTTTAGCTGCCCCAGCAGTTTCACACATGAAATCCCTTGTGTCGTTTGGATATATCTAGTCATTTATCAATTGCACACTTACTTTGTTCTATTAATCTCAACCTGCGCCTGCTAGATCTATTTTACAGACAATGACTCATTGAGCCGCCAGTCAATTAAGCAAGCCTAGGAATAGGTTGGGGTTTTGTTTTTTTTTCTTGAGCTGAAGCATATTGAGACCGAAGTACCGTATATCTATCTTTTCAATTCAAGAAGAAAAAATAACTTTTTGCAGAACAAATTTTATATTCTTATGTTGGGACACACTGGAATCTTTGTAGGCTGCAGCACCTTTTTATTAGATGAACAAAAAATATTTGTTGTAGCACATGGGCTTTTGAGGCTTTTGAGGCTACACAAAGGTGTTTTTCTATTGTTCAAGTATAACATAATTGTCATTATTTTAGAAGCATATTCATGTTTACATAGCAGCATTTATTTATATGCATGTATATTACATACACATGTAGATACAGATTTCAGAAAGACATGATTAACACTTTGAGAGCCACACCATGCAGTGATTTCAAAAGGACCTAGTTTGGGAGGGAGTAAAGGCTACATTTGAATGTCCCATTTCACATGTATGGGGGGAAATTTTCCACCAGTCCAAAGGAACACCAAGGTTTTAAATGGTGCTCATTTTGGCCAGCACTTTACACAAAATATTAAGAAAGTCATTTTCCTTAATCCCATGTGGTATATTTCTGCCTCCAAAATGAAACTAAGTTAAAACTGCAGCCTGACTACTTAGGGTCCCTTTTACAAAGTCACAGTAGCGATACCGATGTGGCAAATGCACTGAAGCTCATAGGAATTGAAACATAGAAACATGATGGCAGATAAAGGCCAAATGGTCCATCCACAATATCCCCTATCTCCTTCTCTCCCTAAGAGATCCCTTGTGCCTGTCCCACTTGGGCTTCGATGCATTTACCACAGCAGCATCGCTACTACAGCTTTGTAAAAGGGGCCCTTAATTGGTAGCAGTTACAAGAGGTCTATATGTAGAAGTTACAAAATTGCCACTTGCACATGTAAGTAAGTACCAACCCCTTCATTGGAAATAATTTTGGATTTAGCTCATGTCTTTTTAGCTGCAGCTCAAGGTACATTATATTCAGGTACAGTATGTCCCTGGAGAGCTCATAAACTAAATTTGCACCTGAGGCAATAGAAAATTAAATGACTTCCCCAAGATCAGAAGGAGTTGCAGTGGAATTTGAACCATGCTTTCCTGGTTCTCAGCTTACTGTTCTAACCAGTTTTCTACTCTTCTAATCTGAGTAAGCTGCCAGGTCCATGCCGTTCATTTTTCAAAGGAGAAGGGTAGCGAGTGGGGTTCCCCAGGGCTAGGGTTATAAGATGTCTGGGATTACCCGAACATGTCCTCTTTTTGAAGACTGTGGTGGGAGTCCGGGTGGCTTTTTAATTTTATATCTTTTGTCTGGGGAAGCCAGATATCTAATACACTCTAAGCAGCTCACGCACCTATCCAGAGTCCTCCTTCCCCCCTCTCGTAGGATCCGGTACTTGCTCACCCGGTGCTGCTATAACTCTTCGGGTTGTTGGCTGTGAGTGAAGTAAACACGCAGCCTTTGGCCACCCGGAAGCTCCTCCTCTGCTACTGCTTTCTGTCCCCGCATAGGCGGAAAGCAGTGGAAGAAAAAAAGCTTCCTGGTCATGCTGCTGATGGCCCAAAGAGTTACAGCGGTGCCGAGTGAGCAAGCACCAGATCCTTGGGGGGAGGGGGATAGCATGGGAAGGGCGAGAATAGAGAAGGACCATGGGGATGATGAGAAAAGAGAAAGAAAGATGCCATACCTCCAGGGAAGGGAATGGAAGGGGCAGATAAAAATGTCAGGCCACTAGAGGGGGAAAGGAGAGAGATGTCAGACCAGGGAAAGGAAGGAGGAGGGAGGGATTCCAGACTAAAGCAGGGGGAGGGGTGTGGAACAGAATGACAGAGAGATGCCAGGGAAAGGAAGGAGGGGAGAGAGATGCCAGACCCGGGGCGGTGGCACCACTCTCTCGCCCTTGTCTCTGCCCCCGTTCCTTCTCAATCCCGATGCCACGCACGCACCCCCTGCTCCTTCCACAATCCACATGCTGCGTACACCCCACCTTCCCGTCCTTTCCCCCATACTTTTCTAGTTGAAATTGTTGCTCGCGACGGTCAACAACGTGCTCCTCACAACCCAGTCGGTTCTCCCTCTGATGTCACTTCCTATGCACGAAAAGTACGGTACATGTGCACTCATACAGGTATTTTAGAAAAGGCTTTGCATCTGCAGATTGTATTCTAAAAACTACAAGACCTGAGCAAATCCCAAACTGGCTGTCTCAATTCTGATCTGTACTGTACATTCTACATAAAATGGGATTCAGTGTATACAATAAAGCTTGAGTGTTGCAAATAACTGAGCAATGGGGTCTCCAGTTGATTTAAGATAACTTGTTTTCAGTATCCATATGGCAGCCAACATTGCCAATGATGTATTACTCACTTGTACCATTGTGCCAAAGACTGCTTCATCACATTTTGAAAAGGAAAGCAAGCTTGCATTCTGCTTAATATCATCCCACTCATATGAGTACAATAAGCCTGACATGTGTCATAAGGAATCACTTTAAGAAGGCAATGCCCTTAAGCATTAAAAACTAATTTGCATTCCAATCACACTAGCAAAACAAAAAAACAAAATAAAAACCACCCCAAGCACTTTTCAGCCAACTTTAAGACAACAGACAGAGTTACTACTAAGAACAGTGGGAGATAGTTGTTTGAGGGTTATTTCCTTCTTATCTACTGGGAAAACTAATCACTGTGATTAATCATATTTCTTTAAAAATAATATACAATATTCTGATTCTCAGTGCATTTAAAATCTGACCACCTGATAATTCTGCAGCATTTCTCTGGGTAGCAAATTTTGCTCCTGTATGGGTGACATTGACTGGAGCAATATCCAGATTTTCAACATTATCCGTATTATTCTGCTTAAAATCTCTGCAGACCACCCTGGTGCTATCTGGGTAGTGCTGTGGTGGGTGCGGTGATATTCAGCAAGGGTATCCAAATAACTATCCTAACAACAAAGGATAGGAAACAAGCTGTACAGCCATGGGGTTTGAAAATTGGCCCATCAGTGACTGAAGGAAATGGGTAGAAAGCATCTTATAAGCCACATGAACCTTTCTGCAAAGTATTTGAGGTGAAGGTATTTAGAATATTGCTCAAAGGAAAACTAATACACACAGTTCTGAATGCTTTGCTGGCATGCTTTCCCCATGTTATGATTTTTCTTCTTGTGGGTTTTATTTTGATCGTACAGTTTCTCCTTTCTTCTCTGGGCTTTTAGTTCAGTTGGAATCAACTGCTACTGGGCTCTACTACCAGAGAACCTTCATTCATCCCCAGTTTTACATCCCCTCTCAACTCACTTAATCCCAGGGACAGCTATTAGACAAGGGGCAGTGGGGATTCCTAGGGGGTCCTTTGCTTAACTGAGCCAGCACCTTTATTTCTTTCCCCACTACCCCTGGGGCCAGCATTTCAGCCTCTCTCAACCCTTTCAGTCTCTTTCTCTAAACTCCTCCCCCTCCCCCGCAGTCTTACATCTCCCCTTGTGATACCCTCCCCCCAACATTATACCTTAAATGGTGTCTCTCCCTGAGTCTATGGCTCACCAGCAGTAGCAGTGATTAACCTGTGTTGCCAGGGGCCAGTCCCAGAACCTTTCCTTTGTAGAATTTCGCCCCTCTGATGTAACTTCCTGTTTTCACAGGAGCAAGATGCTGCAGAAAGAAAGTTCCAGGACCAGCCTCAAGCAGTGCAGGTGAATTTCTGCCATTTCCAGTGAGCTATAGAATCAGGGAGAGACATAATTTAAAGTTTCCAAGTTTATTGTCACTTGATATATCATCTAAACGGTTTACAATGTTAAAATAAAATTTTTTTAAATGATTAAAAATAATTAGAAGGGGATAATGAAACAAAGTATACATACTGGACCCAATGGGAGGGGAAAATGAAAAATACATCTAGATTAAAAATAAAAGAAAGGGAGGAATGTAGGGGAGGGAAAAGTACAATCGGAAGGGGGGGGGCAGAGAGAGGGGGAGGTGGGAGAGGGGCCAACCACACAGGGCCCCACAAGTGTTACAGCCAGCCCTGCTTAATCCAGTTATTACAGTAGCATGCTACATAAAATTTTTTTTCCAGAACGCCCTAAGTCTGGACATTAGCTGTCACTGTGGAGGGATGGATAAGACTCCTTCCCTCTCAGTGGTGGTGAATGCTGCCTTCATAGCATCCCCAGCCCTGGCAGACTCAAGAAGTGAAAGATCAATGCTTCCAGGACTGGGTTAGGAAACAGTGCTGTAATGTCAATCCATGAAGATCTTAGAACATAAGAACATAAAAGTCGCCATAGTGGGACATACTGAAGGACCATCAAGCCCAGTAATCTGATTTCAACAGTGGCCAACCCAGGTCACAAGTACTTGGTAAGATCCTAAGGAGTATGAGAGGATGCCGAAATGTTCTCAACTTCCTAAATTCTGAGCGTTATTTTGTCACTATAGCTGAAAAGAGTGTTATCTTATTTTGTTAAGTGCCAATTTGCAGGAACAAAATTCTAAGTTTCAGATCATTGTTTGAACCATCTCCACAAGGCATAACAACAAAATCCAAATAGCACCAAAAGGTTCCACAAAGGAAAAGAAGCATCAAAACAACAAAAAGATTGTGGATCAGAAGATCAGATGTACCAGTTTGTAGTTTAATAAGCATCCAAATAATTTAAAAAAATCCAAAAAGGGTGTAGATAGAAACAAGTGACCCACAGGATAGAATAAAATAATTAATAAAATAAAAATGACCCCCAACACAGACTATGTTTCGGCAAAATAAAAATGCCTTCCTCAGGGGTCGTATAGGTTCCTTAGCTGTCTTCAAGTTTATTAGGATTATAATATACCGCCTATCAAGGCAGTTTTACAATCAGGTACTCAAGCATTTTCCCTATCTGTCCCAGTGAGCTCACAATCTATCTAATGTACCTGGGGCTATGGAGGACTGAGTGACTTGGATTTTTTGGGACTTTTATGACCCATGTTGGGTCATTTTTATTTTATACGTTATATCATTTATATCCTGTGAGTCACTTGTGATTGTATACACCCTTTGTGGATTGTTTTAAGATTATTGTTTTTATGTTCTTTGGATGCTTATTAAATTGCAAACTGATACATCCGATCTTCTGTTCCATAATTTTTTGTTGTTTTGCTGAACCATATCCATGTCATTCTCTTCTTGGCTAGGCTGAGAACTTTTCAGCACCTACTCATAAAACAGATTTTATGTTGCTCATCCTAGGATTAAGCAGTGGATTTCCCACAGCCATCTCAATATTGGCTTATGAACTTTTGTTTTAGGAAATTATCCAAACTTTTTAAAACCCTGCTAAGCTAACTGCTTTCACCACATTCTCCAGTAACGAATTCCAGAGTTTAATTACTTGTTGGGTGAAGAAATATTTTCTCCAGTTTGTTTTAAATCTACTACTTAGTAGCTTCATCGCATGCCCCTTTGTTATGTCCCTTCCAGTAGTTAAATGGCATTTTTGTCATACTATATATATTTATTAAAAGGTTCCATGCTCAGTGAGCCTTGTATATAAAATACTTTTGCAGTTTTGCATTATTATTATTAAAAATTATTATTATTGCTCATGAATCTACTTTTTAACATACCCATTCAATATTTTTGGAGCTCTACACTAAAATTAGTTTTGTATGTGAGTTTTTCTGCACATTAAATATCAAATTAATGCCATAAACTGACAATCTCTAGAAAAATGCTTAACATGTCAAATGTTATCGTATTTTTATAGTCAATCAGCAATGGTTTAAGATAACAGCTGAGCATATAAAACAACATGATATCCAGGTAGAATAGTAAAGTTAAAACACTTTCTGCAGCTGTTGAGTCACTGTACAGCCTGTTTTTATACCAGTGTCTCAAAGTCTAGGCAATAGGCATTGAACTTTCTGGAAGACAGGTTTTAACTTCTAGTTTTAAATCTTACAGACAAATATAAAATGTGAATTATAGTTATATGGACTCTGGGGCTAGCAGATTACCAGTTTCAGAATCTGGTGTCATTGGTAATGTCGGATACAATAATGATTCCAAGAGACAGATGGGTGAAAACTTGCAGTAAAAAATGCATAACTGTTATGCATAAGTTAAACATAAGGATTTTCCAGCAGGATGGGAGTTAGGCATTGAGAAGGAAGTGACATAAAAGCCCTTAGAAATGGAGGCAGAATGGCACATTATTTTTGACTGGCACATTATTTTTGTGAAGAACTGGGACTAATTCAGAAAGACCCGATACTGTCAAGTGTTTCGGCTGAAAGCCTGCATCAGGTGTCTCATATATGCTTGAACCATTCAACAATGAAAAAAATTCAAGTCCCAAAGACAAACCTGAGTGTATATTGGTACAGGAGGACCTTAGAATGTACAAAGCATGGCCCTCAGACTGATCTATTCACTAAGCAAATATGATCACATCACTACAGCATACTAAGATGCACACTAGCTCCCAATGCAAGTACGAATTTTATTCAGATTCTACTGTCTACTATTAAAAACCCTGAATAGCGCTACCCCTTCCTACCTGAACGATCGCTTTATCCGGAACAACTCAACCAGGCCAACACACCCCAATCAAAGGCACACAACGCAAGAAGATGTTCAATGGACTACTAGCAACTCAGGCAGTGAAACTAGATCACCATCTCGCCAACATATTATTAACAACACCCGATTGCAAAACTGTCCAAAGACAAGTAAAGACCCTCCTATTCAGAAACTTTGTCAAGACTAGCTAAACCTGCGCTTAGTCTGAGTCATAGTCTTAATTAATACTTGATCCCGGAATTCTCCTAGAAATGTCTTTTGTAATCCGCCTGGAACTGCGACGTTAAGGTGGAATAAAAGTCACAAATGTAATATAATGATTGCACCAATATACACTCAGGTTTGTCTTTATTTGGGACTTGAATGTTTTACATTGTTGAATGTTCAAGCAAATATGAGACAACCATATAGACCCCTGATGCAGGCCTTCAGCCGATACACTGACAATGTCAGTTCTTTGTGAATAAAGAATTAGTCCCGGTTCTTCAGGCCTTTGTGCTGTTTTTGTGGTTGTTTGGGTTTTTTTGGCCTTTCTTTGTGGTGTCTTGGACATTATTTTTGTGAACATTTAGCTGCGGATCACTAGGAGACTATTTATTTTAAATCAGGCTTGTCCAAGTTCAGTCGTCAAGGGCTGCAAACAGACCAGGTTTCAAGATATCCTTAACGAATATATCCGAGGGAGATGTAGTGGGCATGCAAATTGTTCTCATGCATATTCACCAGGTATATCCTGAAAACCTTGCTGGTTTGCAGCCCTTGAGGACTGAACTTGAACAAGCTTTAAAATGTATTTATTTACGATCCATACATTTGGCAGATATCCCATAAATCCCATCATCATCAGTTTTGTTTTGCACAGCTCATATGCTGCCCGATCATGAATTAATAAAATGTATCTACACAAACTAAAGAGTCAATACTTAAATCCCTTAGTCTGCATTTCTTTTTTTTTTTTTTTTTGAGAGAGTCATGGCATTCAAATATTTCATGAATATTTGATGACACTGAAAATACATATAGAGAGACGGTTGCTGTTGCCATTATATGGAGAGCAGTGATTTAAACTGCTATCTACAGAGTTGAGTAGTTTATGTTAGAACTGCTTATTTGCTGTTTCCTGCGAGACTTGAAACTGACACTTCCTGAGCTTTCTGTAACATGCAGTACAAGTTTACGGAGACCTGAACTGCAGTGTGAATATAGGAGATGAACAGTTTATGAGGCAGCTCTGCAAAAAGCAACATTTGAGGGTATGGAATTACAGGCACCAATGTGCCTGTCACCTGGTGCCCAGCATTTGTTGATCTTTGTCTTACAGGGTTCATAGACAACGGTGCGAAAGACAAAAGCGCGCGCCGACAATTGAGCGCAGTGCAGAGGCGCGCGCCGCACAAAATTACAGTTTTTAGGGGCTCCGACGGGGGTTTTGTTGGGGAACCCCCCCAGTTTACTTAATAGACATCGCGCCGGCGTTATGGGGGGTTTGGGGGGTTGTAACCCTCCACATCTTACTGTAAACTGAACTTTTTCCCTAAAAACTGGGAAAAAGTTAAGTTTTCAGTAAAATGGGGGGGGGGGGTTTCAATCCCCCCACCCCCACAACGTCCCCACAACACGGCGCGATGTCTATTAAGTAAAGTGGGGGGGTTCCCCCTGTGACAAACGGACGTCTTTCCCAAGGTTTGCCACAGGGAAATTAAGGAAAGTATATAAACCCCAGTGCAGAAGGGCTGACTAGGTCAGTGCCCAGGACAATAAATTAGCTGACTACCTGGTGAGTGACAATGAAATGGAAATAGAGCAGGAAGGCTTAGACTTACCTGAAGCAGTTCCAGAGCCAGGCAGGAAGAAGCTGCCTTGCTATTATCCATTGCCTGTAAGTCAGAAAGCTCACAAGCGGTTTTCCCTCAGAGAAACGGCATGGGCTGAGGAAGGAATTCCCTTCCCCCATTCAAAGCCAAGGGGGAGTGGTTCTTCCCCTCAGCTTAAAGCCAGGCTCGTTAGAGAGCAGAGGGAGGAAGGAGGAGGAGCAGAACGAGGCTTGGCAGTAGAGCAGAGGCAGGATGGGGCTGAGCAGTTCCTCAGCACTGACTGGGAAATGACTGAGGAACAGGCTGGTAATTTGGCCACCGAATTCCTTCCCCCAGAACCCATGGTGTTGGAGGAAAGTGGGGCTATACAGGAAAGCTGGCCAGAGGAGTTGGAGAGCTGAATATCCTGAAAAGGTCTGTGAACAGAGGTTTTGTTTTGGCTGTATTTTGCTGTTTGCTCTTTGAGCTAATGATTGTGGGAGTTACTAGGGAAATAATCCTGTACTGCAATTTCACATGCTGTTTTGCTGAAGTGTGGAAAGGATACAGTAATCTCCTCTGCAGGTTATGTGCACAGCTGAACCAAACGCCAGGCTGTAATGCTGGCTAGTTTTAAAGCCCAGAATTTTCCTGACTTCCACACTCCCTGAAAGTGCCCAGCTGTAAAGAAATTGCCATAGCAACTAACTATTTCAATTAGTCTGCCTGCCTCATAGGAAGAGTGAAATTAACCCTCTCAGGGAAAAGCCTGCTCGTAACTAGGGAGAAAGTCCAGCCCAGCTGGAGAGATTAAGAGCACTGTAGGACAGCACAGAATATTTCTCAATCATGAACAAGAATGTCTCTCCTGTAAAGCTACAATGGAGAGTTATTGGAGCTAACTGTTACACCTCCTAGCCTCATGGAATATTAATGACTGTATGTGATTTACCAACCCAGTCCAGAGTTGATTACTGGGTGACTAAGAGTGAAATGAACTTTTTCTGTTGTTTTTGTATGAGGTGCATGCTCCCAGGAAAACCCGGAGCGGCACAATAATTCCACGGCCGGTGGCCGAATAAAAGCTTATGTTTTCACCAAGGCCATTCTGACAAAGTGTGATTTTTTTCCCAAAACCCTTGGAGAATAAGCTTAGTTGGGCATTTGCCAATGACTACCAACTTGAAAGGTGACCCTAATTCTAAAGGGACCACGCCAGTAACAAGCTTCATGTCACTACCCGACGGCTCAGGGTGTTCGCAAAGAGCGTGGGTGTGACACCCCCCACACACCCCCGTCGGAGCCCTAAAAACAGTAATTTAGAGCTGCGCACGCCTCCGCGCTGCGCTCAATTGTCTGGGCATGCCTTTGTCCCGGCGCGCTTTTGACCTGACACAGTCTTACAGAGTTACCCTATACTCGGGCACACTCTTTGCTCCTCTGTTGGTGCTTTGCTAACAGTGGCCTACTTGATTTGCTCTAAATTTGAAGGCACTCTGGATTTTTCCATGACTGCAGTATTTCTGTGGCACATACTTCCTAAACTCCTCCCCCTTTTTATAAAACCTCAATAGCTGTTTTTAGTGCAGGCCGATGCGTTAAATGCTCTGCGCTGCTCCCAGATTTTCCAATTGGAGAATCTGGACCCCTAGTCCCGCCCCCCAGGTCCGCCCAGTTCCACCCATTCCTGCCCTGTAGCACCCCAATGCTGCCCCCAATCCTAGCCCCGCCCCTCGCTGCCCGCTCGACACTGATTTCTTCAAAGCTTTTCAAAACCCGGACAAAGTGCCAGATTTTTTTTTAAGCCATCCGGACCCCTGGACATGTCTTCAAAAGGAGGACATGTCTGGGGAAATCTGGTAATCCTAGTCAGAAACAGCGCAAAGCATTCAGCACACCGGCCTGCGCTAAAAACACTGCACAACAAAGTTTTTGCTTCCTGAACACTGCTGGGTGTTTCTTATAGAATTTTGGGTGCTGATCATGAATATTACATCAAAAATTACCCATCACGTACCATTTCAGAGAAATCTTCAATTTTGTCGTGATTTTTTCTTATATTTGGATGCAAACAATTTTTTCTCCCATAAGTGTCTTATCAACAACGGTTTGTGCCGCCTGGGTATGTCCATGCATAAAATCTAGCCAGGTTGGAAGCTGTTTTATGGAAGATGACATCCTGGGCATGTCTGGGCAGGTCTGAACGAGCTTGCGCTGTCTCACCATGCTATAATGGTGGCTTCCATACACCGATCCTGCTCATTTGGTTAATATAGATAGTCCGTGTGTGTATATAGTATCAGTATAGTAAAGTACAGTGGTGCCTCACACAACGAACTTAATTGGTTCCAGGAGCAAGTTTGTTATGCGAAACGTTCGTTATGTGAAACGCGTTTTCCCATAAGAATACATGTAAAAAAAAATAATTCGTTCTGCAGCATAAAATATGCTAAGATGACATAAAAAAAGATAAATTTTTGGTTATTATTTTTATTTAGATACATCTAAAAACATAATTGTTTTTTAAAACAACACACATTTTTTAAATTTAAAGACAGACTAAGTAGAGTCTAATTTTACAGTGAGAGAGGGCAGAGTCTCAGCTGCAAAAACTGGGACTTAACTGTTCATTTTTTTTTTTTTCTACCGTGTTTCCCCGATGATAAGGCAGGGCCATCAAATAAGACAGCCCCCCCTTTTTAGAAAAAAATGTAAAATAAGGCACCCCCCCGCAAATAAGCCACCCACCGATACCTGCGCTTACCCGAATCGGGTGGTACGGTGGGTGACTCCGTGTGGTCCCTGGCACCCCCGACACGATCGGGGCAAGAGGGAGCTCAAGCCCTCTTGCCCCCCCGACTCCCCGACACGATCGGGGCAAGAGGGAGCCCAAGCCCTCTTGCCCCCCGACTCCCCGACACGATCGGGGCAAGAGGGAGCCCAAGCCCTCTTGCCCCCCCGACTCCCCGACACGATCGGGGCAAGAGGGAGCCCAAGCCCTCTTGCCCCCCCCCCCGACTCCCCGACACGATCGGGGCAAGAGGGAGCCCAAGCCCTCTTGCCCCCCGACTCCCCGACACGATCGGGGCAAGAGGGAGCCCAAGCCCTCTTGCCCCCCCGCCTCCCCGACACGATCGGGGCAAGAGGGAGCCCAAGCCCTCTTGCCCCCCCGACTCCCCGACACGATCGGGGCAAGAGGGAGCCCAAGCCCTCTTGCCCCCCCGACTCCCCGACACGATCGGGGCAAGAGGGAGCCCAAGCCCTCTTGCCCCCCCGACTCCCCGACACGATCGGGGCAAGAGGGAGCCCAAGCCCTCTTGCCCCGCCGATTCCCCAACTCCCCGACAATATCGGGCCAGGAGGGAGCCCAAGTCCTCCTGGCCACGGCGACCCCCTAACCCCACCCTGCACTACATTACGGGCAGGAGGGATCCCAGGCCCTCCTGCCCTCGACGCAAACCCCCCCCCCCCCCAACGACCGCCCCCCCCCCAAGAACCTCCGACCGCCCCCCCAGCCAACCCGCGACCCCCCTGGCCGATCCCCACGACACCCCCAACCCCCTTCCCCGTACCTTTCTGTAGTTGGCCGGACAGACGGGAGTCAAACCCGCCTGTCCGGCAGGCAGCCAACGACGGAATGAGGCCGGATTGGCCCATCCGTCCCAAAGCTCCGCCTACTGGTGGAGCCTAAGGCACCTGGGCCAATCAGAATAGGCCCGGGAGCCTTAGGTCCCTCCTGGGGGCAGGGCCTGAGGCACATGGTCGGGTTGGGCCCATGTGCCTCAGGCCCCGCCCCCAGGAGGGACCTAAGGCTCCCGGGCCTATTCTGATTGGCCCAGGCGCCTTAGGCCCCACCAGTAGGCGGAGCTTTGGGACGGATGGGCCAATCCGGCCTCATTCCGTCGTTGGCTGCCTGCCGGACAGGCGGGTTTGGCTCCCGTCTGTCCGGCCAACTACAGAAAGGTACGGGGAAGGGGGTTGGGGGTGTCGTGGGGGTCGGCCAGGGGGGTCGCGGATCGGCTGGGGGGCGGTCGGAGGTTCTTGGGGGGGGCGGTCGTTGGGGGGAGGGGGGGTTTGCGTCGAGGGCAGGAGGTCCTGGGATCCCTCCTGCCCGTAATGTAGTGCAGGGTGGGGTTAGGGGGTCGCCGTGGCCAGGAGGACTTGGGCTCCCTCCTGGCCCGATCGTGTCGGGGAGTCGGGGGGGGCAAGAGGGCTTGGGCTCCCTCTTGCCCCGATCGTGTCGGGGAGTCAGGGGGGCAAGAGGGCTTGGGCTCCCTCTTGCCCCGATCGTGTCGGGGAGTCGGGGGGGCAAGAGGGCTTGGGCTCCCTCTTGCCCCGATCGTGTCGGGGAGTCGGGGGGGCAAGAGGGCTTGAGCTCCCTCTTGCCCCGATCGTGTCGGGGAGTCGGGGGGGGAAAGAGGGCTTGGGCTCCCTCTTGCCCCGATCGTGTCGGGGAGTCGGGGGGGCAAGAGGGCTTGAGCTCCCTCTTGCCCCGATCGTGTCGGGGAGTCGGGGGGGGCAAGAGGGCTTGAGCTCCCTCTTGCCCCGATCGTGTCGGGGAGTCGGGGGGGGGGCAAGAGGGAGCCAGGCGGAGAGAGGGCAGTTAAGCGCAGTGCCTGCGCGGAAGGATGCAGCTCGGGCGACTTCGTTGTGTGAAACGAAGTTCGTTGTACGAATCAAGACATAAAGTTCGTTGTGCGCAGCGTTCGCTGTGCGAGGCGTCCGTTATGCGAGGCACCACTGTATAGTAGTATAGTAGCTGTAGCAATATAACAGTAAGTAAGCTTGATGCTATAGACGTTTTGGTGTCGGGCAATATGTCTCGTCGGTGTCGTAACAGCCGCGACACATTCTGCTATATCTGTGGGGAATATACACTTACGCCTCAGAGACGTTCGATGACTGCCCTTGTAAAGAAAGCCTATCATCTGTATTTTGGCTGCAAAATAGGTGATCAAGACAAGCAATGGGCGCCTCACATTTGCTGTGCGACATGTGCTGTTAGTCTGAGAGCCTGGCTCAGAGGTACTCGAAAGACGATGCCATTTGCTGTTCCGATGATATGGCGAGAACAGAAAGACCATGTGACGGACTGTTATTTCTGTTTGACTAATGTGTCTGGTTTCTCTGCCAAAAACAAGAAGTCAATTGAATATCCTAATCTGCCTTCAGCAATGAGACCCATGCCACATGATGACAGTCTTCCAGTTCCGAAACCACCAGAGGATTGGACCTTAGACGAACCAGATGAAGAAACTGCAGTGCAGGGTTCTAACAGTGACATTGACCCGGATTTTGAACCATCCTCATCAGGCGATCCACATCTGATAACACAGTCCGAATTGAACGATTTGGTCAGAGATTTGGGTCTGTCAAAAGCAAAAGCTGAGCTGCTAGGTTCGAGACTGCAGGAATGGTGTTTGCTATCACCAGGTACGAAAATTTCTGTGTTTCGAGACCGGCATCATGATATAACCAAATTTTTTGCACAAGTCGACAGTCTCTGTTTCTGTTGTGACATTGAAGGATTGTTCTCGGTCTTTGGTTGTGATCACAACCCGGAAGAGTGGCGTCTTTTCATTGATTCGTCAATGTTAAGCCTGAAAGCTGTTCTGTTGCACAATGGCAACGTTTATCCTTCAGTACCTGTTGGCTATGCAGCACATATGAAAGAAACATATGAGAATATGGAAATGTTACTAAAGTATGTCCAGTATACCAGGTATAACTGGAATATCTGTGGAGACCTCAAAGTCGTTGCTCTGTTACTAGGACTGCAGCTTGGCTATACAAAGTACTGCTGTTTCATCTGCGAATGGGACAGCCGAGACAGAGAGTCGCACTATTCTAGAAAGAACTGGCCACTCCGTAAAAAGTTAGTTCCAGGACAGAAAAATGTAGCACATGAATCGCTTGTTGACCCGACAAAGATATTTTTGCCTCCTCTTCACATTAAACTGGGACTCATGAAGAATTTTGTGAAAGCAATGAACAAGGAAGGGGAAGGTTTTCGTTATTTAAGACAGATGTTCCCAAGAATAACTGATGCCAAGATCAAAGAGGGTATTTTTGTTGGCCCCCAGATCAGACATGTTATGAGTGACAAGCGATTTGAAGATCTGTTAGTTGGGCCGGAAAAAATTGGCTGGAAAGCCTTGAAAGACGTTGTTGACAATTTTCTGGGCAATTACAGAGCCCCAAACTACATTCAGCTGGTAGACAAACTTCTCAAAGCATACAAGAGAATGAAGTGCAATATGTCACTCAAGATTCATTTCCTCCATTCACACTTGGACTTCTTCCCCGCAAATCTCGGTGCTGTGAGTGACGAGCACGGTGAAAGGTTTCATCAAGACATAGCTACGATGGAGAAACGATACCAGGGCAATTGGAATCCGTCAATGCTTGCCGACTATTGTTGGATGCTACAACGTGATGCACCAGACACTGAATATAAAAGAAACTCAGGAGCAAAACACTTTTAATTCTGTTTCATTTAGTCGCTTGTGCGAAACGTAAACTTGACTATATATTTTATTGTCAGTAAACATAAAAATGTCTATTTCTCATAGTTCTTACGTGATGCAGTAAAACCAAAACCATATTTGAGCATACCAAGTTGGTACCTGTCATAATCACCAAAAACTTTTCAGGAATCAAGACTTAACCAAAAAATTGTTGTGCAGTGAAATCACTAGCGCAGTTTTTAAAACATAAGAACATAAGAAATGCCTTCACCGGATCAGACCATAGGTCCATCTAGTCCGGTGACCCGCACACGCGGAGGCTAAGCTAGGTGCTCCCTGATGAAGACCTTGTTTACCCGTATCCCTCAATATGATTTGCAAGAAGGTGTGCATCCAACTTGCCCTTGAATCCTAGAATGGTGGTCTCCATCACAACCTCTTCCGGGAGAGCATTTCAAGCGTCCACCACTTGCTGTATGAAACAGAACTTCCTGACATTTGTCCTGGTCCTGTTGCCTCTCGGTTTCAGTCCTTGACCTCTTGTATGAGTCACATTTGACAGTGTGAATAACGATGTTTCTTGCTCTATTTTGTCGAATTCTTTAAATATTTTAAAAGTCTCTATCATATACCCTCGCAGTCTTCTCTTCTCGAGGGTGAACAATCCCAGTTTTCCGAGGCGTTCTTTGTAGCTCAAATTCCCCATACCTTTTACTAGCTTCGTGGCTCGCCTCTGCACCCTCTCCAGCAGGGTTATATCCTTCTTTAGATAGGGAGACCAGTGTTGGATACAGTATTCCAAGTGTGGTCTGACCATTGCCCTGTAAAGTGGCATTATGACGTCCACCGATCTACTCGTGATTCCCTTCTTTATCATGCCCAACATCCTGTTTGCTTTCTTTGCCGCCGCTGCGCACTGAGCCGACGGCCTCAGGGTCCTGTCTATCAGTACCCCCAGGTCCTTTTCTTGTTCGCTCTTGCCCAATGTTACACCTAACATTGGGGAAAGTGTTGCATTTTCAAAAGGGTTTTGAAGTGTGGTTATCTGATCTGATGGTGTAGTGCGCATGGTCTGCCTATATTAATACGTCTTTTAATTATCGGATGCACTATTATATTTTGTTCTATTCTGTTTTTCATTGTTTCAAGTTTTTTTTGCGACAGAAGCAATTAAGAAGTGTTAATAAATAAATAAATACATATAAATAAAAAACAAACCATTTTCACTGCACACCATTATTTTATTGATTGATAGGTGCCATTGACTTGTGTTTTGAGTTCCAGCGACTTGATGAACATCATAAAGTTTTCGTGGCAGAATACAGATATAGATTGCCGGGCATTTCTTCTACACGGTATAAATTTGATGTTGTCACTGTTGTCGCATCAAACGCGATCCTCTGCCTTCAACACTGCCCCATCTGCTGCTGCCCAGATGGGTGGTACATCGTTAGACTGGGAGGCCCTGCTGGTAGTGAAACTACCGACCGATGGCACAGCTTTCAGGACAGAACCAGATGGAAAGAAGGGCGAGACCAAACTGCTTTGTTCTGTGCAGTAGAACCGAGAGCATCACAGAATTCAGAGCATGGCCTTGCTGGAAAAGAATGAGAAACTGCACATACTTTCAGGCTGGCCAGCTGTACACAACCCTGAGCATTGTTTGGCAAATGAATACTAACGTTCAGGGCCATCTGCTCTCCTATGTCTGCACCGTACTTTGGTTGCTAATATGTAACACTGCTCTAATAGTGACAAAGGATTACTTACAAGAGATGGAGTGTTCTTTTATTATGCTTGCTTTTTTTTTTTTTTCTCCGTCTTTTATATTATGTTTCAGTGAAGGATTCTGCAAGGCTAAAAACTGTCTTCACGGATTAGTTCTACTGAGGCAACTTTTAACTTGGCATTTTTCAGACATACTAATACTCTGCATATTCTCTGGCAGGGTGCCTCACACTGCCACATCTATTGCTTTTCGTCATTCTTCTGTGGGATCTCAAATTAATTTAAAGGAATGAGAAATATACGCACTCGGCAGGCCAGTTAGATTATTCCATGGCATTTATCAGAGGCTGTGATGTAGAAACATTGGACCCGATATTCAGCACAACAAAGCCAGGAACAGTGCCAGGGGAAAAGATGTCTTGTGGAAGGGTGGCTGTCAAAACCAGTCCCCTGCCCCATGGCACTTATTCCCTATGGCTGGTAGCATAGTGACTGCCCCCAGATTAGAGCAGACTGTGGCTCTTGTCCAGTCCAGAGAGCACACACCATTATCCAGGGGCAAGAAAGGGGGCTGTACTGTATATCTCGCTCACTCTCCTCCATCTTCCTACTCCACCGCTTCCCCCTCCCCCGATAACACCTTCCTTGCCTATCTGTAGCAATAACCCTACATAGAGCAAATTATATTGGCGCCCACCATGGCCCTTTGTGCCATGATTACTGTGTGGTAAACACACCAGGTGTAGGTTTGCACTATCTGATCACAGAAATGGCTAGTCAAAATTTTTTATCCATAATATGTTTATATTTTGGCAATGCTGCTTTGGGAAATTTGCTCTTCAGTTGTCTGGATTGTATATGTGCCTTACCATATTTTGGCCCGCAAAATTCCAGACACATAGCCCCACCCTGTTCCACCTCCGGTCCCGGCCTGTTCTGCCCCAGCCTGCCCCCACAAAGCCTCCTCTTGTCTTGGCCATGTCTGGAGTACCTTAAGCATGCGCGGATGTGAATGGCATCATTCGCGCATGCTCAGAGGCCCTCCAGATGCGGCCGGAGCGCGCCAGGTTTTGGAAAGTCCATCCGGGCACCTGAACAGTCCTCTAAACTTGTTTAAATGCACATAGAACTTGCCTTGAGTTTAGTCACCCATCTATTTATCCTATTGACTTTGTACTAACCATCTTGTCCCCATCTATATTTCTGGACTTTGCTCCTCAAAAACATAATAAGCTCTATTGCAAGAAAAGCATTAGCATCACATCTATGTTATTCAAACATTCTAATATATGTTTATTATGTGTTTCATTGGTATCATGTTGACATTATATTATACAGTATCTTTGTTATTGAATGTTCTTCCATGCTATTATTTCAGATTGACAGACTAAAGAGCGACAAATCGCCGGGTCCGGATGGCATTCACCCAAGGGTACTCAAGGAACTAAAAGACGAAATAGCGGAGCCACTTCGACAGATATGCAACCTATCCTTAAAAACCGGAGAGATCCCGGAGGATTGGAAAATAGCAAATGTCACGCCCATCTTCAAAAAGGGCGCAAGGGGGGACCCGGGAAACTACAGGCCGGTGAGCCTGACCTCAGTCCCGGGAAAGATGATGGAGGCACTGATTAAAGACGGCATCTGTGAGCACATCGAAAAAAATGGGCAGCTAAAACCAAGTCAACATGGCTTCTGTAAGGGTAGGTCATGCCTCACAAACTTATTGTACTTCTTTGAGGGAGTGAACAGCCAGGTGGATAAAGGGGAATCTATAGACATCATTTACCTTGACTTCCAAAAAGCCTTCGACAAGGTGCCACACGAGAGACTGCTTAAAAAGATATGGAACCACGGGGTACAAGGGGAGGTCCACCGATGGATCAAAAACTGGCTGTCAAACAGGAAGCAGAGGGTTGGCGTAAAGGGCCACTACTCAGACTGGAAAGGGGTCACGAGCGGAGTTCCGCAGGGGTCGGTGCTGGGACCGCTCTTGTTCAATATCTACATAAATGACCTAGAGGCGGGAACTAAGTGTGAAGTCATTAAATTTGCAGATGACACCAAACTATACAGCAGGGCTCAAACCAAGGAAGACTGCGAGGATCTCCAAAAGGATCTAACGCAGCTGGAAAAGTGGGCCGAAAAATGGCAGATGAGCTTCAACGTGGGGAAATGCAAGGTCATGCACGTGGGGAAAAAGAACCCGATGTTCACATACAAAATGGGGTGAACACCACTAGGGGTTAGTAACCTGGAGAGAGACCTGGGAGTGATGGTAGACGCAACACTGAAGGCATCGGCGCAATGCGCCACAGCCTCTAGGAAAGCAAACAGAATGCTGGGTATCATTAAGAAGGGTATTACAACCAGGACGAAGGAAGTTATCATGCCGCTGTATCGTGCAATGGTACGGCCGCATCTGGAGTACTGTGTCCAGTACTGGTCGCCGTACCTCAAGAAAGACATGGCGGTACTTGAGGGAATACAAAGAAGAGCAACCAAACTGATAAGGGGAATGGAAAATCTCCCATATACCGACAGATTGAAGCAGTTGGGACTTTTCTCCCTGAAGAAGCGAAGACTTAGAGGAGACATGATAGAAACCTTCAAGATCCTGAAGGGCATAGAAAAAGTAGACAGGGACAGATTTTTCAAACTAAGGGGCACCACAAGCACAAGGGGGCATTGGGGGAAATTGAAAGGGGACAGGTTTAGAACAAACGCTAGGAAGTACTTTTTCACTCAGAGGGTGGTAGATACATGGAACGCGCTCCCAGAGGCTGTTGTAGACAAGAAAACACTAAATGGTTTCAAAGAAGGTTTGGATAGATTCCTAGAAGAAAAAGGGATTGGGGGGTATAGATAGGTATAGACCATTGCTCAGTCAATGGGCCTGATGGGCCGCCGCGGGAGCGGACCGCTGAGCAGGATGGACCTATGGTCTGCCTCAGCGGAGGCAACTTCTTATGTTCTTATGTTCTTATGTTCTTATTAGTATTATACTGATGTTTATCATGCTTCTGTTACTTGATTGCTCTATAGAATTGTTCAATGTTTACCTTATATTTCTGATACTGTTTCATGTTAGTCCTAATACAGTTTTGGGGTTTTATTTGCTTTTTCCTAAGTTCACTTCATTTATTGAATTTGTTTTTATTTGGTCATTTTACTCTTTTTATGCTGTTAACAGAATGGTAAGTTTTACACTTCCCCCTCCATATTTGCGGGGGTTAGGGGTAGAGCCAGCCCGTGAATATGGAAAAACCGTGAATAATATTCGGGTCGGTTCTGCCCTTATCCCCGGCTTCCCCTGGCTTTTTTAGCCCTGTAAGGGCCCCACCACCACCACACTTAAGCCTTACCTGGTGGTCTAGTGGGTTTTCAGGCAGGAGCGATCTTCCCACGCTTATGCCCTGTAAAGATCGCTCACAGGGCAGGAGCGATCTGCATGGAGCAGGAGCGTGGGAAGATTGCTCCTGCCTGTAAACCCGCTAGACCACCAGGTAAGGCTTAAGGGGGGGGGGGGGCTTACAGGGCTAAAAAAAGCCCAAAAATAAAAATTTATTTTTGGTCAAAAATCGCGAATAACCGAATATGTAGATACGGAATTCACGAATACGGAGGGGGAAGTGTACATAAAACTGTACCTGCTGTACACCATCTAAGGTGAATTTTGTCATAAAGGTGGTTGATAAAATAATTTTATTTTAGTCAGTCATATTGGTATCTGGAAGGGTATAGTACAATTCAGTTTAGGTGATCAAGTGACTTTTACAACTTTAGCTTTCTATATTGTTTGTACAGGCAGCCTCACCCTAGCCTCACCTAGTTTAAACCCAACCATCATACGTTGCTCCACATTATTTTTCCTTGTCTCTTACGCTGAAACTGTCTTGGTTTCTTCTGTCTCTTATAGTTCAAAGATTGCAGAATAAATGAAAATTCTTGACATCGCCTGTTCCATTCATAACATGTCCTGGGCATTTGGCAGCCTTACCCCCCACGATTCCAGGCCTGAAATGGCTGTCCACTGCTCCTTCTTCCACCCTGTGTTTTGCTATCACTTTCCTATGAGATTGTAGTTCCTCTTACAGTTTTTTTTAACTTCATTTTAACTATAAAGATTGCTGTTGATTTCTTTTCTATATGGTACTCCCTCTAATCTTTAGAAAACAGTTTTGTAAATTACCCAGAACATAAGAACATAAGAAGTTGCCTCCACTGGGTCAGACCGGAGGCCCATCTCGCCCAGCGGCCCGCTCCCGCGGCGGCCCACCAGGTCCTTGACCTGTGAAGTGAATTCTTGACCTTTATAATTTACCTCTACTTCTATAA
Organism: Geotrypetes seraphini; assembly: GCF_902459505.1. NCBI lineage: Eukaryota > Metazoa > Chordata > Amphibia > Gymnophiona > Dermophiidae > Geotrypetes > Geotrypetes seraphini. The sequence continues at coordinate 66,202,759 of NC_047093.1, read as the reverse complement.
CCTACCTCTGCTGCTATCTGTACCCCTCAATCCCTTTATCCTTTAGGTACCTATCCAAACCTTCCTTAAACCCCTTTACTGTGCTCTCGCCTACTACAACCTCCGGAAGAGCATTCCATGCGTCCACCACCCTCTGGGTAAAAAAGAACTTCCTAGCATTGGTTCTAAATCTGTCCCCTTTCAATTTCTCTGAGTGACCCCTGGTGCTCATGGTCCCTCGCAGTTCGAAGAATCTGTCCTTATCCACTTTCTCTATGCCCTTCAGAATCTTGAAGGTTTCTATCATGTCTCCTCTTCTCCAGGGAGAACATTTTCAACCTGTCGGCGTATGTAAAGTTTTCCATACCTCTTATCAGCTTAGTCGCTCTTCTCTGGACTCCCTCGAGTACAGCCATGTCTTTCTTGAGGTACGGCGACCAGTACTGGACACAGTACTCCAGGTGCGGGCGCACCATTGCACGATACAGCGGCATGATAACTTCCTTTGTCCTGGTAGTGATACCCTTTTTGATGATGCCCAGCATTCTGTTTGCTCTCTTTGAGGCTGTCGCACACTGCGCTGATGGTTTCAAAGCTGTGTCCACCATCACCCCCAGGTCTCTGTCAAGGTTGCTCGCCCCTAGCAATATTCCCCCCATTTTGTAGCTGAACATCGGGTTCTTTTTTCCTACGTGCATGACCTTGCATTTCTCTATGTTGAAACTCATTTGCCACTTTTTTGCCCATTCCTCCAGTCTTGTCCCTTTCATGGGCAGGATAAAATGAATGCTTAATAAACTTGAAACTCCCCATCACCACCTCTTTTGAACTCACTGCTGCAAGAACGCACAACAAACTCTTAGCACCTTTAATTAATTCTAGGTGCTTAGTACACATATACAAAACACATTGGATGTTCATGTCTTAGAGAGTGTGATCGCGTGAGCGACCAATAGGACTAGACTCCTCATAAAATACAAACAGCGGGATGTGGACAGTCAAAAGGAAAACTATTTCTGCACCAGAAAAAAGAAAAATAAACAAGCTTGTGTTTCTTCTCAGGTTCTGCATTCTCAACAAAGTCTCTCCCTTTACTCTGTTCCCAAAGGTTTCACACTTCACTTTCTTGTACTATTTTACCTCGTGAATCCAGGCCCTGCAGCTTATCCCTGACACAGCTCTCACAAGTTAAGCAGTCACTTCTCTCTCTTAACTTAGGTTTCAAGGAACTTCTCCTACCTTAATTAAACCTCTTCATCACCCAAACTCAAAGTAGCAATGTCTACTGAAGGCCACTCTATTTCCCCAGGTCCTGCAGTCAACAAGACAAGCTGGGAGGATCCTTGTTCTCAGGATCTCCCCTTCCAGAGACCTCTTGCCTCGAAGTCTCTCCCTGGGAAGCCTCTTGCTTCAGTCTTCACTGGTTCTATACTTTGTTAGGGCATTTAAGCTTCCCTCCCCCTGAGCCCTGCTCCTCTGACTCAGGACTTGTTCTGGCATTTTAACACCCCCTACTGTTAGGCAGCTAAACTGCACCCTCACTGAAGAAGTGTTCATCCCTTTACCATCCACTTCCTCACAGAGAGATCTCATTAAATCCTCACAAATGGTAGCACTATAACCAGGAATTGTTGGTTAAATTTTTATATGAAAATAATAATGGTTATGCTAAGTTAGATCAGCAGAGTCCAGATCTCAGTCTTCAACAGTAGGTCCACGGCGCTCAGCTTCCCTTCCAAAGTGGCCTGTCTAGCTTGCTAGGAAGCAGTACACAACAGTTCCCTAATGGGAAGATACTGCACTAAGATACTATTCTATATAAGACTAACTGGAAAATAACTATTAGAACTATACTCTAGAAACTTGTCCATCCTTTGTAAACTATTATAAAGTACTTGACCAATCCCTTCAGTGACGAATTGCACAACTTCATACGTCCAGGTCTCAGCTATACATCCACTGACATTCTGCAGGGTTCCATGTAGGCAGTTGTGTTGTTCAATTTGTTCCTCAGTCTTCCTTACTATTCTCATTCTATCAGGAGTTTTCTCTTTACTGAATATGCAGCTTGTATATTACTGTATATAGATCTCATTTTACCCAATTTAACTCCTCAAAATCACAGCTTAGAATGTGTAGCTGAGCGGTTGAACATTAATTATCTCAAACTTAACTCTCAGAAATGTATGCCTATATGGATAACAGGGCAAGACTCTTCCCCTTCTCTTGCCCCTTTGCTAGACAGTGGACAGACAAATCATTACTTTGACCTCTTTTTTTCCTGTTTTCGGTGTTGGTGTTGATTCTAGTCGTACTATTTGAATCCCAAATTCAGTCAGTAATCAAGTCCTGTTTCTCAGTCATATCAGAGCCATCAGAGTCTTTTTGGACAGCAAAGTAATTGCTGTTCTTATTCATACATTAATAATCAATCACCTTGACTAATGCTATGCCATTTACAAAGGAGTTCAGCAAGTTGCTCTTAGAAAGTTTCAAATAATCCAAAACATTGTGATCAGGTTAATATCATGTGTCGTTCATCTCCCCACACCCCCACTCCCACCCACTTTGATGGAGCTCTATGAAGGGAATGACATGGAGCCATGAAACTTAAACGTTATCCCACTATTCACCCATAAGTTCAACATATTTGGCACTTCGTGTCTGAGGTTTCTGTAACCCTTCTAAAAAATACTCTGTCTGGTCATGGAAATGCTGCTTCGCTATCTCTGAATCACTCAAAAATTACCACCCTTTCAAACTCTTTTTAAGGTTTGGAAACAGAAAATAGTCGGATGGAGCAAGATCTGATGAGTAAGTGTATACAGCGAAACTCCAACTGAGTCAAAACATCCATCATTTTTCTCAAAGGCAAACATTCTAAGACTTATGTTGCAGCGCTGGTAGATGATGCTGAAACAACTATAACTGATGCCAATGCGATTGTCCGATTATTTCAGCAATTCTACCATTCTCTATGTTCTTCTGAAATAGATGTTTCCTCCTCACTGCTGGCCTTCCTCGCTTCAGTTCCTCATGCATCACTTTTGGATATACAAATTGAGGCCCTCTCTGCCAATTCAACCTGAGGATGTATCCCTCGCTATTCGATCTCTTGCCAAGAAAAAATCTCCTAGTCCCGAAGGGCTCACGTCAGAGTTTTACCTGATTTTTCTCCCCCGTCTCTTGCCCCACATGTATGATTTTTTGTGGCTGTGATAGAATCTGGTTGTGGCAGTGGGATCTTTACAGAAGCTATGATCATAGTCTTCCCCAAAGAGGGCAAGGATACCACGGATGTCAGGAATTACAGACCCTTGTCCTTGATCAATACAGAAGCAAAGATATTTGCAAAACTAATCGCCAACAGATTACAACCCATACTTGATACCATTATTGCTCCGGATCAGACAGAATTTATGACTGGTTGTCTTTCCAGTGACAATACCAGGCTCTTTGCAAATATTAATATAACAATCTTAGGCCTCTTCTCTGCCTCTAATGGTGATTGGATTAGATGCGGAGAAGGCGTTTGATCGTATTGAGTGGCCTTATTTTTTCCAGGTTCTTCACTGGTATGGCTTCCCGTCTTACTTTGTCACCCTAATCCAAAGTCTGTACTCTAATCCTTCCACCAAATTATACATCAATGATATCTACTCTCCATCCTTTCGACCAGCAAAAGGCACCTGGCAAGGATGCCCACTGTCTCCGCTCCTATTTAACCTGGCCTTAGAACCCTTGCTCATCTCTCTCCGAACAAATACGAACATTACTGGATTTCAAAAGGGCCCCCTTGAAATTAAATTATCCACATATGCGGATGAAATCTTGATATACGCGTCACCATCCTCTCTCCTCATATCCTGGAAGTGATACAACAATACTCTGACATTTCTATATATAAACACAGTCTTTCCAAATCAAAGATCATGCCTTTAAACTGCCCAGAGGTATGTGTGGATATCAAAGCTCTCGGCTTCCTCTGGTCAACAGATAAGATTAAGTATCTGGGAGTCTACTTTGGCCTGTCGCTGGATGACACTATCTCCTACAATTCTGATCTAATTATGAACAAAGTTAAATGATCATTGGCTCAATGGACACCTCTCAAACTGTTCTGGTGGGGTCGCCTCAACACCATTAAAATGATGGTTATTCCAGTGATTACCTATATCTTAAGTATGATCCCTTGTCTTTTTCAGAAACATTTCTACAAGAAAGTTGAATCTCTCCTAGTTGATTTTCTCTGGAATCACAAGACGCCACGGATAAGTCTACAGAAGCATAAATGCTCAAAAACAGATGGTGGGGTTTCATTCCCTAGCTTATATGATTATCATGTGGCCTTCATCATGAGACAGGGTGCTAAATGGAACTATCTTTCAACATCTAGATGCCTCCCACCTTGGCTTACACTTGAATCATACTTAAGTTCCATGCAATTGAAGTACGCTCACATGGCAAAAAAATCCTTCAGCATTGTCAAATAGTCCTGTTCTACTTTCCACAATTCAAGCCAACTTAGGCACCTACCAGCACATTTAAAAAAAAAAATTTTAATTGGTTTATAATGGCACTTTCAATTATCGGCACTAATTATTTTTTTAATTGGCTTAAGTTAGGCACCTAGATCAGCTCATCCTGCCAATCTAGGCACACAACTGTAGATGTCTATTATAGAATCAGGGCCTTTAAGCAGTACATATTTTCAAATAACAATACATATTATGCCATAGTATGACAATGTCAACACAATACACACACACACACACATACACACATATACAGTACATCTATGCTAATTTGAGACTGAACATGCAGTACAGTTTGAGAGGCCTCAAACGGTGTCAACTCCTGAAATTGTTAACCATGTCCATGACCTGATTGTGGCAGATTGGTGAATATCAGCTAAAACAATTGCTGACACACTACAGATATCCAAGGAATATGTTGGGTGTACAGTACTCTCCCGAAATTTGTGGGGATTCTGTTCCAGAACACCCGCGAATTTAAAAACAAACAAACCGCAAATGCGGTTTTGAGTCTGTAAAAAGGCAGGAGAGGGCAGCTGGGATGCCAGCGGGTGCAGTAAATCATACCAGTATGCTCTGGGGGAGAGGGAGGTAGGGAGAGGAGGAATCGACTGTGCAGAAGGCTGATTGGCTGACCGGGGAAGAGAGGAAGAGGAGGAATCGGCTGTGCAGAAGGCTGATTGGCTGACCAGGGGGGGGGGGAGAAGAGGAGGCATCGGCTGTGCAGAAGGTTGATTCACAGACTCATTCCCTGTATTTTCTGACCAGAAGAGGCACTCAGAAAATACAGTGAATAACTGAGTCTGCGAATTGCAAATTCGCGGGGGAACACTGCATAATTCATGAGCAGCTGGGTATGCAGGAGCTGTCAGCCAATGTTTAAATGTTGATGAGAAATGACCTTGAGTAGACACTTCCAAGTTGATTTTGTAGCATTTTCAGCGAGCTAATGCCTACCTTTTAAAATGATTAGTTACTGTTGATGAAACATTTTTACCCCATTATGATTCTGAGACAAAACAACAGTGGCGCACTCAGGTTCTCCAAGGCCAAGGAAATTCAAGGCCCAAAAGTCAGCAGGAAAGGTCATGGCCACAGTGTTTTGGGCTCAAGAAGGTGTTGTAATGACTGACTGTCTTCCAAGGGGCCAAACAGTTAATGCAGAATATACTTTAACTTGCTGTGCCGATTAAAGGAGGCATTGGAAGAAAAAAGGAGAAGGAAGCTGCAGAAAAGGAGAAGGAAGCTGCTCTTTTTGCAAGACAATGCACCTGCTCACAAGGCTGGCAAAACGATGGGTGTTTTTTGTGTTCAATATTTTTATTGGTATATAACAATACAAAAACATACTTCAAGCAAGAAAGTAAACAAAGAGAGCATCAACAGCAGAAAGGCCAAGGAGTAAGCCAATGTCCAAAGTAAACCATTACTTAACATCACCGTTGAGCAAGCAATACATATCTAAGCTAATAAACAGCATTACAGAGTAAATGTATTGAGATGTGTAATATTACTAGCAAGGCAAAAGAGAGGTATAGAACATTAGGACTCACAGCAATATATAGTATATGACAAAAAGAAACTAGAAAACGTCAGGGGGTATTGTACCAAAATATGCAGGGAGGATAGAGGGTAGAAACAAAGTGGCAAGTCATACAGATTGTACAGAGCAATATTCCAAAATGGGGTCACAGATCTCATGAAATTTCCATAAGGAACCAGATTTTTCAGCAAATATACATTCATATTTCACTATAGAAGTAACACTGACCCACCATGCTGAATACAAAGCAGAGGATAAGTCCTTCCAATTGGAGAGAATTACCTTCAGGGCTAAAATCAGCAGTCCACGTAATAGTAAGGATTCCGAGATAGTAAGGGGACGAGTAATCGCTTCAGCCCCAAATATAATAGTGGCATAAGATAGGGATTGGTTGATGGATAGGACCTCTTTGATCATCATCCGCATGTGACTCCAGAACTTCCGCAGGAGAGGGCAGTCATAAAACATGTGTTGAAGGGTGCCCCCGTCTACCTTACAAGACCAACAGCTTTTTTGATATTGTGAACCAAGTTTGACAAGGTGGTGCGGGATCCAAAAGGCCTTGTGAAGTGTAAAATAGGCTGTTTGCATCAATGAGGAGGAATGAAGGACCTTGATATAGTTCAACCATACAGATTTCCAACTGTTTTCATCTAAGGTTAGATTCATTTCTTTATGCCAGGCCTCTCTCAGAGTTTTATCAGAAGAGAATTTGTAAGATTGTATAATTTTGTACCAATGAGAAGCTTCATAGAAACATAGAAACAGAAGATGACGGCAGATAAGGGCCATAGCCCATCAGGTCTGCCCACTCTACTGACCCACCCCCAAGTCTACTATCCTAGGGATCCCACTCCTGGTGACAGGTTCCCTTGGCTTAACCCTCTAAGGGATCCCATATGGGCATCCCATTTGCTCTTAAATTCTTGCACGCTGTTTGCCTCGATCACCTGCACCGGGAGCTCGTTCCAAGGATCAACCACTCTCTCGGTGAAGAAATATTTCCTGGTGTCGCAATGAAATTTCCCGCCCCTGAGTTTGAGCAGATGCCCTCTTGTGGCTGAGGGTCCTTTGAGAAAGAGAATCTCTTCTTCCATCTCGATACGGCCGGTAATATACTTAAATGTCTTGATCATGTCTCCTCTCTCCCTACGTTCCTTGAGTGAGTACAGCTGCCAATTTTTCAGCCTTTCCTCGTACGATAGATCCTTGAGCTCCGAGACCATCCTGGTGGCCATCCGTTGCACCGACTCTACTCTCAGCACATCTTTTCGGTAGTGTGGCCTCCAGAATTGCACACAGTATTCCAAATGAGGCCTTACCATGGTTCTATATAATGGCATTATGACTTCAGGCTTCCGGCTGACAAAACTCCTGCAGATGCAACCTAACAACTGTCTTGCCTTAGATGAAGCCTTCTCCACATGATCAGCAGTTTTCATGTCTGCGCTGATGATCACTCCCAAGTCTTGTGTTGAAGTTCTAGCTAAGGTCTCACCATTCAAGGTGTAAGTTCTGCACGGATTTCTGCTGCCGAGGTGCATGATCTTGCATTTCTTAGCAGGTTGAAAGGTGATTTTGTCAGTGTGAAAAAAGGGTAGGGTATCCAGTGCATGTGAAAACTGAAAGAAGGTCCTTCCTAATCGCATGGGTGAGTTGCAGCCACCTGAAGAATTGTGAGGGGATAAGTTATGTGTCCTACAAAGATCAGCATAAGTAAACCAATGTTGTCCATCATATAGTTGACCCACATTCCAGATATTACAGTCTTGCCAAAATTTCCAGGAGACTGGATTATTTTGTATTTTTATCCTGGGAGTGTGCCTAAGGATTTTATGTCTACCTGTGTCTATGAATGCTTAGGCGCAATTCTATAAATGGTACCTAGCAGTTGATTTACAACCACGCCGAATGGCACCTAGGAGTTAGATGCCATTTATAGAATCAGGCCTATGCCTATGTTCAACTTATTTTTGCTGTATACTGCCTTGGACAAATTTCTTGAAAAAGGTGGTGTATATATATATATATATATATATATATATATATGTATATATATATATATATATATATATATATATATATCCTAACAAATAAATAAATACAGAATAAAAATTGAAAGGGAATATTACTGTATCCTGCATAATGAGAAAAGGCTATAAATTCAGAGACAAAGGCATAGAATTATATGTGAAAATAAGACTTCTACCTCCTCAGGAATTTCCAAACCCATTAGACAATATATAAATCTGCCTCATGCCTCAATCTTTCCAATAACATTTGAAACTTATAAAATATACAAAGAGCATCCAATACACTGAAAGCCTGTTTTCAGGTGTTCACAAGGTCTCAAATGAAAAAGTAATACAAACCAATTTCTCAAGCAAAGCCCTTCATGACAGTTTAATGGCAACACCTTGCTTTATTGTATATGTTTTCCCCTTATCGAAGGCACTTCTGCCATAAGTACTCCTTAGATTAGATCTCTGGGCTCATAAACATTTGGCTAGAAGCCAGCAGGAAGCTGAAAGCAGTTCAAGTGAAGCACCAGCAACCTACCATCATTCTTTCAGAAAGAATCTAGATCTCATAAGATCCTTTCATCTAATCAAAGTTTCCATCCCACTGCAGATCCTTGTGATCTTGGGCAAGTCACTTATCCCTCCATTGCCTTCAAAGCCTTCTGATGACAGAGACATATTTTGTGTACCTGAATCTAACTGACCTTGAGCTATACTGAAAGAGATGACAAATATACACTTCTCCCTCTTTATTCGCTGTGATAGGGGATTAACAGACCCGTGAATACAGAAAAACTGTGAATAACTTTTTCATATGTTATTCGCTGTTTTCTATGGTGAAACTACGAATAACATGGTGGGAGACCTGGTCTGTTCCTGAAGGAGAGGCAAAACACGGTGAAGAAAGTGCTGGGAATAAGCGATTTTCTCTGTAAACACTTGGACTCAGCGACTTCTCTATGCAAGCTGCTGTAATTTGGGGGGGGAGGAGCCAGCAAGCTACAAACCGCGCATAATCAAAACTGCGATTGCTTAAACCACAAATACGGAGGGAGAAGTGTACATAACACACACTTAAATATATAAAAAATATGTGGGGTGTTTATAATGTTATCTCTACAGATGAATATGTATATCTTAACTTATGCTATGTTACATTTACATATCATTTTCTTTAAACAAAAGTTCACCCCAAATACAATGATTCATAATAAGATATAGATATAGATCCAATGTATAAAAAGCAAGAGAAACCCAAGCACTCTGATAGGATGGAGCAAGTCACATAATTGTGTGGAAACCTGTCCCTGTTCATCCTTTTCTGAAACAGCAAGAACTACCACATGCTTCTTTAATAAAACAGCACATTTTAGGGGTCTTTCCTTCTCCCACAACTAAATGTTCATGTTATAAACAGAAAAAAAAAAAATTCCATCTCCATGTATTTGCATTCTGAGAGTATTAGTACTTCCCATTTGGAAGAACCATTAGCTAGAAATAAAAATTAAATAAAACATATAGGAGATAACCAATTTCAAGAACCTCAGGACAAAAGACCTACTATGGGCTCCTTTTACAAAGCCGAGCTAGCGGTTTAAAGCACATAATAGCGTGCGCCAAACCGCTGGCCACGTTAGCCGCTACCGCCTCCTCTTGAGCAGGTGGTAGTTTTTTGGCCAGTGTGGGGATTAGCGTGTGATGAAAAGTCGCTAGCGCGGCTTAGTAAAAGGAGCCTTATAAGTTACACAAACAGTGTTGACACCATTTTTCCATCACAGAGCACGGGCAAAAAATTATTGATCATGATGTAAGAATTTTTTTAAAATATTTTTGTATTGTCTAAGGTGATTAAATATATAGTGAAAATATTCAGTAGTCATCACATTAATTTAACCCTTTATTAGGCAGAAGCAACACGTGTCTTCTATGGCTCTTATGGGAGATTTGCAACTCCAATTGCCTGTTACTTGGCACTGTTGCTCTTGTTCAGCATCAAGTTACATAAAGCAGACGTTTTCATCATTTGCCAATTAAAGGGTTAAAGGCCAGCCATGGCTTTTTAAATAAATTTATATGTACATGTAATAAAGTGAGGGTCACCACTGCTATTCATTTAGTTGGGGCCAGCTGTTTGGCAAGCCTAAACTAAATGTGCAGCTTGTCCATGTAGCAGCTGAATATACAAATAATATTGGTTCCTACCCTTGCTCTGCCTTTCCTCCAGCCCTTTAATATTAAGATAGTGTTGGGTTCCTTTGAGGGAAGTTATATGCCAGTAAACGTACAGTATCAAAATTGACCACATACTCTCTTCACTGTACCTAATGGACACTTATGTTTTGTAATTTATGAAATAAAGGAATAATAAACAAGACTGATGTTGACTAAATAAGAGTACTTTCTAGAATGGAATTTACTTATATTGGAATATTATTTATTTACTCAATTTTTTTAGCCTGTCCTCCCAAAGGAGCTCAGAATAGGCTACTCAATTATATTCCCTATCTGTCTCAACAGGCTCACAGTCTAATAGACCTGGGGGTAGTGGATGATTAAGTGATTTGCCCAGGATCACAAGGAGCAGCATGGGTTTGAACCCACAACCTCAGGGTGATGAGGTGGTAGCTCTAACCCAGACATGGGCAACTCTGGTCCTCGAGGGCCGGAATCCAATTGGGTTTTCAGGATTTCCCCAATGAATATGCATGAGATCTATTTGCATGCACTGCTTTCAATGCATATTCATTGGGGAAATCCTGAAAACCCGATTGGATTCCGGCCCTCGAGGACCGGAGTTGCCCATGTCTGCTCTAATCCCTAAGCCATACTCACCATCCCTTGCTCGCTCTGCACTGACCTACCTTATTTATTTATTGGGCATGCTTGATATACCGCAAAAACTGAAAAACAGGTAGCTTCAGTTTGCAATAAAATCAATCCAAAGTTGAGAGGAACGCTATTAAAACAGAGGCCACATCATTCACAAAAGGTAATAGCTTTTCACCTTAAAATCTAATTAAGCATAAACACTAGTCGTTTAAAATCATCTTGAGGTCAAAGTAAAATAGAGGAATTTTTACAGTTCCAGGCACAGAGACCAGCACTATCCTAGCTAGTTCAAAATAGAATGTTTTAAGGTGTTTATTTTGAAGCTCAATAAAGATAATTCAGACCTAATATTCCCCACCCCACACACACCTTTCACTAAGCTGCAGTAGAGGTGTCTACCATGACCTGGAGCGCTAAATGCTCCAACGGTGCTCCAACACTCATAGAATTCCTATGAGCATTGGAGCAGCGTCAGGCCGTGGTAAAAACCTCTACCGCGGCTTAGTAAAAGAGGGCCATAGGAAGGTAAAACATTTCAGCCTCAGGGCCAAAACGAAAAGTGCATATATCCTTGTAGACTCATATTGGACCATCCTATGGACCGCCAACACTAAACAGTGAGAACCCAGAGAACAAAGAGCTCACGTGATCAGGCGTGTAAGGGATAACCATATTTGACAAATATGAGGGGGATCAGGCGATATTCCTTAATAGTCAAACAGAGAATCCTGAATGCAATGTGCAAATGGACTGGTGCCCAGTCTAATTTTCGTTCTCTACAGAGAAAATAGGCAGCAGTATTCTATAAAGACTGAAAATGACGAAGTTGATGCTTGGTCATGCCTGTATAAGAAAGACTCCCACAATAAATGGCTATACTGGAAACTGGAATCAATATGTTATATCACGTCAAAAAAGAAATTATTCCAGTCTTATAATAATCTCCAAATTCATAAGGAGACGTTAGATACTCGGTCCTCAGAGGGTCAGATTACCCAATGGTTCAAATGAGCGAAAGCTCACAGAACCCGATCTTCATAGGATCCAAATATATCTTTTTTATCTTTTATCCATATATACTTTTTTTGTATCAATTTTTCTTTTGTCCATAAATTATCAGTAAAAATAGTTTTTACTTAGCTTTTATCTAGTTTTTAAAGGGGAGCGCCTCCACCAACATGTCCATGTTTCACACGCTTTCCTCAGGATCGAGGCTCCCAATTATATTCATGCACATAGTAGAAATCGCTCCATTCGAGATAATTTCATGCCGGTCGGGATATATTTGGATCCTATGAAGATCGGGTTCTGTGAGCTTTCGCTCATTTGAACCATTGGATAATCTGACCCTCTGAGGACCGAGTATCTAACGTCTCCTTATGAATTTGGAGATTATTATAAGACGTGTATAAGAAAGACAACAATAGTCTAGATGTGATATAAAGAAAGCATGAACCAGTGTACAGACAGCTGATCGACTAAAGCAGGGGTGTCCAACCTTTTGGCTTTCCTGGGCCGCATTGGCCGAAAAAAATGTTTCTGGGGCCGCACAAACCGGCAGGACGGTAAACACTAAGGAAAACACTACTACATCGCCCTCCACCAGGGCTGCACAAAATACATCACGGGGCCGCATGTGGCCCTTGAGCCGCAGGTTGGACTCCCCTGGACTAAAGAGTCTGCATATTGAATAAAGATGCCAAGTGACAGAAAGCCTAGCTTCAGTACTTCTGAAATCTGATCATGCAAAGATAATTCAGAGCCAAAAATGAAGGAAAATGGACACTATTTGAGGCAAGATCCATCATATAATTTCTATATAAATTTTAGGTGTTATCAGCACACTTTTTACATTCTTATGTCTGTAGTTCATAGTAGGAATGTTTCTAAATGGTCGCATTACAAAAATCTTCTCATGAATCTTTGCTCTAAATTGGAATTAGCTGAGTTTTTCTCCCCAAAACTGTTATCAGACAGCAAGAAATTTTCCTTTGGAATCAACTTTTGTAATTATCTATGATAAAGGATAAATAAAATCCTGGTATTTTCCATATAGCTATATATTTAAGAAAAAAAAATTAATGTAATACATTTCTTCACTATAAACCTCCACATGTACACAGAATTTTCTTTTATGAGAATAACTGCTCCTAATTTTGCTTTGAAGTAAAGGACTAAAGTACTAAGTGTAATGGTATTCCTTATAAAGGCTACTTATTTCTAAATGAGGGCTCTGATTATTTCCAAGTTACAAAGAATGTTTTAATTCTGGCAACTTGTTCTCCCTGAAAGTCTGAATGACATATAATTTATTTCTTCCATATGACTCATCCAGCAACTGCAGAAAGCACTGCTGATCTAACATTATATTCTCTACATAGCAAAGGAGAGTCTAAGTTGCTGAATAGTTACTTTTAGAAATGATAACCACCAATTGAATATGACAAAGTAGAAATTTCAAGGATGCAAGCATTGAGGCTTGATGGTTAAAAAAAAAAAAAAAATCTGATGCTTATCATGGAAGTACAATGCTCGGTCCTGGGGAAGGAGGTAAAGGGAAATGGGTGCCATTAATGCAGTAGCCGGTTAGCCACAGAAAGAAGCCACAAAGGGGGAAATTCTGTAAATGGTGTCTAAAAAGATAGGCGCCTATCACACTTAGGCATCTACAGAATTGTGCTTAACTAAAACTTAGGCCAGGGTTTTAAAGGCTTGCTTTACAGGCACATAAGTCCTTTAGAGAATTGTGCCTAGTGGTGCCCAAGTCCTTCTCCACTCTTAATCGATTGGACAAACTCATTTTTACCAATTTTCTAAAATTGAAGTAGGATGAGGAGAGCACGATAAAGTTACTAAGCCAATCGTTCCTTCCAGGCAGGCAAATGGAACGATTGGCTTAGTAACTTTATCACGCTCTCCTCATCCTACTTCAATTTTAGAAAATTGGTAAAAATGAGTTTGTCCAATCGATTTGTAAACTACGAATCTACACAGCTCTGCTAAGAGCTATATAGCTTTCCAATTCTTTCATTGTACTGTTGACTTTGATCGTAACCTCTTCGCTGATTGTCCAGCGCTTCTTGCTGTAAACTGCCTCGAACTTCCATGGCTTTGGCGGTATATAAGAATAAAATTATTATTATTATTATTATTATTATTAATAAACATACCTACTTTGGATGTACGTGCCACTATGTGCCACGTGTTAGGCGCCTATCTTTTGTAGAATCGTGCCTAAGAAGATAGGCTCCTATCACGCAATTCATTTTTATTTTTTTCATTTATGAATTTGTTAAAGCTCATAATTGAAGCCAGTTTATTAATTAACCCCCCCTTTTTTTTTTTTTTGAAGCCATGTTAGGCTTTTATCGCCAGCCATGGCGGTATTAGCTCCGATGCTCATAGGAATTCTATGAGTGTCAGAGGTAATACCTCCGCGGCCAGCGATAAAAAATCTTAATATGGCTTCGTAAAAAGGGGGGGAGGGGGAGTTAGGTGCCTAACTTTAGGCACCTGTTATAGAATTTCCCCCAAACAGACCTTTACCTGCCCTTGATGAAACCCCCCAAGGCAAGGGCTTCTTTTACTAAGATGAACTAATAGATTCAGCACACTCTAATCATTAGTGCATGCTAAATCTTTTAGTACACCTTAATAAAGGGACCCCTAAGAAGCTGATTTTATAAACCATTTTGTGAATAGAAGGCTGAGGTATGCATATAATTGGACTCCTATAAAGTCAGAGCATGCCTAAAGGTACCATATGTCAATGGAAGCTGGCACATCCTTGTATAAAATGCATGCTCAAAGTGGAGTCTGGGTGGAGAATAGGCAAAATCATGATCTACAAATATATTTTTTTAAAATATGCATGGTCATGCCTCTTGTACGTATGTACATTTACACCTGTTCTTGGACCCGTACAATGTATGCATCTTCAACCTATGTGCAAATTTTGCAGCTCTTGTGCTAGTATTTTATAAAAGAGGGCCATAGGAAGGTATCTATGTTAAAATAGTGTCTATTTTGTTTTTCTTAGCCTGTTAATCTAAATGCCTTGCTACAAAATTAACCCCCCAACACACACACATTGAGGGAAAATACTGTACATGGAAAAAAATATCCATCCATAATGCCTCCGCTCTCTCCAAGACAAAATTAAAAAGCAACAAATCCAAACTATCTTGGTCACTACATTTAAAAGAAGCTAGAGCTAATCTAAAAACTGACTCTTCTTAAAATATAATTTGTAAGGACCTTTCAAACCCCACCTGCCTGCTCAGTTAACCCTACATATAACCCCCTTTTTATGGCATCTCCTTCCCTTGCTTTTACTGTTTCCCTTAATATTAGTCCTAGGTATGCGTGCATTGTCACTGCTTAGGTTACGACCACTTCAACAAATAGATGATCCCAACTCAACCTCTAATTATTTTCTCAGTGGAAATTTTAACCCTCCTCCTTTCCACCTTCTGCATCTATTTCTGTCTTCACAGCTTCCTCTTGGAAAACTGTTCAATATATCTGAACGTAAACAAAAATAAGAGCTGAAGATGACAGGGTTGATATAAACAATAACCTAACATAATCCCTAGTACTGTATGCGATTTCCTCAGACCCGTTTCCTCATCTTCCAAACCTATAATGTGCAGCATAATATTCCCATGTACAGATATCTCAGAAGAGCAACCTAGATGATCACCAGCTGTCATGGGCAACATCCTTTTTGGATAACGCTTATCCTTGTCCAGTAAAAAGATTAATACAATTCTGCTTCTACTGAGATGCAAAAAAGAAATCCTTAAAGGAAAATGGTCAGTACCAGAATGTGGTGCTACAATCCTACAATAGAATGTGCTTAGGCCTCAGAGATCAAACCATTCATATTAATGAAGTCATACTGTATATTAATTTCATACTTAAGACATTCTGTTTTTCTTGTGGTAATTAGCTATTAACTATCTACCAGCAAATTATACCGTCTATTTTTCCTTGCTAAGGAAACAATACATCTTAATTGCATTTATTTAATAAACATTCTACAAAGGCTTCCGTTATGCAGAATGCAAACCAATGCGTTGATTACATATGTCAGAAAGATAGAGCATGAAATTAACTACCCTTATTCAATGGACACGGAGAGATGGAGCTTCATAGTACAACAATTCAGTGCCCTCAGTATGAAAACTGCCCATTATGATGTCTCTTCAAATTAGAGCCAGCACTACCAGGATGTCAGCTAGATCTTTAGACAACACTATATTTTGTAATTAAGTAGGATGCTGAAACAATGGCCTTGACTATGTAGAAAAGGTCAGGAATGCAAGCCATATTTTTGTGAGCTAATTGTAAGATGCATGAAGCCAATTATCACAGTGGTGCTGCATACGGCAAAGTAAGAATGATTTTATAAATTTGCTGAATGCCTCACAGTCAAGTCAGACTGTTTGCATTACGCCACATGAAGCCATAATGTTTGTCAGAATGCTAAGAAATTCATATTAAGATGAACAAACGTCAACAAGATACAGACTGGAGCTAAACTAGCAGTTCTAAAGAGCGTCCAACAGACTCATGACCTAGTAATCAGACTACTTTGGTTCACCCTAAAAGTCTAGCTTGTTTTTAAGACCTGGACCAGAACAGTCTAGAATCACTACTTTATGTCAAAAGCTTTTCCTTTCATCAGGATATATCTGGATACAATAAACAAAGCAAAAGAAGCTCACCTCATTGCAGGAGAATGTCTCTCGCTCTCTCTTTCATGCATATTTATATATCGTAATACAGTAAATGACCTGCACAATCTATCCAGTCTGCCCAACAAGGCAGCCAGATCCTCACTCGTCACGTTATGCAGGTTATAATAATAATAATAATAATAACTTTATTTTTCTATACCGCCATAGTCAGACGAC
Organism: Geotrypetes seraphini; assembly: GCF_902459505.1. Taxonomy (NCBI): domain Eukaryota; kingdom Metazoa; phylum Chordata; class Amphibia; order Gymnophiona; family Dermophiidae; genus Geotrypetes; species Geotrypetes seraphini. The sequence continues at coordinate 66,185,934 of NC_047093.1, read as the reverse complement.
TTCTAGGCGGTTTACATTGTAAGAAGGCTGGACATTCAGCGAATAACAAAGGTCTTAGTACAGTACAATGCTAATACAATACAATAAATCCACATATAATACAATACAGTGAGTCTAAATACAATACTATACAATAAGTTTAAATACAGTGCCGAACAAAGAGTCTAGATGCTGTACAATAGTCTAGATGGTAAACTTACATATTAATTGGAGATCTAAGGGTAATGAGTGTCTGAAAGATTTAGAACATCATTCATGCTTAAATACTGGTTGGTAATTTGCCATCATGCAAAGCACCATTAGGCAGTTAATATGATGCAGTTTTGGGACAATATATGTTATAAATACTATTAGCAATAGTTCTGGTTAACTTCTACTATTAGCAATAGTTCTGGTTACTAATTTCAACATTAAAATGTTTTCCCTTCACCTTGAGATGTAAAAGCACCCTCACCAGTAACATATGATAGTAAGGTGATACATAATATGCAGATTTAATCCACATCTGTCTTTTGCAACTTGTGGGACACAGACCTGATTTACATTCTTGTGCTCATTTGCGTCCAAGATAAACTTGATGGTCTGTTCTCACACAACTGAGCAAACAGGAATGCCTAGGTTTCTGTAGCCACTGAAGATCGGAGGCTGAAGCAAAGAGTACACATGTTCATTCGGCATTCAAACTAGACTGGTTGCACAAAATGTGTCCATATCTGATTAACTGAACAAAGCACAGCCCGTGAGAAAAATATCTCACTCGACATTGGTAACCAGTACAAAGAGATCAAATAGGAGGATACATGGACCCACGTATCACAGAATTTTATGCAACTTGCAAAGCATGCAAACAAGTGGCAGGTATTCCCCCAAAAGCAATATTACAATAATCAATCCTTGATAATACAGGGATTGCAAAACCTGTTTGAAATCATAGCAAGAAAGATAAGTGAAATTTACTCAACGTTCTCAATTTAAATTATTTTTTTTTTTTTTTTTATTACCTCACACAGATATGGATGAAATATCAGCTGTGAATCCAATATCACACCAACAAAAATTTAATGTTCTGTTTCAAGAGAGCGTTAAGGCTACTTGAGAAACTAACTCCCTCTTCTACAAAGCCACGCAGCAACAGCCCCAAAGCCCTTTAAATCTCTATGGGCTTCGGGGCTGATACCGCGCAGCAGCCTCTAGCGTGGCTTTGTAGAAGAAGGGGAAAGTTATATGGACTACATGAACCTGGATAATAAATGCAGGTACAGTAGGGAAACTAATTCCATTGTCCTTCAATAAATATGACTTATTTACTGACACAGGAAAGTCTCGTTTGCTGCATGGTGCAAAAATACCACCTCAACACTCCTTTTCAATTACATCCTCACAGTGCTAGGCTTTGTATTGTCTGCTGTAGCTCACAATGAATGTCCTTTTATTGATGGCACCAAGGTGATGTCAAGCTTCTTAGTATGTCCTAGAAGTGAGCAGGCTCACTGATTACAGTATTCCTTTTTCAAGGGTGTCTTTCACACATTCTCATGACCTCATGCTAGTTACTGAAGTAGCAGGATAACTGGAAATCAGTCACGAGAAACAGATCTACTTTTTGGCATCTGCCAGGTGCTTGTGACCCAGAATGCCTCACTGGAGACAATGGAGCTTGGTTTGATTTGGCATGGTTCATCTTAAATTTTTATGACTAAGGTTTCAATGGGACTCTAGAAAAGCAGGAATGGAAGAAAAATTAACAATACACTCAAAACCATAACAATGATATGTTCTTGCAATAGGAGCAAATCCATATCTCCACCTCTTGGTCACTGTTTCATTACAAGAGTTGTGACCAGCAACACTGGGAATCCTCCCTCATGAGAGAAAATTGGAAGGAGGGATGCCCACTCCCTCCTGTCAATGGAGCCCCCCCCCAAAAAAAAAAAAAACCAACAGCTTCTACCCCCAAAAAAGGATGGATATCTCTTATTCTAGAGTCATCACAATGTATCATAGCATTGTGTCAGTGTTGTAATAGTAAACCTCATTGGATGCCAACAACAGAGATGAAGCTTAGGGTACAGGAGGAGTTAAGATAAATGCTAAATTCTAAACACCAGGAAGTCAAGCACAAAATTGATCTGTGTGTTCTTCTACAGAATTCCAAATCTGTTAATCGATTTGCACCCTATTTCAAATAGGAAGAGAGATAAAGCTTCCCACTACTAAATTCAGCCTGGGAAAGAACTATAACAATGTGTTTCTGCTTCATTTCAGCAACACATAGAAACATGACATCAGATAAAGGCCAAATGGCCCATCTAGTCTGCCCATCCGCAGTAACCATTATCTCTTTCTCTCTCCGAGAGATCCCACGAGCCTATCCCAGGCCCTTTTGAATTCAGACACAGTCTCTGTCTCCACCACCTCTTCTGGGAGACTGTTCCATGAATCTACCACCCTTTCCGTAAAAAAGTATTTCCTTAGATTACTCTGGAGTCTATCACCTCTTAACTTCATCCTATGGCCCTCTCATTGCAGATTTTCCTTTCAAATGAAAGAGACTCATCTCATGCGCATTTACATTATGTAGGTATTTAAACATCTCTATCATATCTCCCCTCTCCCGCCTTTCCTCCAAAGTATACGGATTGAGATCTTTAAGATTGAGGTCAGGTGAGCTGATAAATTATCCTTTCCTGTAGAATAAACTCCAGTCCTGAAATCCTGTTGATTATGACATATGCTTTCAAACTATTCTACTAAGATAAAACGAAGGGTTGTGTTATGACTCTGGCAGAGAACTGCTGAATAGCTTGTTCAGTGCGGAAGGCACAGAGCTTGTTCACCAACAGATGGGCAATTATCCCATTTTTACTGCAAATTAGAATAAAGGCAGAGAGAGTGTGCAAGCACTAATGTGTGAATATGGTTGCCTCAGGAGCTGTTATGAATCACTTTTGGTCTCCATTTACCGATAGCTATACTAGCATCCTGAATCACTGAATGCACAAGTCCAGTACTTCCCCCTCTGAATCCGCAGTTTTAGCATCCGTGGATTCGGTTATTCGCGTTTTCTTTTTAGGGGGGAAAAACCCCACTTCATTTTGGACCTTCCCCGCCTCCCTCCCTCTCCCGGGCATCCCAGCCTTACCTGGTGGTCTAGTGGGCTTTCGGGACAGGAGCGATCTTCCTACGCTCCTGCCCCGTGCAGATCGCCAACAGGAAATGGCTGCCATGAGCTCCCATCGTAGTACGGGAGCTCATGGCAGCCATTTCCTATTGACGATCTGCATGGGGCAGGAGCATAGGAAGATCGCTGCTGCCCCAAAAGCCCACTAGACCACTAGGTAAGGCTGGCACAAGCTGCCCAGCCCAGAGAGGAACAATCTTTGTTCTGTCCGGCCCGACACCGAAGCGGGGAAAGAGGAGACCGAAGCACCCGCCTTGGCCCGTGCAAACACGCAACATGCACGGAAGGAGGCGATCGGAGGTGGAGACCACCAGGTAAGGTCCAGGGGTGGGTCAGAGCCGGCACAAAGTTATTTGCGATTTTTCACACTTCGCGGTCCAGCTCTGCCCCTAACCCCCACAAATACCAAGGGAAAAGTGTACTACAAATATTATAATTTTCCTGAGAGATATAGAAGGATATTTATAGCATACATTCTAAACATGACTTCTGTCATATAGAGGAAAATAACTTTGTCTTCCACAGAATGAAGCAATCCTAGAACCTGACGGTTTCAGGTGTGCAGATACTGCGCATTGAGTGTCAAATCTATAATGGCATTTGGGTACCAAGATGACATTAAAGAACAGTAGCATAAACCCAAGTTGGTGTGCCTAAATTTAAAGGCAAATATTTACTGTACATCATCTCTACAGCAGGCATAAATGGGTATACCTAAGTACACTATACAAGGAGTCAACCATAGTATATTATAAATTGTATGCTTAAGTTGGCGAGACGCTCATGCTCCACCCACATAAATCCCCCCCCCCCCCCCGCAGTCATATGCTATAGCACTTAGGCAAAAAAAGTGGAAAAATATTTTCTCAATGACAAAGTAGCAAAAAGAGAAGGACTTGAACCCCTGGATTCCTAACATCTTGCCAACTGCCATATATGACAATTTTGATTTTCAATGCAACAACTTTGTACACTGCATCCATTATTTCATAAAGAGAGATTTGTTATTATTTTCAGCCCAATTATTGTAATCTTTTGCATCTAATGTCATAGACATTTTTGAAGAGCTTGCAGGTTTTTTAAAATTCAGCAACCTGCCTACTTACTGGCCACAGGTAGAGGGAATACCACTCTCTGATTTTGAATGGTCTGCACTAATTACAAATTGAATTGCTTTAAAAGTGCCGACACCAACATAAAAATACTCACAGTATAAGCCAAAGTATTTGGCAGCCAGATCAAAAACCTGCACTTCATGCCGCTCATTGAGTTCAGAAAAGAGGAATTATTTGGAGATACTCATATCTTCTTCGAAGAGCATGAGATCAAGTAAGATTTGCAAGACCAGCAGTTCAGTGGCTAACCCATGGTTGTGAAATTTGCAACCTCACTAAAGGGTCCTTTTATTAAGCTGCATTAGACATTAACGCACTTCTAACAGTTAAAATTGGAATAACATGGGACACTCTCAGGTGAACTGCAGTAACTTCTAAATGTGCACATGTTAACTGCATGCTAAAATATTTTTGGGGTGTTCCTATGCTAACCAGGTGGTGCATCTACATTATTGCACTAAGTGGTTAACATAGGAGCCCTTACCCCCTACAAAGTGGACTGTGGTAAGTGCTCATCTGGTAATTTTTAGAAACGGCCATTAATGCAAAAGAAACCAGAAAAAAAGGCATTTTTATGGCTGTGGTAAAATGGACTTAGCATATGAGAGAGACCACTGTGCTCTGGGCTGCAGAAGGAACTTCTACCCTGGCTTAGCAAAAGGGGGGGGAGGTTAATTAGTAAATTAGCTTCAATTACGAGCTTTAACAAGCACATAGTTGAAAAATATAAAAATTGAGAGATTAGGCACCTATCTTCTTAGGCGTGATTCTACTAAAGATAGGCGCTTATCGCATGGCGACTAGCAGTGCCTAACACAAAAGTAGACATGTTTAGGGGTGGAGAAAGACTTAGGCACTGCTAGGCTTGATTCTCTAACGCAGTGGTTCCCAACCCAATCCTGGAGGACCACCAGCCAGTCAGGTTTTCAGGACAGCCCTAATGAATATGCATGGAGCAGATTTGCATGCCTGTCTCCTCCATTATTTACAAATCTCTCTCATGCATATTCATGAGGGCTATCCCAAAAACCCGACTGGCTGGTGGTCCTCCAGGACAGGGTTGGGAACCTCTGCTCTAAAGGACTTTGGTGCCTATAATGTAGGTCTTTGAAACCCTGGCCTATATAGTTTTAAGCTAGGTGCCGCTAAGCATGATTCTCTAATGCGTGCCTAAGTGTGATCAACATGCAATAGGCACCTTAACATTTATGGTGCCAATTACAGAATCTGGCCCTATACTGTTAAGTTGGCTGGGAAGATAGATAGCACAAATTTTTATTTTATGGGGTCTTAAGTTCTTGATTTTTGAATATACATAGTTAACATGTAACATTTGAAAAACTACCTTGAAAGACAGCATATAAATACCATTAATTAAATGCATAAATAAGGATTTCTAAAAAAATATACTCCCCATTTTACAAAACCACGCAAGAGGTTTGTAGCACCGGCCGGTGCCCTGAATGCTCTGCTCTGCTCCGCTCCGATGCTCATAGCAACTCTATGATAGTCAGAGCAAAGCATTCAGGGCACTGACCGGCACTAAAAACCTCTTGCACAGTTTTGTTAAAAGGCCCTCCTACCCCTTTTAACAAACCATGATAATTTAATGGTAGCTGCTATTGTAGATTCATAAATGACACTGGAAGCACCTAACTGACAAACAGTCACCTCTACTAAGGGTTCCATAGTCCAGGATCTGGTGCAACACTTTAATCATAATGGCTCATGATCAACACGCAATGCATTGTGGACCTGCCCATAATATTGATATATGGCAGTTGTTTTCATAGCACAAAACCAGAGTTAACTCAAGCCAGATGCAATATCATGCTAGAGGAGGTAATACAGAACTTTGGATCTTCTTGGTAAATGCAACACAAAGACATGTGGAGGCTGAAAGGAATGATTATGCTATGTTGAGATTTGCTTAACACTTGGAACCGAACCCAGTTGTTCCTAATGCAACACAGTCTGTCATAAAAGTAAACAAAATATGCCATTTTACAATCTGTTAACAAAAACAACCCAGTCCTTTCCTATACTATGGTCTACTTCTGTCAAAACAAAGCTAGGTTTGGTAAAACTTGTATTAAAATGTGATGCAACAGCATTCTACAAGGACCCATGACAAGTCCAGTCATTCCTTGTCCTGAAAGCACCACCTACATAAAGCATGCACCTTCCATGAATCACAAAAGCAGAGCTTTGCTAAAACATGTCTATGATGTCCACTGGAAATCTGTGATCCTTGTTTGAGCCAAAAAAAGTATCACCTGACAGATTTTGTTTACATATTAACTGAGAACTCTCTATCTCTGCTTAGTATTCTGCAATTTTCCCAGCTTAAGAGCTTTCTTCCCTGCCCAATAACAAACCTTTTTAATTGTTTTTTTAAATACTGTGCCAGGCAATTCACATGTATATAGAAGTTTCAAGTTTATTAAAATTTGATATCCCGCTTATCAAATTTCTAAGCGGAGTACAAAAGATAAAATTATTAAAATGTAGGGTAGCACTACAAAACTCGTTAGCAGATGTAAATTATCATACAATTGGTTAAGAGGGAGAAACACAATAGTTGATAGGATGGGAAGACATAAATCAGGGCTGCCCAAGTCCGGTCCTCGAGATCTACTGGCAGGCCAGGTTTTCAGGATATCCACAATGAATATGCATGAGAAAGATTTGCCTGCACTGCTATCTTGGTATGCAAATCTCTCTCGTGCATATTCATTGTGGATATCCTGAAAACCTGGCCTGCCACTAGATCTCGAGGATCGGACTTGGGCAGCCCTGACATAAATGGTAAATACAATAGGAAGGGAATAATTTCATTTGCATGGTGAGGAGTTATAGAGCGTTTATAGATCGAATGCATCTTTAAATTAAAAAGTTTTAAAGCTAGATCTAATCTATCCAAATAGGATTCCTCACGAAGAAATAATGGCAATGAGTTCCATAATAGAGGGCCAGTTACAGAGAAGATCGATTTGCAAGTGGTATCATAGACAATCTGACATAATGAAGGTATCGTTAAAAGATTTTGATTACTTCATCGCAGAGATCTAGATGAATTACCGTATATACTCGAATATAAACCGGGATTTTGGGAGCAAAAAACTGGCCCAAAAATGGGGAGTCCCGGTTTATATTCGGGTCATCCCCCAGTGAACACCCAAAACCCTCCCAGACTTCTTGCAGACCTGCCTTAGGCTGGGACAGGAGGAATCCCTCCCATCTTCTGCCCAGGTCGACACTAATAATTACCACCCATCCTCCCTCCTTCACATACCTAGTTCCCTGGTGGTCCAGCGTGTATGCGCTGAAATCCTCTTTTGTAAAAGTAGTAGCCAGCGGCACACCCGGGCCAGCACACAGGAGCGAGCTTTTCATGTTCCCAGTTGGCTCTGCACCACTCACTGATAGGCTGCCGCAAATTCTCACGGTAGCCTTTCAATGAGCATGCAGGGTCGGCTGGGAGCACAAAAAGCTCGCTCCTGCGTGCCGGCCCAGGTGTGCCGCTGGCTACTACTTTTACAAAAGAGGATTTCAGCGCATACACGCTGGACCACCAGGGAACTAGGTACACAAGGGAGGGAAGGAGGGATGGTGGGTGGTAATTATTAGTGTCGGCTAAGATGAGAGGGATTCTTCCTGTCCCAGCCTAAGGCATTAATCAAGAGTGGTGTCACATGGTCAAATATTTTAGCCTTGGATAAGCCTTGGAACAGAGCCAAAGTATTATCTGAGCAAGTACTCCATACTAGAGGTCTGCACGGGAACGGGTATCGCGGGGATCCCGCGGGTTCCCCCCCTGGCCCACGGGACTCCCACAGGGACGCCCCCTGGCCCACGGGACTCCCACGGGGATGCCCCCCTGACCCACGGGACTCCCACGGGGACGCCCCCTGGCCCACGGGACTCCCACGGGGATGAAAACAGCCTACCTAAATTCTGGCGATGCAGGCGTGCAGCTTACAAGTCCGGCGTCACGTTGGGAAATAGCCATGCTGAGCAGTGAGCTCAGCACGTACACAGATGAAAGCCTTGCTTGCTGATTGGTCCGGCGGCCCCGCCCCGCCGTGCCGCCGGACCAATCAGCATGCAAGGCTTTCATCTGTGTACGTGCTGAGCTCACTGCTCAGCATGGCTATTTCCCGCCGCAACGCCGGACTTGTAAGCTGCACGCCTGAAAAAGAAATCATCCTGACCGGATAGGTGTCATGCTCCGGAGCTTCTACAGCCTTCCTATCTCCCTCTCCCTTCTACCTGCTTCCGGCCATACCCCCTGCTCCGCGGCTCTCTTCGGCAACTCAGCAGCAGCGATCGACACAAGCTTCTGATGTCGGGGCCTGCCCTTTGCGAGTTCCCCTTGTTTCAACTTCCTTTTTCCACAAAGGCGAGACTCGTAGAGGGAAGGCCTCGATGTCGGCAGCTTGTCTTGATCACCGCTGCTGACGAGTTGCTGAAGAGAGCCGTGGAGCAGGGGGGTGTTGCCAGGTGCAGGTAGAAGGGAGAGGGCCAGATGCAGGACTCGTGGGTGAGGGAGGAGAAGAGAGAGAGAGAGGGGAGGGAAACAAAAGGAAATACTTCATACTGGGCTGGGCCGGAGTGGAAGAAGGGTGGAAAGATTCTGGCTACCGGGTGCAGTAACAAAGGAAAAGGGGGGAAAGCTGAAAATGGAGATAGTGACACAAAGAAGAGAAAGGGTAAGCAGGACCTACTGAATAAGGATAGAGATACAGAGGGGACATGAAGAGGAGGTGAAATAGAGACATAGAAGTAATGCTGAAAAAGTGTGTGTGGTGGGGGGGAGATAAAGACATTGAAAGGGCAAATGGTGAACATGGCGTAAAGATAAGGACAGAGACAAATGAAGATTCTGAAAAAGTGGTGAGATAGGGATATAGGTGAGATGGACACAAAGAAGGGTGATGCTGGAAAATAGGTGGAAAAGTAATTCTGACAGACACAGAAGGGAAATGCTGGATCAAGGAGAGATGGGGCTCAGGCTGGATGGAATGAGGAGAAATGCCTTGTTGGCCCGGAACTTCCTCTCCTATGTCAGAATTGACATCAGGGAGCGGAATGCTGGTCAGCGCGACGCTTCTGCAGGGAAAGCTTGGGACAGCGGTGGCTTGGGGGCTATTCCCCGATGGCGGTAGCAGCAAACCGAGTGGCTTGGGGGAGGGCACGGAGAAAGAAAGAAAGGGGGCAGACAGGGAGACAGAAAGAAGGGGGAACAGGGAGACAGAAAGAAAAAGTTGGGGGAGAGAATGAGGTCTGGAGGAGAGGAAACATACAGGAGGCTGAAAGAAAGGAAGAAAGATTGGATGCACAGTCAGAAGAAGAAAGTGCAACCAGAGACTCATGAAATCACCAAACAGCAAAGGTAGGAAAAATGATTTTATTTTCAATTTAGTGATCAAAATGTGTCTGTTTTGAGAATTTATATCTGCTGTCTATATTTTGCACTATGGCTCCCTTTTACTAAACCGCAATATCGTTTTTTAGCGCAGGGAGCCTATGAGCATTGAGAGCAGCGCGAAGCATTCAGCGTAACTCCCTGTGCTAAAACCTACTATTGTGGTTTAGTAAAAAGGGAGGGGGTGTATTTGTCTATTTTTGTATTTTGTTACCGAGGTGACATTGCATAGAGTCATTTGCCGTGACCTCTTTGAAAAAACCCGGAATATGAATAATTAACATTTTCTCTGCCTTTCATTGTGCTTTGTGTTTTTTTAAAATTTTATTGTTGGTAGATCATTTTGACTTACTCATTATAAAGTAGCTCGCAAGCCCATAAAGTGTGGGCACCCCTGCTCTTACTCTGGGGCACCAGACCTCCCTCACAGCACACACACGGCAAATGGAAGAAAGAGGATAATTTTTGGTCGTAGGGAGGAAGGTACAGAATGTGATAGGGAAGAAAAAGATGAGAGTGAGAAATGTGGCAAGGGAACAATGGGACAGATTGAAAGGGATGCAAGAGGGAGGAATATTGGACAGTGGTAAAGGGAATGGAGGGAGAGATGTGGCATAGTGTTGGAGAGGGGTGATAGAAGGAGAAATGTTGGGCAGAAGCTGGTGGGCAGGCACGAAAGATGAGAAAGAGATAAATGCTGGACCATGGTAGGGGGAACCAATGGACAGCAACAGAAGAATTTACAGAAGATGGGAAAGCGGAAAAAAGAAACTGGGACCAACTTTATGGAAAAATAAGTCTCCAGACAACGAAGGTAAAAAACGGAATTTATTGACTAAAATATGTTAGCTTTGGGAAATGTATATGGCAGATGTCTTTGTTTTGTGTTCAAAAGAAAAGGAAATGCATTTCTGGTTTTATTTCTACAGTGTTGAAGTACTTGTTGACCCTTGCTGTGACTGGTGGGGATCCCCAAGCACCGCCAGCAGAGGACCTCCTCTAGAGATGGCCAGAACTCCCCTCCACCAAGCGCAGCAGTCGCTGGCAGCATCCATGAGCCACTGAGGTGCCAGCATCTGTGACTCAGGGACGCTACTGCTGCCTGCCAAGCTTGGCAAAAGGGACCCCCGGCCAACTGCAAAGGAAGTCCTCAGCTGACAGTTTGTGGGTTCTCATCAGCTGAGTATTTATATTTTATATTTACATTAGAGGTTCTGGTAGAAACCCATTTACAAAGTATGTATTCTTCCCAATTAATATTTCCAAATTAATAAAGTCTCTTTGCTTATTTGTAAATGGGTCTCTACCAGAGCCTTTAATTCAGTAGCATAATTAAATAAAATAACTATTTCTGAAGTTTATAGGGAAGGATGGAGACGAAGGGGATTCCTCACGGGGACGGGTGGGGACGGAGGAGATTCCTCGCGGGGACGGGTGGGGACGGAGGGGATTCCTCGCGGGGATGGGTGGGGACGGAGGGATTCCTCACGGGGACGGGTGGGGACGGAGGGATTCCTCACGGGGACGGGTGGGATTTTGGCGGGGACGGGTGGGATTTCTGTCCCCGCGCAACTCTCTACTCCATACCTGCAACATATATATACCCATGCAATAGATATCTTTAAAATACTATGGGGCTCATTTTCAAAAAAGAAAAGCATTCAAAATGTGGCATAAAGGGGCAGATGAACATTTTTTCCTCACCAAACCCTTTCAATTCACTAGTTTTGAAGCCCATGTTATAGAAGGATTTCTGTGATGGTTGTCTACAGTGCATCTAAGTCACAAGGGGGCATATGTTAGAGGCATGGTTTGGACAGGACTAGAGTGGGTTTATGATTTGGATATTTTTCTGCATTTGTCAAACATTTTAGAAAATGTCCAGGGCACAATTTGAATGTTTGGGGTAGACCTGTTTTAACAATGAATAAGTGCCAGAAAGGTGCCAAAACTGACCAGACGACCACTGGAGGGATGGAGGCATGATCTCCTCACATTCCCCCAGTGGTCACCAACTCCCTCCCCACCCCTACCCCAAAGATGTGAATGAAACAGTAAATATCTGCCTGTATGCTAACTTCAGATGTTTTGGGCTGTTCTAGTAGAGCAGTAAACAGGTTCCTCGAGTAGCCTAGTGGGCGGTGTAGTCAATCATAGAGATGAGGACTCAGGCCCATATCTCGCTTTAACTACTACACTTATGGTGGCATATGTGAGCCTTCCAAAACCAACCCTAATCCCACTGTACCTACATATAGGTGACATCTGCAGGCATGAGGGCTATTGGTGTGGTGTACGGTTAGGTCCAGTTGGTTTTAGGTGAATTTTGGAAGGCTCGCCATACAATATAAGGGGGTTATGGTGAGAAGTATACCTGGGCCTTTTTATGTGAAGTTCACTGCTCTGCTGGGATGTCTGTGTGACCAGCCTACTAAGAATGCTGGCCCTTCCTACATCCCAATAGCTTGTTCTGTGCAGTTTTATTTTGGATGTGTGTGTTTGTGTCTGTGTGTGTGGGGGGGGGGGGGTATGGCTCAAAAAGACAGGGACACACTGAAGACAAGCGCATCTGGGAACTGACCATTTTTGAAACTAAAAGAGATGTTTTACTTTTTCGATAATGTCATGCATGCATCTTCTGTAAAATGTCAAAACTCAGGTTTGAATGTCATATCGAAAATGCCCTTCCACCCTTCACATTAGGAGCTAAGTACTTTAAATAGCTTTACATGTCCCTTCATGAGAGCCTTGCTATAGAACAATAAAGAAAAAGGGTTTACTGAGAAGGTTGGAAGTACTTACACACATTCTCTACACAATAACCAAACAGATTAAGGAGGCCAGATAATTATTTAAATTTGAACCCCCCCCCCCCCCAAAAAAAAAGAAAAGCATGCCAAGATTCCTTCTTCTTATCAGAACTACAAATCTATGAATATTTCATATTGGGAGTTAGGCTGCTATAATCCTGGTGGTCAGGCGCACTTTGGGAGAGAAGAAGGTGAGCTCCATTAACCAGCTGAACTATGTCCCTTAGACCAATGGTTCCCAACACAAGGTACACGTATCCCAGGAGGTACAATTGTCAGGGGGCACACGGCACAGTACACGTCTCAACCTGCCTGACATTGCTACCTGAATGTCTTGCCGCCATCTAAAATTAAACATGGCCAAGACTGAACCCCTTATCTTTCCTCCTAAACCTGTCTCTCCCCTTCCTCCATTCTCTATTTCAGTAGATAACACTCTCACACTCCCTGTCTCATCGGCTCACAACCTCAAGGTCATCTTTGACTTATCTCTCTCCTATTCTTCGCATATCCAACAGACTGCCAAAACTTGTTGCTTTTTTCTATACAACATCACTGAAATCCACACTTTCCTTTCTGAACCTGCTGCCATGACTCTACTTCATGCTCTCATCACCTTCTGTCAAGATTACTGCAACACGCTTCTCACAGGTCTTCTGCTAAGCCATCTCTCTTCTCTTCAATCTGTTTAAAATTTTGCTGCATGCCTCATATTCCACCAAGGTCATTATGATAACGTTACCCTCCTCCCCTTCCTCAAGTCGCTTCATTAACACCACCCCCCCCCCGGTCTACTTCTGCATACAGGGTAGGGAAGGGAGATGTGCTGCTAGACTTGGAGTAGAAGGGAATGGAGAGGAGAGGAGGTGCTGCTGGACATGGGAGAGGGAGGGAAGGGGGAGATACTGCTGGACCTTTAGAGGAAAAGAAGTGAGAGGAAGTGCAGCTGGAACTGAGGGGGGGGGAGAGGAAGGGAAAGGTGCTGCTGGACCTGGAGGATAAAGAGAGGGAAGGGGAGGTGCTGCTGAACCTATGGGGAAGGGAAAGAAGAGGTGCTTCTAGACCTAGAGGAGAAGGGGAGGGAAGGGACCTGGAAGGGAGGAGAAGGAAGAGGTGCTGCTGGACCTGGAAGGGAGGAGAAGGGAAGTGAGAGGTGCTCTTGGACCTAATGGGAGATAGAGAGAGGTGCTGCTGGGTGGTGGTGGGAGATAAGAGGGAGAGGTGGTGCTGGACTAGAAGTGGAAGAGGTGAGAGTGAGAAAGAGAGGTGCTGCTGGACTGGGAGGGGGAAGTGAGAGGTGCTTCTGGACTGTGGGAAGAGGAGAGAGAAGAAGGAGAGGTTCTTCTGGACTTAGAGTAGAAGAAGTAAAGGTGTTTCTCGGCTGGGGAAGGGCAGTGGAGAAAGATAGACTGGATAGGGGTAAGAGGTGGGGTACACTGGACTCGGAGAGGTAGAGATGCGGACCGCAGGGGGAGAGATGCAAGCCACATTGTGAGAGACATATAGGCATAAAAGAATAGAGAGGTGATGCAAAGAGAAGAAATGCTAGTCATGGAAGGAGAATATGGACAGTGACACAGAAGGGTAAATCTGATTACAGGGGTGCAAAGAGACAAGGACACAGAGGGTAGATGCGGGACAGAATAGATAAGAATGTAGAGGGAAGATGGAAAGGGGACATGGAAAGAGAAGATATGTCAAATGACCAGGGAACACTGCAAAGTTAGAATAAAAAATAGAGAGAAACCAAAAAGACATTGCAACCAAAGTGAATGAAAAATAAAATACTCAGACAGCAAAGGTGGAAAAAAGTATTTCATTCTGAATGTATTAATTGGAATGTTTCTGTGTAGAAATCTTGCAGCAGTCTCATTGTTCTGTTTTCTCACTAAGTGTTGTATTAGTGTTTTAAGACCTGGTGTAATATTCATGGTGCATTTTTTCACACATAATATTGTTGTTCTTTGAGTCTTGGGAGTTAGATTTGTTATGATATGGTAAGGTTCCAACTGAGAACAATTTTGTGCATTGTGCATGGCAGTGGGAGTATTGTGTATTGGTGTTACTGCGGTGATATCAAAACTTTGTATTATAGTTTGTTATAACATCAGACAGGGCTTTAGACATATTGCAAGAAGATCCTGTTGATCTTGTTATTCCCGATCTCATGAGACAGCAAAATCAACAAGTTCTCAGAGAGAGAGAGAAGGTCAGAATGGCTGAGGGCAGGGGGCAAAGTGACTGAGGACAGGTGGGGGGGGGGGTGAAAGGACTTGCCCATAATGACCAATTATATTTCATTTTGCCAGAGAAAAAAATGAAACTGTATTGGTCACTAATGACAACGCTTGTAGAGATTGTCCTTTTCTCCTGTTCTTATAAATAGGCCCTAAGCAACTTTCATTTTCACTCAGTTTGTAAGAATGACACTCCATATGTCAGGGATGTCAAAGTCCCTCTTCGAAGGCCACAATCCAGTCGGGTTTTCAGGATTTCCCCAATGAATATGCATGAGATCTATTTGCATGCTAATAGATCTCACGCATATTCATTGAGGAAATCCTGAAAACCTGACCGGATTGCGGCCCTCGAGGAGGGACTTTGACACCCCTGTCATATGTCAAGAGGCCAGTTTATTCGAGACCGAAATATAAGAGATCATGCAAAGTATGTTTTCATCTGTACGCCAGTTCCAGCAACCTGTATTTGTTATGCATGTTGCCTAGTTAGGTACTGTTTAACAATAAAATGTCATTTCAAAATCTTTCTTGCTCAAAGCTCGGGGGTACTCAGTTGAAAGTTTTTCAATCTAGGGTAGGGATGTCAAAGTCCCTCCTCGAGGGCCGCAATCCAGTTGGGTTTTCAGGATTTCCCCAATGAATATGCATGAGATCTTTTAGCATACAATGAAAGCAGTGCATGCAAATAGATCTCATGCATATTCATTGGGGAAATCCTGAAAACCCGACTGGATTGCGGCCCTCGAGGAGGGACTTTGACACCCCTGATCTAGGGGGTACTTGGCTTGAAGAAGTTGGAAAACACTGCCTTAGACAGAGCTTCAGGGTACCTGGTATAAGGAACTGGGCCCAGTCTTTAGTTTCTGCCCAAATCTCCAGGTCCTGCTTTTCTCTCCCTCCTACTATCTCACTGATAGAGGAATGAGAGAGAGAATCCAACTAGAGGCTTTAGCTAGTTTGTTTTTGTTTGCTTCTTTTTTAAATAAAACTGCTTCATATATTGGCAGAATTGCATTGGTGACTGACACCATCAACCAGTTTAGCAGGATATTTTCTGTGGTTATGCTGCAGCATCTGTTCACGCTACCCCCTACGAATAACACACTAGGCAGTACATGCTCAGACATGCCAGCCTGCACCAAAAGGCTGGCGAGAACAAGACTTGAAATGCAAAGACACCGGGAACGAGCTGAAAATCAAATGGCTCTTATTATGCTCCAATATTGTTTAGTTTGTAGCGGAAATGTCAGGCTGCTGTAAAACCGAAGCAGCAGGATGGAAAATGAATCGCATCTGTTTGACATATTCTTGGCCAGAATTCTCTCTAAAATCCTCTTTTAACATGTATTTCATATTCAGGAGGAGAGAGTCCGTTAAATGTCAGGATGTGAACAAAGGGGGTGTGACTGGGAAAGCAGGAGGGTGACTGACTAGCTCAAATGTCCTTTTAAAAAAAAAAAAAAACCAACTTTTCCACTAAACATTAGGTTAAGCACAACATGAAACGCTGACCTACATTAAGAGTCCATGGCTCAGTTCTACCATAAATAGAATAGGCTCAGAGGCCTTTACTGTTTATTGATAAGATTCGTGTTATTTCCAACAGCTTGCCAAATAAACTGATGCTTCGGAACTAATCTTAGGCAGGCATCAAATTATGACACCTTAGACAAAAAATATAGACTTTCAGTAAACAACCCCTAGCAGAATAAAATACTATAGGGCTTTAAAAAAATTTTTTTGTGGGGAGAGGGGTTGTTGGGTTGGGGGCTTGTTGTTGTTGTTAAGGGAGATTTTGTGTTATTGCTTCTATGGTAAGTGGTTATGTTTTGTCAGGCAAGAGCACATGGTGAAAATCTAGTACACTTTTCCCTCCGTATTTGCGGTTTCAGCATTCGCGATTTCGATTCTTCACAGTTTTTACCTTCCTGGCTTCTCCCACCAAATTACATCAGCTTGCATAGAGAAATTGCCGATTCCAAGCATTTACAGAGAAAATCGCCGATTCCCAGCAGTTTCTTCACCGTGTTTTGCCTCTCCTTCAGGAACAGGCCAGGTCTCCCACCATGTTATTTGTGGTTTCACCATATTCACGATGGTTTTTAATAGAAAACAGCGAACAACATATGAAAAAGTTATTCACGATTTTTCTGTATTCACGGGTCTGTTAATCCCCTATCACAGCGAATACGGAGGGAAAAGTGTAATGTGCCATACTCAGACTTGCTACTCTGTGTTACATACAAGTATCATGAGTTTAAAGCAGTCAGCAGCGTATCTGCACTGTGCACACCAAAACAACACGTATGAGGCTTTTCCAATCTTCTCTGCTTTGCTCCATGAAATTGCAAATGACTGCAGTAGTATGAAAACATGAAGTAGAGATCGCTAAATGAAGCACTGATGACATAAATCTTCAGAAAGTTCAGATCTGAAACAACACCAGATCTGAAACAACAGCTTGAGGACCTGGCTGGGCACGAATATACCTGCTTAAATAACTGCTGGATTGCTACCCCTTCTTGTCAATAGGAAGGCGAGAGAAACAAGTTTTCGTATTAGCTACGCCTGTATAAAAATGCATTTCTTGTACTGTTCATTGGCAGGTATTATTATTCACATCATTTTAGTGGCAGTGTGTCCACTGCTGTACATGGCAACCATAGATGGACTACGACGAGTCACAGCAATTGAGTAACCCATGACAAATGCCGGAGGAAGGTAGCTCCTGACTAGAATAGCTTAGTGCATTGCAATTCAGACCCATTGGTACAACTGGCAGGCAGATAAAATACTAGCACAATAATTGGTGATGCACAAGTGACCAAAGTGTTGCATCAGACTCTTACCTTTTAACCCTAGACAAAAAAAAAAAAATACTTCCGTGTCTACAAATTAAGGTTCCGGCACAAATTTGCCCACTTCTAAGTATCCCTACATGCAACAGCAGCACCTTTAAAATCCTATGAATATTTAGGACAAAACCCATTTGAATGCAGTAAATTCACAGTCCTACCTACAAAAGCATTAATACTCCCAGGACCTATACATACAAATAAGTTAGGGGACTAACCTATATCCAAAAGTGAATAAAAGGAAACAGAATGTGCTCATCCCTCCCTTCCAACCCCCCCCCCCCCCAAACAAATAGGCATTTTTAAACTGGAAGCTAAATATAATTCCTGCATATGCTATGACATAGGCACAATTTAATGGTCATGAAACAGAAAGGCAATTGCTTATGAACGTAATCTTTGACACTCAATGCTGTTATATGAGATCAGATAGTTTATACAATTCTCCTCACCATTATGTTTGGCTCTACTTTCTCACTCCTCAACCGCGAAATGTTTTATTATATAGGTCCTGATTTTTTTTCTTTTTTTGAAAGCAAAGCCCTAGATCATCTTCCTGTTTGCTAGCTGAGGCACACATATCCAACGCCAGACCTTATTCTGTGGATGCAATTTTTTAAATGTAAAAGAGGAACGTGACATTTGTGAACTTACAGCAACAACAATATTTTAAAATTACTTTTCCATATTAAATCTCCAATCCTGGTAAAAAACAGATTTTCCTGATATTTCTACAGATCTTTAAGCATACTCAGACCTCTTGTGCTTAGCATAACAAAAGATTTCATGCCCTAAGAACATTATATAGATATAGATATTCACCTTAAAATAAAACCCCTGAGCAAAACTATCTATTTATCCATTGTTCTCATTTCTTGTCCCTACAACCGATGACCTACAAACATCAGATGTTGGATACACATATTTCTTTCCATACAATGGAATGAAAGAATATGCCTCCTTTCAAAAGCTGCCCCACAAATCTGAAATGAATGCTCATTTCCAGCTATGATCATCATTTTTGTTGAAAAGGATTTGAAATAGGTGCTAGGTTTTGGGGGAGGTTTTATTGCACATTCCCAAGCCCTCCTGAATACTTTGGTTTTATTTAAGAATCTGGCTGTTACGTTGGCAAACTGAGGCAACTGTATGCTCTACTTCTCAGATTTAACTGCATACATACACAAAGACCCTATATATTAATACACATGCATGCACAAACAGAACCTTAGCTTACCTTTCATTGTCTATGCTCTTGAAGCCAGGTAAAATATGCCGGAAGCTGCTGTTCCTGTCAAGCTTGGGTTGGCTCTTTGTCCTTTTGATGGAGCCTTTAAGCCGGCGGCTGAGGAACCCCTGTGGGGTGAGACAAGAATACTAAATTAAAATGAAGGAAACTGGTCTCCTTGCACAAATGCAACTCTGTGGATTGGTTCTTGAGTTCCCTTCATCTACAACTGCTGGGAGCGCTGTTCATTGTTGTCAGCCCAGCTACAAGGATTCCATCCAACATCTGCTCCCAGTGCTCTGAGAGGCCAGCGAGCTACGTCGTCGTGAGACTCCCCAAAGCCTCAGTTACCATGGCAACCACCCGCTCACATAAAACTACTGTCTGAGAGGCAAGGCAAGCATATTGCAACTCTCAGAGAGGTAAAATATTCTAAGTTTTCATTTTTGAATGTTATAGAACCAGTACACATACAGTATACTTCACAACATGCATCTACTAAACAGAGAAAGATTTCAAAGAGGACACACACATATATCAATTGTATTTTTAGTTCTCAATTGGAATGTGCATTTTACTGGATGTACATTTTCTATGCAATGAGTGCACTGATTTCTTTCTCTTGAATAAAGTACTTGAACGGACACGTATCAGAACTTTAGTAAGTGTCCTTAGGCATATGTTGTTTAAAGATGCAAAGGTAGGCCCTGTTTATCTTTCCCTTCCTTGAAGAGAATACAAGGACAGAAAATGTTTAAACAGAGATAATGTGAAGTGAATTCAATTGTTTTGTTAAGCCGTATTTACAGACAGCTTTAGTTAAGAAGCTCTGCTGGTCAAGGCTTTTTCTTACCTTTTGGACTTCAATCTCTAGCTAGGAAAAATGCTGATGTGTTTAAAGTTTCATGTGACCTGTGTCCATATATGGTTTGCATTTACGTCACATGCTGACACATGCTGGCAAACCTGATTCGTATAAAAGATGTGAAACTCATAATAAAAGACGGACATATTTGAAAGATGGTTTCTGGTCTTTAAGATGTGTCCCCAGGTACCTGACTTACATATGACAGAGACAGAGAAAGTATGGGGCAGGAATTGGGACCTGAATCCTTTTCAGTTGGGGGCTTGTCCGCGATGGGCAGATGATATCACCGGTATTTTGTGAGTATTTCTGAATTTTTTCTGTTCTTTAATACTCACTGGGTAGTGGTGACCTGTACCCAACCCTTTATTTTAAGTTCAAGCTTTGGGTTCTATTATGGAGTTTTTTTGGGAAAAATCTCGGGGTACTTTTGGTAAGCGCCCCTCATATATATAAGCAGCTGCCATTCTTTCGGAAAGAATGAAATTATTTATAGAACCCCCCTGCCCACTCTGTCATTTGTAAGGTTTTTTATAGAGTATAAGATTTTATTGTCTCTTATTACTGTACCTCGCTTATAAGGTAAGATAAGCGAATATTTTGCATTATTATATGGGTTTTGTAATGAGTCATAAAGGCACTTACTCCTAGACAAATGAGACTTGTACGGCTGTGTGTGTGTATGACATTTTTCCTTCAGTTCCCATCTTTCTGTGTCACCAATGTTTACTACTGAGGTAGGACAGGCTGTTATGTGGAATGAATTGAATGCGCTGTTTGAATCAGTCTAAGATCTTTCCCTTGTAGTTTGTACACAAGCCCTAATTTTGTGCGTTTCTTCTACCGGCTGCTTTCTTTGTGTTCTGTGCTGGATCATAAAAAAAAAAAAAAAAAAAAAGGAAACAAGAAAAAGAAAAAATTCCGTTTTAAAGGTTTTCTTTCTTGTGCAGAGCAAAGCTAATCTGTTCTTTGCTTTCATTATCAGGGTCTGTGCATGAATGTTTTTGTCCCTTCCCCCAGACTTCTCTGTTTGGGCTTCCACTGACCCCCTATAGTGCTTCTTTGAAGTTACTCATTCTTGGTTTTATAAAGCAGTAAGGTGAGATTCCACTGCTTGTCTCTTGACTTTTCTCCGGCATTATCAAAACCACCATCTCTTCTTATAATACGCCCATCGCTCTTGTTGCCAAAGCTGATGGCATTCCCTGTTTCGTCCTAGATTTTCGGGCTGTTAATGTTTTGGTAATTCTCATTGCCCTTATGTTTCTTCCACCATTCCACCGGCAGCCAATGATTTTTTTTTCTGTCATTTTCCTAAAGAATGTTTTATTTTTAGTCCCTTTGGTGAGGCTGCCTTCACCTTTAAGCAACAGTATACCTAGTGTGGAATGTCCTTCGGGCTATTCTACAAGTCATGCACTGCCCTTCATGGTCCTATTCTTATTTTGTACAACTTTTTGTGTTCCATAATTCAGGAGACCTGTCCGATTGATAGTTTGTACCTTTTATAATGATTGTCTGTGTGTGGTCACAAGGTGTCATGAAATAAACTGCACTGGTGTACATCTGAAGTGAAATACCTGGGTTTTGTCCTGTCTCATGGTCAGAGGAAAATCTGCACTTTCTGCACTGCTGCTATTCTGTGTCTGCCCCGCCCAGCTACCAAGAAAGACATGCTTACTTTTCTTGCTATGATTGGTCACTGCCGCCAATGGATCTCTGCTTGTTCCTTCTATGACCAGATTTTGAGACAGACCCTGGTTTCTGAAATGACTGCTCTTATCAGATGGACTTATGAAATGTTGGACATTTAAGATGTGCTTTGGTTTCTAGCTCAAGTTTGGGTTTTCCTGCTTATGCCCACATGTTTTATCTCTTTGTTTGGGACTATTGTAACACCATGAAGGGAGAACATGGCGGTAAATTACGCTCTGTTGCCTTTTTTTATAGTCACTCCTGTTCAAGAAAGCCCTGGCTGCTTGTGCTATTGTGGTAGAGATGGTTACTTTTCTGATCCTAGGTCACCCCATTACCCTTCATACTTTTCACGATGTCCAAGCCCTTCTTTTAAATAGGCTTCTGGGTCTCAAGGGTGAACAGGATTCTCTTCCTCTCTTTTTTCACAGCTTCCTCTGAATTTGTTGCCTGGCGTTTGGCAGGTGCCCAAAGCCGCCCTTTTGGACGGACTTTGGTGCAAAGAGGGGAAACCCTGGATACCAGCTGCTAGCTCTCCCTTATTCATTGCCCAATATCATGGTATTGGTTATCGTAGTGCTCGCTCGACATTTTAACTTCTTGCTAGTGATATTTTCATTCTTGACCTTTTGCTCCTTGATACAGAGATATATAGCTCAATAATTACAGCTGCCACGGTTGTGAATTGAAAATAAATTGGAAAATACAATTCCTTTCTATTGTTTTAGCTGAAATTAGGATGTTGCTAATTTAAAATGTTTTTTCCGGATTTATACATAGCCATCCCAGATCCATTTTGGCACAGATATTTCTAATGTTTTCCACGGGTCCTCTTTATCACTGCAGAGATAGAGACGCTCCAAAGAGACATTAGCTTTATGCCTTTTTTCAAATATGAGATGGTTATGATATACATTATTTGTTGTTTTGGTTTTTTTTATATCAATGTGTTTATTTGCAGAGTTAAATTCAGCCCTGCACACTTGACAGATGGAGAAATAGCTCCACGTTTAAAAACTTTATGTTTTGTCTGTGTCATGTCTACTTGTCTTAGTTTAGTGGGTACCCCAGGATACATAATATTGGCCATTTCTAGAGCTCTTTTTCCACTTCTTACTAGCCTAACTGCGCAATGTTCTTTTACTTATAGCTTTTATATTCTGAATATAGTTTAGTTAGGGGTTATAAGAAAAAGCTTTATTTTATACAGCATTTATTTCGTGGTGTTCCCTACATATGATCCATTCAATATACATTTCTGAATACATTCAGTACATCAGTATGGTCTCTCTGAGGTGCATAATAGTTATATGCAGCACGAAAAAACATATCCTTTTGGATTGTTCAATTAAGAACCTTAAGTAAGTGAGTATTGTCGCTCTTTTGCCATGGCTATGCTAAGTGAATGAATTGGTATTGTTGCATGTTGCCACGTTCAGTACAGGCAACATGGCTTCTCTTGTTTTCTATCTCTTATTTGGATCACATTGGAGTACAGCTGCTGAATGATATTTGGAATGCTTTTCAAGCATTTCTTTTCAAGTATCTCTTTCTGTATGCACAGACATCTGGCTGTTCTCCCTTTGAGGTTCTCACGGGATGACCTTTCCCCGCCCCATGGGTAGATTTTCCCTTGATACAGGAGGAATACGTCCAAAAGCTAATTGAAATATTAGGGCTTGTTCAAAGAAACGTGTCTTGCACTTCTCCTTTCTCTCCACAGATTCCATTTTTTCCAGCCTGGTGATTATCCAGCAGCTTTCCAAGGATCGGAAGCAGACGGATTTCCCCTTTGGCCTTCCCACTACTGTGATCGCTGTGACCAGGCCCGCTGCACTCACTGAGGAGTTTCCTGTTTGGATCCACGCAAGTCGCTTGAAGAGGGTTAACCTAAAACCCCAGAAGCAAGTCTTCCCTGCGCAGATTTCACCTCCTCCAGTGGAACAACATGATGATCTCATTGCAGCATTCTACCAACTTTATCATTCTCTTACTGGCACCGCTGCTGCTAGTTTTTCTCCCTGTATGAATCCTTTTCACTGGGTCTACAGGGATGATGTGTTCTGGGTCCACGACACTTTCTGCCCATACCCATCTGTAAATGACACTCCTGCTGTAAACAGCACCCCCGACACCTCTTTGCGAACATGACGTCAAGCTGGACTACTCCCTCGCAAAGGCTGTCCTTCAATTGGAATCCAGAAAAGACCGATGCTACCCTTTGGTATAATTCCAGCAGTGTGCAAGTTGCCACCTTCTCCTTTGAGTATTGTGACATTGTGGACTGTTCATCAATTGATATCCCAAGGCTGTGCCATTGGTCCTCAGAGATTCCTAAAACTAAGGACATATATATATATAAGTTACTGACTCACGTTGGGGGGATAAGTGTGCATTCTGGGGAGTGGTAGGGTGGAATATTAATACTGACTGGGTTTATAAACTAGAAAATACCCTGAAAAACAGTGGACCAAAATGGTAAATCACTGCTTACTTGTATGACCCTTCATAAGGTTGGACACTGTTATAGGAAAAGTGTTCCTGCACAAATTATTAAGCTTTCTCTTACTATTGACAACCCTAGACCTACTGATGAAGGTATGTACATTATGGACATGTGGTTTAAGGGTGGGTCTAGCTATCCGACCCATCAGTTTTCTTATGGGATCTATCTACCTCCACTCATCCTCTCCCACCATTTTGTGGGGGCCCCAAAAAATGCTAACCCACTGGCCCCTACATTCAATAAACTTACTGACATGATGGCTATTGCCAATCCCACTTTTGAAGATATTGTGGCTGTTAAGGTAGGGTTTTCAGAACGTAACCTTTGGTTAGAATGGATGAAATTCACTGCTGATCAACATAATAAGAGTAATTGTTACATATGTGCTCAAGCTAGACCCCATCTAGGAACCGTACCTCTGGACCTCCCTCCTGGTATCCAACCATGCCTTTTTGGGTTATTTACCAGTATCTCCTCTAATTTTACCTATCCTCTTTGTGCACTGCAGTGTTCTAAATACCCTTTGTTGCCAGGACAGCAAAAGCTTGATATTGCCGTTATCATCTATAAGGGCAATTACACATGTCATGTTTCTAATCTGACACAGGGTAGTTTTGTAGGTAATTTACCCCCAGGTTATTGTTCTGTCTTGGCTCATAGGTATGCCCCATTGTTGCTGCATCAGATTTGATATTTACTGGCTTTATGGAGACTTTTGGCTCCCTGTTAAGCTACCCAGCCAGTGGATAGGCCAGTGCACTTTAGTTAAGGTTACCATGCTTCTGCATATTCTTTCTGAAAGGCATCCTTCCTATTCACATGGTTTTTCCTTTTATTTGTCTCGATATAAATCTGATCACATGTATACATAGATGCTATAGGGGTCCCAAGAGGGGTCCCAGATGAATTTAAGGCCCGAGCTCAGGTTAAGGCTGGGTTTGAGTTCCTTATTCCCTTTATTACTATTAATAAGAATGTTGATCGGATTAGTTAAAATTATTATAATCAGCAACGCTTTGTGAACTATTCTAGGAACGCCTTGCAAAGTATTACTGATCAATTAGGCTCCACTTCTCAGATGGTTCTCAAAATCATATGGCCCTAGATATGATTCTAGCTGAGAATTCTGAAAAATTCTCCTCAGTATTTTATGCTGTTGTACTTTTCTTTCTGACAATATAGGTCCTCCTATGGACATTCAGAAATTAGCAGACCTCTTTGCTGAGTTCAAATGTAACTCTGATTTATCTAATTCTTGGGATCAGCACTTTAGTTGAATGCATAATCTCTTATTATTTGCACTCTTGTCTTGACTGCTCATGTACTGTGTTATTCGTATTACAGCTCCTAAAAGACCCCTCCTTGAGAGACATACCTAGAGTATCACTCCCTTCCAGCTCATGCTGTGTATTTGTGACGTCATTTACATGACGTAAGAGGGGAATTGAACGGACACGTATCAGAACTTTAGTAAGTGTCCTTAGGCATATGTTGTTTAAAGATGCAAAGGTAGGCCCTGTTTATCTTTCCCTTCCTTGAAGAGAATACAAGGACAGAAAATGTTTAAACAGAGATAATGTGAAGTGAATTCAATTGTTTTGTTAAGCCGTATTTACAGACAGCTTTAGTTAAGAAGCTCTGCTGGTCAAGGCTTTTTCTTACCTTTTGGACTTCAATCTCTAGCTAGGAAAAATGCTGATGTGTTTAAAGTTTCATGTGACCTGTGTCCATATATGGTTTGCATTTACGTCACATGCTGACACATGCTGGCAAACCTGATTCGTATAAAAGATGTGAAACTCATAATAAAAGACGGACATATTTGAAAGATGGTTTCTGGTCTTTAAGATGTGTCCCCAGGTACCTGACTTACATATGACAGAGACAGAGAAAGTATGGGGCAGGAATTGGGACCTGAATCCTTTTCAGTACTGTACAGTGAAATAAAATGTTTGCACAATGCTTTATATTCAAGGTATCACAGATGTGCAACTCTACCCTATGACAAGATGTCCATGGAGGGATAGGATGAAATGGTATAACTGCCCTGGAACCCCACATCTCCTTGGATCAGCTTTGCTCATGTATTTCAGATCAGAAGAAAGAGCATAGAATCAGCAATTGCCAGCTGCTCTAGACTTACAGATCATAGAAAAAGAATCTTTGTCCCAGATACACAAATCTATAAATCATCTACACAGCTGCTCACAACATCTCTTATCGAAGAGATGTCTATGCTAAGGATTCATCACCCCGTCTAAATGACGAGTTGACTCAAAGTCAGGCATTCATCATGGTTACTAACATCACTTCAGGCCAGGCTGTGACAACACCAAAGACCTCTATGGTTGTACTGGCAAAGCTTCCGACAACACTGCAACGCAAACTTGGAAGGCAGCAAGACAAATTATACCTAGTCAATAGCTGAAGACAGCTGAAGGCAGAATATAACAAATAGGTAAGATAGTGGATAAGGGCATGGTGTTCACTCTAATCCTACTGTTCAGATCACCGAAAGCGTTTTTGAAAGCACTATACAGTATAGTATCTAGAGAATGACATGGGGACAAATTTTTCCCTGCCCTGCGGGAACTGATTTTCCCTTCCTGGCGAGTTTTTTTCCTGTCCTTGCCCCTGCCCCATTCCTGCAAGCTCTGTTCAAGGCGTGTGAGGTTAAGGTAGAGCTTACAGGAATGGGGCAGACCAGGGACAGTGACAAAACTCATGGAGACAGGGCAGAAAAATTGAATTCCTGTGGGGACGGGGACAAGTTTGTCCCCAGGTCATTATCTAATTAGTATCACATTCTAATAAATATAACCAATTTATCTTTTGTTAAAACAGATTCAAACTTCTCTGTGTCAATGACAATTACTTCACCATAGAAGAAAAGAAATAAAAAATAGGCACTCCTTCTGGTCATTTTTGAAAAGCAGTTTAACTATGGAGAGTCTATTCTAGAAAAAAGGACAGGTGGTCAGTGGCCCCTGATCTTCTTGTGCAAGTAACGTCATAAAGGAGAAAAACAGTTTGCTGATTCAAAAGGCTCTTCACCCATTAAAAACAGTTTCACTGTGCTTCTGAAGGCCGGAGAGAGATGGGGAGAGGTTTTAGCATGCCTGTGTGTGAATCAGTAAAGGAAAACATGCTGATTATCTTCTCTAACTTAAGGAACGTGGCAACAGGCAAAACCTACCATGGAGGGTAACAATGAAACACATAGCCAATCAAGTTTATCTTATCTTTGAATTTCAGCATTTCCATGTTTCAAAGTAATCTTGAGAAAAGCTGATAGCACTCACCAGGCCTTAATCAATAAAAAGAATTCATATTCAAAATAATTTATACACCTAATTTAAAGTTAGCGCTATAAATTTTATTATTAATTTATAGCCCACTTACAACTAAGCGGCTCACAAATCCTTTATACTTTTAATTTTTTATAATTTGAGGCTTGGTATTACTTAGTAACATAGGTCCTCCTTGCAAAGACGCGCTAAATGTTTTAGCACAGATTTAGTGCAAACTAAATCAACGCAGGCGTTAGCATTTAGCGCGTGTTTCACGTGCGCTAATATTTAGCATGCGCTAAAAAACTTAGCGCACCTTTGTAAAAGAGGGGGATAGAAACATGATGGCAGATAAAGGCCAAATGGCCCATCCAGTCTGTCCATCCGCAGTAACCATTATCTCTTTCTCTCTCCAAGAGATCCCACGTGCCTATCCCAGCCCTTTTTTTTAAATAAATCTTTATTGATTTTTAAGGTCAACAAAAGAGCAGAATCGTATATATACATTAATCAGCAGGTTAAACACTTATAATCATAATCAACAACAATGCATAAAGAATAAATCCCCCCTTTCCTTCTATTATATTTCATCAAGGATTAAGACAAAGCAAAGAGATAGCCCCCCACCCCACCCTCCCCTGGATGCGTGTGCAAATAAACAAAAATCCTATATAATAAAACCCTAAGCGCGCATGCGCACTTAGGGTTTCGTGTTCCCTGCCGCTGTGGTGTGTGATCTGTGGCTGTGTTCCAACCCGGCGGCAGGGAACATTCTGTCCACTCCCCTCCTCCCGCCCTCACTCACCATGGAAGCCAGGCAAGCTCTCTCCCTGCCCGCATCCTCGGCAGGGAACACACCTCCCGCCCTCACTCGCCGCTGCCGCTGATCCTCCTCTAAAGAGCAGCCTGCAATGGTGGCCGGCTTTAGCAAACCTCACAGGCCGCTCTCCAACCTCGGTAGCACGTTCCCTCTGATGCACGGGATTGCGTCAGAGGGAACGTGCTACTGAGTTGGAGAGTGGCCTGCGAGGTTCGCTAAAGCCAGCCACCACGATCGCAGGCTGCTTTCAAGAGGAGCAGGCCAGAAGACGCCGGGATGGAGGGAAGGTAAGAAGCGGATCAATACCGGGGGCCAGGGGGAGAGGGAAAGGGAAAGGGGGGTTGCTTTGGGGGGGGGAGGGGTGTGCTGGGGTAGAGAGAAGGGGCCATGAAGAGATAGGGAGAGAGAAAGGGGGCTGCTTTGGGGAGGGGTGTGCTTGAAGCAAACAGCTTTGCTCTGGGGGGAAAACAGAAGGGGCCATGGAGAGCTAGGGAGAGGGAAAGGGGGCTGCTTTGGGGGGGGGGGGAGGTGTGCTGGGGACAGACAGCTTTGCTCAGTGAGGGGGGGGAAGACAGAAGGACACAGACAGCGGCCAAGGAGAGAGAGATAAAGAAACACAGGCAGACAGACACATCTATTCTAGCACCCATTAATATAACAGGCTTAAAGACTAGTTAAATATAAAAGACAACTACAATGAAGTAATAAAAGACGTCAACAGGCCCCAAACCAGTTTAAATAAATTGCTATGCCCCAACATGTCAGTATTCATTTTCTCATACCTATAGCTTGAGCATAAATTTGCCCACCAAAAAGGAAATTTCCCAATTACGCGTAACCATTTGCATGACTATCCCAGTCATAATTAGGGAAAGCCGGCATTTATAGCAGTCCATGAGTCTCTGTCTCTACCATCTCTTCTGGGAGACTGTTCCTTGCATCTACTACCCTTAAGCTCAGTATGTACTGCAGGATGTCCGGTATGGGGCAGTTGTAGGGGTCTCGCTGCGTGTCTGTGCACTGGTAGCGGAACCTTCTCCCTTTCAACCCATAGCGTTTTCTGGTTGAAGGTCTTCTGGCTGCCATATGAGTGTGCTCCACATCTTGTGGTAGGTTCATCCTCTCATCATCCATGCGGTCAGGGCTAAGGAACGCAGGTCGTGGTGGAGGGGGTAATGAGAACTGCACTGATCTGGAGCGGGGAGAGGTGGGTGAACCGCTATCCCTTGCCGGAACGGGAACCATGGTTGCAGGAGCCCGATCAGGGCAATCATGATCACCGTTGCTCTGTCCTGAAGAATCTTCTGCAGGACTTAGGGTGTTCCAACTCACAGACAGACCGTCGGGGCTGAGATGGCGATGGGTTGATCTCTTTGCGCAGAAGGTCGAGTATTTTGAGTTCGGTTCGGTTGCAAACAGGTCAAAGATCTTCTTCATCGCCGCTGGGTTGAGACACCACTCATCGGGATCCAGCTGGTGGCTGAGTCTTTCTGCCAGGTCGTTCTGCTCCCACAGGAGGTAAGTTGCCTGGATGGTGCATTGAATGGAGTTGGAGAACTCCCACATGTGGCAAGCTTCCTTGCATAGCGAGGTTGACCCTGTCCCTCCCTGTTTGCTGATATAGTGCGAGGCCACTTGGTTTTCTGTTATAAATCCTGTGTTTTAGGGTAGCACTGATAGAACCTGCAGTTTTGTTTAAAATACTGTGTTTTAGGTGGTATAGAGCCTATATTTCTGGTGCCTGTGGCTCAGGGTGACTAAAGTAGGGAAAATCCTGTTATAAATCCTGTGTTTTAGGGTAGCACTGATAGAACCTGCAGTTTTGTTTAAAATACTGTGTTTTAGGTGGTATAGAGCCTATATTTCTGGTGCCTGTGGCTCAGGGTGACTAAAGTAGGGAAAATCCTGTTATAAATCCTGTGTTTTAGGGTAGCACTGATAGAACCTGCAGTTTTGTTTAAAATACTGTGTTTTAGGTAGTATAGAGCCTATATTTCTGCCTTACTAGTAGTCTTACTTATAGTCCCACCAACCCCAGGGACCACTATTCATATATAGAGACCCATATAATCAGGACTACTCAAATCAAGTCACTTCACAACCAATCAAGATGACCTATCACTCTTTTTTTAAGTTCAATATTTTTTATTGAGTTTTTTGAAAAAATATAAGAAACAGTTCAAGTACAGGGTATCAAAAAATAAAACAAAACATTTAGTATAACAAATATTCAGTTATATTGTGCAATGTAGAATTGAATCGTTTTAAAAGATCTAAAGTACTAGGACTGTTCATGAAAAGATAATAAAAGAAAAGATAAGAGGAAAGAGAAATTGAAGGAAGAAAGAAAAAGAATAGAATGAGGAAAAAGATGAAGGTAAAGAAAAAGAAGAAGAAGAAGAAGAAGAGAGGAGTGTCTATGAAATAGATTGAACATATGAGTCTAGGAATTTCCAGGGTGATTTACATTGTATCAAACTTTTGGAAAGTCGAATTATATTTTTCTTTTCATAAGCATCACTCTTAACTTCATCCTATGTCCTCTCATTGCAGATAGTGGCAATTTTCAGTTAAATAAGATTTTCGATAGGACACCTAAATCAGAGTTTAGACATTTTGTGGAATGCATAAAAAAAAAAATCCAGTACCTAACATGCCCATTTTCAAAATTTCAAAACATCTATCTTGTTTTTGCAAAAATGGATGTTTTGGTGCTCAGTGCTTCTATCTTTCTGAACCATTTTTGAAAAACAAGTTCAAAACACTCCATTGGGATATAGGAGGAGGAGTCAGCATTCTTAGTAGACTGGAGCATAGAAATCCCAGAAGAATATTGAGGCACCCTAGAGGGCACTGCAGTGAACCTCACATAGAATGTCCCAGGTACACATTTTATCATAGCCCCTTATATTGTAGGATGAGACCTCCAAAACCCACTATTCCCAACTGTACACCATTAGCCCTTATGCTTGCACGTGTCAGCTATATGTTAAGTACAGTGGGATTAGTATGGGGTTTGGAAGGCTCACAAATTCCACCGCAAGTGTAGTGGTTGGAGTGGAGTATGGATCTGAGTCCCCCACTCACTAGGCTACTCCAGGAAACTGCTCGCTATTCTACTAGGACTGGCCCAAACATCTGAATCTGTCATATAGGCAGGTATGTACTGTTTCATTCACATCTATTTTTTTTTTTTTTGGGGGGAGGGAGTCAGTGACTACTGGGGGAGTGAATGGGTCATGCTTACATCTCTCCAGTGATTATCTGGTCAGTTTGGGTACATATTTGGCACATATTTATTGTTATTGTGCCCTGGACGTATTCTAAAATGTTCCATGCCATAAGCCCACACTATGCCTATCATTCCTTTTTTGGGGACAATTTTCTTTTTTGAAAATTTGCCCTTATATCTTAGTAGTTCAGATGTAGCATCACATATTCAGTTGTCTTACTTAAATGTAAAGGGCCGTGGAATTTCTGCCATAAAGATGAGCAGACAAATTCTCTTCAACCGGTAATGTGGAAGCTATGTGGTCGTACCTGAAATCATCCATACACGAAGCTACTAATCGCTACATAAAAACGGTAGACAAACGGCAAAGAAACAATAAACCCCAATAGTTCACTGAGGAGATCTCGCACCTCATTAAGGAGAAGAAAACAGCATTTCTTTCCTACAAACAAACGCAGAGAAGGGAAACCAAAGTTTCCAGGTCTGCAGCGGTCAAAACAGCAGTTAGGGAGGCCAAACTTCGAGTGGAAGAAACTTTGGCAAAAAACATTAAAAAAGGGGACAAATCTTTCTTCAGGTATATTAGTGATAGGAAAAGGAACACAGACGGCATAGTACGCCTTAGAAGACCGGACAGAAACTATGCAGTGGCGGATTCTGAAAAAGCCGAAATACTAAATGAATATTTCTGCTCAGTCTTCACCTGTGAGGCACCTGGACACGGACCACAGTTGAAGGCAAAACAAATTGCAGAAGACCCATTTCAGAATTTTGAGTTCACACCTGAAGACGTCTACAGCGAGCTGACAAGGCTCAAGGAGAACAAGGCCATGGGACCGGACAATTTACACCCAAGAGTGCTTAGAGAATTGAGAGATGTTCTGGCGGAACCGTTGGCCGTGCTCTTCAATCTCTCACTTAGCACGGGGAAAGTTCCATTGGATTGGAAAACAGCCAACGTCATTCCTCTGCATAAAAAGGGTTGCAAGGCTGAGGCTGCGAACTATAGACCGGTGAGTCTCACTTCAATAGTGTGTAAACTCATGGAAACACTAATTAAGCATAAATTAGATACGGTCTTGAATGAGGAGAATCTCCGGGACCCCAGTCAACATGGATTTACCAAGGGTAGGTCCTGCCAGTCCAATCTTATTAGCTTCTTTGACTGGGTAACAAGAAAGCTGGACTCGGGAGAGTCCTTAGACGTCATTTACCTTGACTTCAACAAGGCTTTTGACAGCGTCCCACACTGCAGACTGCTGAACAAGATGGAATCGATGGGGTTAGGAGCAACACTAACTGCATGGGTTAAAGATTGGCTAAGTGGCAGACTTCAGAGGGTGATGGTTAACGGTACCCTCTCCAAAACGTCAGAAGTGACCAGCGGAGTGCCGCAGGGCTCAGTCCTGGGTCCACTCCTCTTCAACATATTCATTAGGGATTTGATTCAAGGGCTTCAAGGTAAGGTAACCTTATTCGCTGATGATGCCAAACTATGCAATATCATAAACGGCTACAATCTGCAGAATACTATGGAACAGGACCTCCGTACTTTAGAAAGTTGGTCCTCTGTCTGGCAGCTGGGCTTCAACGCCAAGAAATGTAAGGTCATGCATCTCGGAAATGAAAATCCATGCAGAACTTACACCTTGAATGGAGAAACTTTGACCAAGACTACAGCAGAACGAGACTTGGGAGTGATCATCAGTGCAGACATGAAGACTGCTACTCAAGTGGAGAAGGCTTAATCTAAGGCACGGCAGATGATGGGTTGTATCAAGAGAAGTTTTGTCAACAGGAAGTTTGAGGTCATAATGCCATTATACAGAGCCATGGTGAGACCTCATCTGGAATACTGTGTGCAATTTTGGAGGCCACATTACCGTAAAGATGTGCTCAGAATTGAGTCGGTTCAGCGGATGGCCACCAGGATGGTCTCGGGGCTAAAGGGTCTCTCATACGAAGAGAGACTGAACAAATTGCAGCTCTATACTCTCGAGGAGCATAGGGAGAGGGGAGACATGATTGAGACATTTAAGTACATCACGGGACAGGTCGAGGTGGAAGATGATATCTTTCTTCTCAAAGGACCCTCGAACACAAGAGGACATCCGCTCAAACTCAGGGGAGGGAAGTTTCATGGAGACGTCAGGAAGTACTTCTTCACGGAACGAGTGATAGAGCATTGGAACAAGCTTCCAGTACAGGTGATCAAGGCCCACAGTATCCCAGACTTCAAGAATAAATGGGATACCTATGTGGGATCACTGCGAGAGTCATACCAATGAATAGGGTTGCTAGGATATAGACTTAATAGAGCAGGTCAGTAGAGTTAAGGGGGCCAGTAGACTTAAAAGGGGGTCAATGGTATGGGCAGACTTGATGGGCTGTAGCCCTTATCTGCCGTCATCTTTCTATGTTTCTATTCACAATGACCAGTTTGAAAAAAGCAGACTGTCAGATGTGCCTCCATGACCAGCTTAGGAAACACCGCTATAGAAGAACCTAATGTTTCCATTTTTTTAATAGTTTAAATTTATTTTCAATTACCATCTTTTCAGCTTACAATTTCAAGAATCAAATTACTGTAAAATTCAAATCGGACACTTATTTCGCTGACTGTCCAGTTTCTCTCAGTGTAAACCGCCTAGAACTTTTGGTAATGGCGGTATAAAAGAATAAAGTTATTATTATTATTATTATTATTATTAATACTTTGGCCGAAAGAAATGCAGGAAACATGAATCTGTAAAGAGAGCTTCACTCTCATCTTTAATGAAGCCCAATTTGATTTGTCAGAAATAAGTTATTTTTTTAAATAAATATATATCAGAAGCTCTGCTGCAAATGACAACAGAGAAAGATCAACGTGTCCCATCTAGGCAGACTGAATGGGCCATTTTGATCTTTATCTGTCACCATTTACTATTACAGTAAAACCTTGATTTATGAGCATAATTCGTTCCAAAAACATGCTTGTAATCCAAAACACTCGTATATCAAAGCAAATTTCCCCATAGGAAATAATGGAAACTTAGACAATTTGTTCCACAACCTAAAAACTTTAATACAAAATACTATATGTACTCATATTGCAAGACCTCGCTCATTTAGAACAGTCACTACCAGTGTTCCCGCTAAGCTGCGCTGGCGTGCGCTGGCGCACAAAATATTACATCGCAGCGCACAAGTTTCACGTCACAGCGCACACTCGAGCGGAGGTGAGAGGAAGCGGCGGCGGTCTGCCCTGATCGCCTAAGATGCAGCAGCGGCGGCTCCTTTCATGATCCCCGTAACGGGGATCATGAAAGGAGCCGCCGCTGCTGCATCTTAGGCGATCAGGGCAGACCGCCGCCGCTTCCTCTCACCTCCGCTCGAGTGTGCGCTGTGACGTGAAACTTGTGCGCTGCGATGTAATATTTTGTGCGCCAGCGCACGCCAGCGCAGCTTAGCGGGAACACTGGTAGTGACTGTTCTAAATGAGCGAGGTCTTGCAATATGAGTACATATAGTATTTTGTATTAAAGTTTTTAGGTTGTGGAACAAATTGTCTAAGTTTCCATTATTTCCTATGGGGAAATTTGCTTTGATATACGAGTGTTTTGGATTACAAGCATGTTTTTGGAACGAATTATGCTCATAAATCAAGGTTTTACTGTAATAGTAAATGGTGACAGATAAAGATCAAAATGGCCCATTCAGTCTGCCTAGATGGGACACGTTGATCTTTCTCTGTTGTCATTTGCAGCAAGATCAAGTCTGCCCATACCATTTATCAAGTCTGCCCATACCATACAAAATATTACATCGCAGCGCACAAGTTTCACGTCACAGCGCACACTCGAGCGGAGGTGAGAGGAAGCGGCGGCGGTCTGCCCTGATCGCCTAAGATGCAGCAGCGGCGGCTCCTTTCATGATCCCCGTACGGGGATCATGAAAGGAGCCGCCGCTGCTGCATCTTAGGCGATCAGGGCAGACCGCCGCCGCTTCCTCTCACCTCCGCTCGAGTGTGCGCTGTGACGTGAAACTTGTGCGCTGCGATGTAATATTTTGTGCGCCAGCGCACGCCAGCGCAGCTTAGCGGGAACACTGAGCCAATGGTTCTTCTCTCTCTGACGCTGCAGGAGTGTAGTGACTCACTACACTCCTGCAGCGTCAGAGAGAGAAGAACCATTGGCTCAGTTGTGATGCGTGTATACTGTATGTACTTGTATTGCAAGTCATTGCTTGTATATCAAGTTAAAATTTAATCAAATGTTTTGCTTGTCTTACAAAACACTTGCAAACCAAATTACTTGCAATCCAAGTTTTTACAGTACTACTATTAGTTCTATAGCGCTACCAGACGTACACAGCGCTACACAGAGTCACGAAGGAAATGGTCCTTGCTCGAAGGAACTTACAATCTAAAGAGACAAGGCAGACAAACAGGATGCCATGGATACAGTTAGGGAGAATGGTTAATCTGCTGACTAGGGCAGTGGGGAGCAAAGTTATGGATTACTAAGATATTTACCGTGTTGCCACAATACTGTTTATTGTGCAGGGACATGCTTTTCTCATACTTGGTATACAAAATGAATATAACATTAAATGTGAATCAAAAAATATTTAAAGTATGTCATAAATCATTATAAAATAATTTATAGAGTGCTCAGTGTGATATCTTATTCAAAACCAACAGGTTAGTAGAATGAAGATGTAATGACATTCCATCATTGCACTCACCTACTTACCAGCCCTATCTGATTTAATAATTCAAGCTTGAATAATGATGGTCAAAAAAATTTTTTAGATGAATACTTAGCTGAATGGAGTTGGTGAAAACTCATATGTATCCTTAGGTTCTGCTTATTAAAGCTGGAGGTTGTACAATGAAGTCTTTTCAAATATATAACTCGTTGGTTTAGTAGAGAATATGAAAAAAGTGAGTCTCCAAATCCACCGTTAAAAATCAGTACATTTCAGCATAAAGCTAAAACTCCTTGTAGTGAAAGCAATCCAACATTTCCTCAACACCGATCGTGTTTCACTATATCTTGCGTCATCAGGAGGAAACAACTGAAAAGAAGAATATAACAGTTCTTGAAAAATACTCAAAAAAACTTTTTTTTTGAGTATTTTTTTTTGAGTATTTTTTGAGCCCAACCCGACCATGTGCCTCAGGCCGCGCCCCCAGGTGGGACCTAAGGCTCCAGGGCCTATTCTGATTGGCCCACGCGCCTTAGGCCCCACCAGTAGGCGGAGCTTTAGGATGGATGGGCCAATCCGGCCTCATTCCTTCGTTGGCTGCCTGCCGGACAGGCGGGTTTGGCTCCCGTCTGTCCGGCCAACTACCAAAGGTACGGGGAAGGGAGGTGGGGGGGTCGTGGGGGTCGCCAGGGGGGTCGCGGGTCGGCTGGGGGGGTGGTCGGAGGTTCTTGGGGGGGGCGGTCGTTGGGGGGAGGGGGGTTTGCGTCGAGGGCAGGAGGGCCTGGGATCCCTCCTGCCTGTAATGTAGTGCGGGGTGGGGTTAGGGGGTCGCCGTGGCCAGGAGGGTTTGGGCTCCCTTCTGGCCCAACTACCAAAGGTACGGGGAAGGGGGGTCGTGGGGGTCGCCAGGGGGGTCGCGGGTCGGCTGGGGGGGCGGTCGGAGGTTCTTGGGGGGGGCGGTCGTTGGGGGGAGGGGGGTTTGCGTCGAGGGCAGGAGGGCCTGGGATCCCTCCTGCCCGTAATGTAGTGCGGGTTGGGGTTAGGGGGTCGCCGTGGCCAGGAGGATTTGGGCTCCCTCCTGGCCCGATATTGTTGGGGAGTCGGCGGTCCTTCGGGGGGAGGGATGTATCGGACGTCGGGGGGGGGGCATCAGGCTTTCAGGATGGGGACAGACCTTCAAGGGGGGACAGTGCACGGAAGTCAGGGGGGGTGAATGGAGAGTCGGGACAGCGCACGGAAAGTCAGGGCGGGCGAAAGGAGCGTCGGGCAGCATGCGCGGTATACCCGTGAGCGCGGTATACCAAAGTTTTTGTACATATCATCGTGATTTCTGCGCGCTATACCCGTGTGCGCGTTTTATACGGGTGCGTGTTATTTGCGTGAAAATACGGTAATTAAACTCTGGAATTAATTGCCGGAGAATGTGGTGAAATCAGTTCCTTAGTGGGGTTTAAAAAAGGTTTGGATAATTTCCTAAAAGAGAAGTCCATAGGCCATTATTGAGATGGCTTGGGGAAATCCACCGTTTATTCCTAGGATAAGCAGCATAAAATCTGTTTTACTACTTGTGTTACTTGGGACCTGGGTTGGCCACTGTTGCAAACAGGATACTGGGCTTGCTGGACCGTCAGTCTGTCCCAGTATAGCAATTATTATGTGCTTATGATGTCTTAAAAAAAAAATAATAATAATAAATAAATGTTAAAAGTACTCGAGTATAAAACAAACAATAAAATCTAGTCCCTGTTTACTACAATATTAAGATAGATTCTACTTTCGCATATTCTTGCTCTAACATTCTGCTTTTAAGTACACTCTCTGCACTTTCCTTAGAAAATACTTTCATTTTGTTTATTTGAAATTGAAACACTTCTGACTCCAATAGGCTTCTTTTGTATTAAAACAGCGCTCGGGTTGTTAGATTTAGCTTGACCTGCGCAGATCTTTAGAGGGTATACAGTAAACTATTGCCACTTCCTGACCAGTGTAGCTTGTAGCTTAACTGAAGCCCTGTCGACTTTTAACAAAATGATTTCATAATGTCTACGCTTGAGTAACGAATGTCCCCACAAATCCACTGTGCAAACACTGAAAATTGATTGCATTTTTCTGGTCATGTTCAAGGGAAGATTCTCTGCCTCAAATCTACGAAGACTCTGTTTTCTGACCACACAGCTAAGATACTTTGGCCAACATCACAAAGTGACCTACAGCATTTTATGTGATCTAGTACAGTGATTCCCAACCCTGTCCTGGAGGAACACCAGGCCAATCGGGTTTTCAGGCTAGCCCTAATGAATATGCATGAGAGAGATTTGCATATGATGGAAGTGATAGGCATGCAAATTTGCTTCATGCATATTCATTAGGGATAGCCTGAAAACCCAATTGGCCTGGTGTTCCTCCAGGACAGGGTTGGGAACCACTGGTCTAGTAGACACTTTCAGAAATGCTGAAAGGTATATATAGAAGTAGGTTATAAAAAAGCACAGTAACTACATACATATAGAGGTCCTTTTACTAAGGCGTGCTAGCCATTGTAGCGCACGCTAAACGCTAACACGTGCTAACCTGTCCATTATATCCTAGGGACGCATTGGCACCGTTAGTGTTTAACGCGCGCTAAAATGGCTATCGCACCTTAGTATAAGGACTACATAATTTGGGGGACATTGAAGGAAGGGCAGAGCAAGGGTGGGATCGGCACTTAAGTGTATATTCACATGCGTAAACACAATTATCATCAGCATATATGCAGTTTTTCAGTGGGTTATTTTACATGTGGAGACCTGTGGTTTAGACTCATAAGAATAGCCTTACTGGGTCAGACCAATGGTCCCTCAAGCCCAGTAGTCCATTCTCACGGTGGCCAATCCAGGTCACTAGTACCTGGCCAAAACCCAAGGTGTGGCAATATTCCATGCTACACACAGGGCAAGCAGTGGTTTCCCCCATGTCTTTCTCAATATGACTATGGACTTTTCCTCCAGGAACTTGTCCAAACCTTTCTTAAAACCAGCTATCCACTCTTACCTATGCTGCCTATGGTTTTTCGCTCTATAAGACCCTGTCCCGGCCTACCACTAGACCACCAGAGGGGGTACAGGGCAGAGAAAGAAAGGGGGGCATGAACATTGGACATAGAATGGAGAGAGGAAGGCGGCACTAACTTGGAACATAGGTGGGGAGGGAATAGAAAGGGAGAATTGTTGAGCATGAGTGTGTGGATATCCCGAAAACCTGAGTACTCTAGGATCAAGTTGAGAAATACTAATCTAATGTACCTGGGGGTAATGGAGGGATTAAGTGACTTTCCCAGGGTCACAAGGAACAGTGTGGGTTTGAACCCACCTCAGAGTGATGAGGCTGTAGTTTTAACCACTGCGCCACACTAAAACCCTATACCAGGTAGCATATGATTTATTGGGAAAAAACAGAAAGATATAACCGCTAAATGCTCTAAGTTGTAAATACCTCCACAGCTTCTGGAACAAGTGGATGACTCTCTTGCCCTGTGATTCATAATGGTAGGAGGAGACACCAATTGGAAGGAAACTGCCCTTGTATAAATATCCAGCCCAGTTTCAGTTCCTTTGTCTTCAGCTTTATGTACCTGGTTATTGTACCA
This sequence comes from Geotrypetes seraphini, assembly GCF_902459505.1. NCBI lineage: Eukaryota > Metazoa > Chordata > Amphibia > Gymnophiona > Dermophiidae > Geotrypetes > Geotrypetes seraphini. Next base: position 66,146,349 of record NC_047093.1, on the reverse strand, counting down.
TTACCACAAAGGGAAGAAGGTCTCTGGCTAATACAGCCACAGTACCCGGAGAGTAAAGGAATGGGGAGCAGTAGCAAAGCATATAAAGCTCAGCAACGCAACAGGTGGTAACTGAAAAAGGGAACCAGCCCAATATTATGTCCTTTCAAGGAAAGAAAGAAGTGCTGAAAGATCAAGCCTTAAGGAATAGGAGGGGACCAGAGGTGAAAGTAGTTAGGTTTGAATAACTTCCTAAAAGAGACTCCATAAGCAATTATTAAGATGGACTTTGAAATCTGTTTTACTCCATGGGATCTTGTGACCTGGTTGGCCACTGTTGGAAACAAGATACTAGGCTTGATGGACCTTCAGTCTGTCCCAGTATGGCAATTCTTATGTTCTCATACCGTGACTAAAGACTCAAAACTCTGAAGAAACTGAGAGAAGACTGACAGAGAATTTTACAGTGAGGAATGGGTTCCCAAAGAGAGTAAAGCTTTATAAATGACTTACCAGGAACCTCTAAGCAAGACAGTGTCTACAAGGAAAATTCATACTAGAGACTAAATTTATTTATTTATTTATTTGGTTTTATATCCCGTCCTCCCAGGAGAGATCAGAATGCATATTAAAGTCTGTTTATTTATATTCCGCTTTTATCAAGGCAGAGCACAAAGCAACATACACAATAAAATTACATACAAGCATCTAAAAATATATAGAGAAAATTTCACAATGTATAACCAAACCATCAAATCCTGCCAGAACTGAGTTATAACATATTCTTTTCCACGCTAGACATCAATGAAACCAACACTCTCGAGGAACGTAGGGGGAGGGGAGACATGATCGAGACATTTAAGTACCTCACGGGACGTGTCGAAGTGGAAGATGATATTTTCTTTCTCAAGGGACCCTTGGCCACAAGAGGGCACCCGCTCAAACTCAGGGGCGGAAAATTTCATGGCGACACCAGAAAGTATTTCTTCACAGAGAGAGTGGTTGATCATTGGAACAAGCTTCCAGTGCAGGTGATCGAGGCAGACAGCGTGCCAGACTTTAAGAATAAATGGGATACCCATGTGGGATCCCTACGAGGGTCAAGATAAGGAAATTGGGTCATTAGGGCATAGACAGGGGGTGGGTAAGCAGAGTGGGCAGACTTGATGGGCTGTAGCCCTTTTCTGCCGTCATCTTCTATGTTTCTATGTTAACCACACATGAGTCTAGAAGACAAATACAGACTCAGTCTCCATATTTCATGAGAGAAAACAAATGTTTCGATAGTTTTTTTTAAATACCCCACCCATGCCTGTTTCTTATTTGTAAGATGAGTTTATTCCACTCTTCAGGGGCAGCAGAGGAAAAAAAACTCAGTCCTGACTGTCTGCAATCTAACCTTTCTCCTTGCTGGTGATGACAAACCATGACAAGGAAGGACAAAGATGGCAAAACATGGGGCTCCTTTTGCAAAGGTGTGCTAGCGATTTTAGCGTGCGCTACCCGAAAAACTACCACCTGCTCAAGAGGAGGCGGTAGTGGCTAGCACGCAGCATTTTAGCGTGCGCTATTCCACGTGTTAAGGCCCTAACGCACCTTTGTAAAAAGAGCCCATAGTTAACAAATCATAGTAAAACATAACATGACAAAAAACATAGTATGGTAAGACATAGCATGATGGGCATAGTATAGCAAAATATAGCATGGAAAACATAGTATTATATGTGTGGCTGACCTAGTATGATACAACAGTAGGACATGTAACATAATAGAACCTAGCATAGTAGACATGGGATGGCACACATCGCATGAAATGTTAGAAAATATTTTTCTACCTATGCCTGTATATAGTTGCTGTTAAGCATTGTCTCTTTTGACTGAAATATCCAAGTAAACCATTTGGTTCAGAACTTATATTTTGACTTTTATTGAGTGTGGAGTGAATGGATGTAATGTGCCAACAGCCTCCCAGCAAAAGCTGATCTCGACCCTGACCTCCCTACAAACTGTAATATTTTATATAAAGCAGCCCAACCCCAGCCACCCTGGGGAAAGAAAGGGTTGCATTCAAAAACACACAGATGCAGATATCATCTTTATTAAATAGGTGCAACCTTCCCAGCCTAGGCACTCTATTATAAAATTATCCTTCCTATAAAAAAAAAAAAAAGAAGTATAAAGATTCATGTGCTTAATATAAATTTCTGGATCTCTCATGACTTTCAAATAATTTCTTTGTGTTGTCTCAATTTGAACTGGCTGCCATCATATCAAGAGACAGAAGGCCATGCTTCCCAAGGATTTTGGCTGTCAATTTGTGTTCTTTCTATAAGGCACGCTACATTCCATGAACACCCCAAGTAGTAAAACTGATGCCTTCACAAACTGTCTTATGACCTAGAGTTTTTCCGGGCCCAAATAACTCCTGATTCATTGAAAAACAGAGGATATGTTCAAGCCTCAAGTACTTCACCTTCACTTATTAGCTTCTTTTGTTAATATCCAACACAAGATCAGAATTATGAGCAGAGGATCATTTCCTTTTGGCATTTTCACCGTTCAACCTTTTTAACAGGGTTTGATAATAGAGTGATAAGTTTAATGCTCTGCCACTTAACTCAGTTGAAGAATATGATAAAACAACTATAACCAAAGCAAAAGTCAATCAGCTGATAAAATGCAAACTATAATCAATTAATATGTATTGATATGTAATTAACAGAGAATAAACATTATTTGTTCAAAAACAGTTTTCAGAACCCCCCTCCCCCTCATTCTCCAGTAGAAGCAAACACAGTTCGGAAATAAGAACACAGCAGTACACATGGAAGAAAATATATACTGTACGTATGTCCAAAGGTATGGTAGCCATGACGCATGCATTGCTGAGGGTTGCCTAGCAACACTGCATTTGACATGTATAAACGAAGACACAAAGTGGAAGAAATTGCTACCCTCACAGGGAATACATAACTCTTCAAATCCTCAATATCAGAAGAGAAGAAAAAGCCAAATAATCACAAGCTTACATCTTGGTCTACTTTGTCTGATTGTATGTATAGCAATGTAGTCTTTCTATAGGGCTAACGGAAGAGAGGTGGACTGTATGCATCTTGGGAAAAGAGATGGGCCTGGCAGAGACATCAAGCACAGGCAGAGAGCATAGCAGGCCAAAGAGCTGCTCTATATGACCTTTTTTTAAAACAGTGATATGGACTGGTAAAAGCCTCTGTAAGTCACTGTCAAATCTGTTTTGGGTTATGTAACTCCATTTGGTCAGAACTTGCCATCTGCATGACTCCAGTAAAAAGCCTTTATTAGGAGTGTCAGACTGAGCTCTTTTCTGACACAACCAAATTCCCCCCAGTTTGTGGAAGTGAGGAATAAAGATGACAATTGCTATAGGGATTTTACAGCCTTGCTCCTTACGAATCAACACTTGTTTCACTTTTGTATACCTAAAGGAAAGGAAAGATAAGAACATATGGTTCAGACCAATGGTCCATCAAGCTCAGTAGCCCGTTCTCATGGTGGCCAATCCAAGTCATTAGTACCTGGCCAAAACTCAAGAAGTAGCAATATTCCATGCTACCTACTCAGGGCAAGCAGTGGCTTCCCCCATGTCGGTCTCAATAACAGACTATGGATTTTTCCTCCAGGAAATTGTCCAAACCTTCTCTGTTCTTATCCCACTGTTGAAGTTCATCTACATAAGGGCAACACTGCAGTCCATGAGGCCCTGATGGGACTGGAACCCAAGAATTTTGACACTCAGTTCTCTGTTTTAGACATGCAGGGGGGGGGAGCAGTAATTCTGATACTGGTTGCTCACTCTGGCCATTCACCACTCTGTATCCTCGCTTTATATGTAACTATCTTTGCATAGTAATCCATTTAACCGCATTATATAGTCTCTTGCATCATATCGTGCTCTACAAGTCTCTCGCACTGTATTTTCACTGTATAAATATCTCCGCTGTATATGTATAGTCTCTTAAATCTAAATCCGCATTGTATCTTCGCTGTATAAACACCTATGCTGAATATGTACAGTCCCCTGCATTGTAAACTGCTCTCAACTGTATAATACATTCCCTGGCATTGTATTTTCGCTGTGTATGTACAGTCTCTTGCATTGTAAACCGCTCTGAACTGTTTGTGGTATTGCGGTATACAAAAATAAAGTTGTTATTATTATTATTTAACAGGTTCAGTGGCGTAGAGAAGGTGAGAGGCACCTGGGCTGGTGGTGCCCCTCCCTTACCCTCTTCGCTAACCCCCACCCCATCCACTCCTTCCCCGCCCACTCCTGCCGCGCACGCACACACCCCTTCCCTGTACCTTTTTATCGGTCATGGTGTGAGCAACAACCCCATCCTGCCACTCCTGCCTAGGCGCAAGTCCAGGAAGTGACATCAGAAGAAGAGCCGAAGCTGGCGTGAGCAGCATTTTGGGGTTGCTGTTCATGCCGTGAACATTAAAAAGGTACAGGGGAAGAGAAGTAACGTGTGTACAGTAGTGGGGGGGGGGGGCAGGGAAGGAGGGGAGCGGAGAGGACAATGGGTGCTAGCGCCCCCACCAAGAGGGCACCCGGGGCAGACCACCCCCCTCCCTTACTATGCCACTAAACAGGGTGTCTAGATTTAGGTAGCTAAAAGGCAAGCAATAGAAGCTTATTTATTAAAGGAGCATAAGCATCTACATTCCTTTACAGAATACTAGTATAACTGAATACTTTACATGCCTATCATTTAGATCTGATCACTCATACCAGCCATAGTGCTGGCTTAACTGAAAGTGTCTGTCTGCAGCAGCAATCTGCATAACTTACGGAATTATATAAATCACAAATAAATGGAAACCTCGCATATGTTCCAACTATGCTCCGCCCCTGTATATGCCCCCTTGCAAATTTGAGGTATGTAAATTAAGCAGGTATTTGCAGAATTTCCCATTTATGGAGGAAGACTTTCCCCCTCTTTTACTAAGGTGCGCTATGCTTTCTAGCACATGCTAAACACACGCTAAATGCTAACGTGTGCATGTTATCCTATGGATGCGTTAGCGTTTAGCGCACGTGTTGATTTAGCACATGATAAACACACGCTCTAAAACGCTTAGTACACCTTAATAAAAGAGGGCCTTTATATATCATGAGGAAACTTAGAGTAGTGAAATCTTGTTTTTTGATCATCATTTTACACTTTTGGTCCAGAAGTTAGTGTTACCTCAACTTGATTATTGTAATTCATTATATTTGAATCTAACATCAAAATTGGTTAAAAAATTGCTGTTGCTCCAAAATACTGTATTGAGGTTAATATTTGGTTTAAAAAGATACAAAAGTGTTGCCTCTGGTTATCGTTTGAGAGGTGAATTAAGTTTAAATCTGCTTATAAAGTTCATTTACTACAAATTGATTCTTCAGATAATTTGACTCCGCTTTTTTCTTAGTTGCATTATTCTTCCACTAGACTTAGCGATACTTTATTATTACCGTACATTTACCTCAGCTTAGAGTATGGAATAAATGACAATTTAACTCTTTTGTTTATGCTGTTATTTCAATCTGGAAATATTTTGCCTGTTCAAATAAGGATTAAAGTTAATTGCATAAGGTTTTGTAAAAAGCTGAAAACTTTTAAAATATTATTTAATGTAATTCTTAATATGGGTCCTTTTATTAAGGTGCGCTGATTTAGTGCACGCTAAATGCTAAGGCATCCATTATATTCTATGGGCACCTTAAAATTTAGCATGCTCTAATCTTTAGCGTGTGCTAAATTAGTTAGTGCACCTTAATAAAAGGACCCCTATAGGATTATATTTATTATCTGTATTTTCCTGTGGATTGAATGGCTTCTTGGATGTAAATCGTTATGAACCCCCTTGGTATAGTGCGATTCATAAATTCAAGTTTCAAGTTTGAGATTTTGATTTAAACGCAATATCAAGTATTTTCAATGCGTATAAATTGTGTATTAGATTAGATTAGAAGAGCACTTAGGCAGCACAGTAACGTTTACACACTCAGACATGCAATTATGCACATAAATGGTAACACGTGAGTTTCAGAATTGCTCTGAAGTTTTCATTAGAGTTTTTCTTTTTTTCCCCATTTATGTTTTATTGTGGGTTTTTTTTTAACCAAAATTATCTTACGCCCATTACATTTTTGATATTCAGCTTATCTCAGCCTTTAATTTGTCCTCCTGTATACCTTTGCAGAAAAAAAAAATCTCATCCCTTGTATTATTAGTTCACTCCATTTGACAATTACCATCATCCTGTCAAGCTTTCATATCAGAATACAGCAGATAAATATTCTAGAGGAAGGCAGAAGATGGGTAATTGGGCAATCACAAATGAATGATGCCACAGGACAAGACAGCAAATGTAGAAGCACAACTCTGTGACCTTGAAAAGCATTGTTATTTACTTAAAGGGAAGACAATCAAACGTGGGGATAGAATGGCTCAAACATTCAGAGAGTTTAAAAGATTCTTCACACAGGAAAATTATTGAGGCCCTGCATCTGAATGGAACCTAACAGTCTATTTTAAACACAAAGCTCCATCAACAGCTAAATTGAGGCAGGAAAGACACAGAGGGGCATTTTTGATAGGACATCTAAGTCCAACTTTGGACATTTCCCACAAGACGTTCAAAGTCAGAGGCAGAGAAATGGCCATTTTCAAAACAGGTAAAACCACTAGGCGTCCCAATTTTATTTTTTTGTTCACCATCTAATTTCAAAACGTCCAAATCCAGACCATTTGAACATGGAAAGGGCCAGCATTGTAATGTACTGGCCATATAGATATTCCAACAGAACAGTGGAGTAACTTAGAGGCCACTGCTGTGAACTTCACATAAAGGGTGCCAGCTGTACGAGTAGGAAAGAAGAGCTTTCAAAAAATTTTGTTTTATTTTTCAATATAGTCCTCTGGTAGCTCCATACATTTCATCCACTTTTCCTGCAATGACTAACTCCTATGAAAAGAATTCATCTGTTTGACCTTCAAACCAGGATGTCACAGCTTCCTTGATGTCTTCTTCACTTGAAAACTTCACTTGAAAACTGCTGTCCACAGAGAGATTTTTTTCAAAACTCAAAACAAGAAATAATCTGAAGGAGCCAGGTCAGAACTATAGGGTAGATGGTTCAGCTGCTGAAATCCACATTCTCGAATGGCAGCATGTGATTGTCATGACATGTGCACCGGCGCATTATCGTGAGGAAGCAGCACGCCTGCTGTGAGTTTTCCTCATCTGTCCTTCTTAATTGAATCGCACAAAGGGTTCACTGTGTCGGTGTAATTCTCCCCAGTTATGGTTGTTTAGTGTGGCATGAACTCCAGAATCAAAAGTCCTTCATCTTCCCAGAAGACAGTTGCCCTGATTTTGCCTGCAGATTTTTCTGTCTTGAACTTTATTTGTGGTGGGGGATGACTTGTGTTTCCACTGCATTGACTCCATTTTGGACTCAGGATCTCTGTGATACACCCAAGTCTCATCTCCAGTCACCAAACGATGAAAATTCACTTAGTTTTCACAGAGCATCTCCAAGTTCTCCTGACAGCACTGGAGCCTCGTGGCCTCCTGACATGGCATCAGCATTCTTGAAACCCATCTTGCACTAATCTTGGACATGCCCAACTTTTCATGAATTATTTTCCAAATCTGTACCTGCCGAGTTGTCCATTTCTTTAGCTATTCGGGAAAACTTAATTTGTCTGTCTGACAAAATTATCCCCCCCCCCCTCCTTTCACAAAGGAACTCTATGACCATCGGAGTAGTGCAGAGCATTCAGCATGCTGGCCGGTGCTAAAAACCTCTTCTACACTTATAAAGAGGGGGGGGGGGGGGTTTAAATCCTCAACTTTCTTGCACATTTCTGTGGAAGTTGCTTCCACAGGCTGTATAGTGTTAGGGACATCTTCAATGAACTCTCTACCCACTTGTTCCAAAATTTTACTTCATAGGTTGATGGGGCAGATTCACTATATACTGCATTCGTGGACCTCCTTTGGCTTTTATCTTCTTTTGTGAAAAATTTTGTCACTGATCAGTGATCCAAATCTAGCAGTTTCTTTCTTGATTCGCGGGAGAACTCTCCTGACATCATAGAAACATAGAAAGTGACGGCAGATAAGGGCCAAGGCCCATCAAGTCTGCCCACACCAATGACCCTCCCCTACCCCCCTTTGCGAAGAGATCCCACCTTTCGATCCCATCCTGTCTCTTGGAATGTTAGAATCGCACTGAGCTGCAGCTGTGCATTAATAACCTTGAGACATATCACAACAGGCATGCTACTTTCTTTTCAACCCTTTGGAAACTCCGTTCTATCAAACACTACTTTGATTTCCCCACCTTCAGTTTGCTGGTCCAATCCCTAATCTTAAGCACCTTGGATTATTGCAACATCATATATTTGGGTTCCTACAAGAAAACCATTAAACGTCTTAGACTTATTCAGAACACCGCCGTCCGCCTCATCTATGGCCTCAAAAAGTCTGACCCTTTCTACAGAAAACTTCATTGGCTTCCAATTGAAGCAAGGGTCATCTTCAAATTCGCCTGCCTCTGCTTTAAAACCTTGACTGGATCATCCCCGATATATCTGTCACGCCACTTTGTGTTCCCAGGCTCTAACCGAACACGCAATGCCCACCTGTTTGCCTTCCCCTCGCCTAAGGGATGTATTTACAAAAGATTCCTGGACAAAACCCTCTCTTTCCAAGCTGGCAAATGGAATGATTGCCTTACTACCCTCATCTCTCTTGCCCCATCCTACCTATCCTTCAGAAAATCTCTCAAAGCTTACCTCTTTGGGTTAGCCCCCAAGAAAAGAGTCTGGGTGTCATTGTAGACAATACGATGAAACCTTCTACCCAATGTGCGGCAGCAGCCAATAAAGCAAACAAAATGCTAGGAATTATTTTAAAAAAGGAATGTTATAATGCCTCTGTATTGCTCCATGGAGCGACCTCACCTGGAGTATTGCATTCAAAACTGGTCTCCTGATCTCAAGAAAGATATAGCGGTACTAGAAAAGGTTCAGAAAAGAGCGATCAAGATTATAGAGGGGATTGAACTCCTATATGAGGAAAGACTAAAAAGGTTAGGGCTCGGCCGCTCGCCGGAGCATTTGTCAACTTTGCAGGCACCCCCACAACCACCTCCAGCCCAGCTGAGAAGAGGTCCTTGCTGGCCTCTTTAAAAAGAGCCTGCGCCGTGGGAGAAGGGAGCCGCTCGCCGGAGCGTTTGTCAACTTTTTAGGCACCCTCGTAGCCACCTCCAGCCCAGCTGAGAAGATTTTCTTGCCGGCCTCTTTAAAAAGAACCCTTAGATCGTAATCCTCTAAGTGGCCATAGCTTGTGACATATAACATGGGATCCCTTGGTAAATGACCTTGAACACCAACACTATTGTCTTAAAAATAATACGTGATTGTACAGGCAGACAATGAAGTTTTTTCAACCAAGACGTTATATGGTCAAATTTTCTCAAACCACAAAACAATGGACGAGTTTTTGGCCATTTTGAGACATCTATCTGCTTCAAAAATGAGCGCCAAAATCTCACAAGAAGGAGAAACAGATATAAAGGAGTTAAGGAGACTTCCCCCCTCTTCTATTAAACTGCACTAGCAGTTTTTAGCGCGGTGAGCTGCGCTGAATGGCCCGCGCTGCTCCCGACGCTCATAGATTTCCTATGAGCATCGGGAGCAGTGTGGGCCATTCAGCTCGGCTCTCTGTGCTACAAACTGCTAGCACAGTTTAATAGAAGAGGGTGTTTGTAACTACTGTTTGCTTACTGCCTCTGCTATTTTGAAATGTGTTATCTTACCACAACTTAATAACCACCCCTCTAAATGTTTTAAGGAATATTAATGAATGAATATCCATATTAAGCATTTTTTATTTTTCAAAAATCTTATAGGTGTCCTGTTACAAAATTATGTCTATAATATTTGGGTTCCGACGACACCAATTGGTTTCTCTGAGAAGAAAAGATTTGTCTTCATTGTGCTGCTTTTGTTAAAAAACAAAACAAAAAAAAACCTCCCTCCTGGCCCGAACAACTAGCGGGGGGGGGGGGGGGGGGTCGCCAGGGCCAGGAGGACTTGGGCTCCCTCCTGGCCCGATATTGTCGGGGAGTTGGGGAGTTGGCGGGGCAAGAGGGCTTGGGCTCCCTTTTGCCCCAATCGTGTCGGGGAGTCGGGGGGGCAAGAGGGCTTGAGCTCCCTCTTGCCCCGATCGTGTCGGGGGTGCCGCGGTTGGCTGGGGCGAGGGCTTGAGCTCCCTCTTGCCCCGATCGTGTCGGGGAGTGGGGACCGCCAAGAGGAAGTAGCAGGACACCGGTAGGAGCTTCTACATGATGGGGGGGGGGGGGGTCGGGAGGCTGTGGGGGTGCGAGCGGTCCTTCAGGATGGGGGTGCAGGTGCGGGTGGGAGTGCGTGCGAGCGGTCCTTCGGGGTGGGGGTGCGAGCAGTCCTGCGGGGTGGGGGTGCGAGCGGTCCTGCGGGAGGGGGGGGTGAATCGGACATCGGGGGGGGCATCAGGCTTTCAGGATGGGGACAGGACTTCAAGGGGGAGAGGAGAGTCGGAGCGGGCGAAAGGAGAGTCGGGGTGGCCAGAGGAGAGTCGGGCAGCGATGGGAGAGTCGGGCGGCATGCGCGGTATAAGGGTGTGCGCGGTATATAAAAATTTCTGTACATAAATTTGTGTTTTTCGCGCGCTATACCCGTGTGCGTGTTTTACACGGGTGCGCGTTATCTATGTGAAAATACGGTAGTTCCACTCTCTCAAAATAAACTCTGAATTCTATTGTTAGGATTCACTGTGGCAGTTAGGTGAGATCTGGCTCTTACCTGTGGATGCGTTACACTGTTCAATGTGTGCGGGTGCACAATTAGGTATTTCGGTTGGTCCTGAGGGTGTTTTACACTGTTGAGTGTGTGCGCGCATATGAATAGATACTTCAGCCGGTATGTCTGAATTTCTGAAATTGTGCATGATACAATTGACAGTGCACGTTCCCTTGAGGATGTTAGATTTTAAAATGCTGAGTAGTGCACGCTGCAATGCATTTATTTACACCATTTGTGCATACTCTTTTCTATCTCTTGCATTATACTGCAGTACTGCAGATGCTTATTCATACTTGGACTTTGCCCTAGTAAAGATAGTTTGCAAATTGTATTCTCCATAAACAAGAAAAAAAAAGATTGAAAAACATGTTTTAAACTGCTGCATTGTAAAAATAGCATTCCATTATGATACTTGCTCAAAATATTCATGTATTCCTATTTGTTTCTTTTATGCTACGAGTATGACTGTATTTAAATTATTTCATAAACTGCTTTGAATGGCTTGTATCAGAAAGCAGCATCTAACTTCCTGACGCACGGTTTTGCTGCAAAATGCTGAACAAAACAAAAGCCGAAAAGCATGGCTTCCATGACAACCACTTTGCATTTGTTGGCCTTGCAAGAATAAAGACTACCAGTGGCAAATTCATAATAATTCTATATATTTTACAGAAAGTCATTTCATGGTGCTTTCTTGTCAAGCATTTTCTTAACTTAAGGTGGTGTTGTAAATCACCTAAATTACCTTATACCGACACTGCTTTCACTCTCACAACCCTCAGAGATGCCACCAGGGGATCAAATGATCATATCCTCTGGCTTTATGCACCAAATCTTCATAGGGTTGATAATATATTTTTTTAGGTATGTTCTCAATTTTGTGATTTTATTATTTTTTTCTGTTATTAACTCTTATTGATAATTTCTAAAACAATAAATATACTAAAGAGTATTGATACTTAGCTTTGTACGGAGTGGTTGTTGGAAAGGGATAAACAAGCCAACATGTTTCACCCGTAAAGGGGGTTTCCTCAGGGCTATTACCCCTGTAAACAAAAAAAGCTGGCTTAAGTAAAAAACTAAGCAAAATAACATACACTTATAAATATAACAATTGTATCTGTACCTTGTTTATTCGTTGTTCACGACGTGACCACCCGATCTAAGTTTTGAAGATGGCCGCGGCGTGGTGAATAACATCCTTAAATAACCCACAACCCGGATGTGGGCGGAGAAAGGGGAGGGATGAATGTCCCAACCGATGCTGCACCCAAAACCCGGGAAGGGGATTGTTTATACTGTATAAACAATCCCCTTCCCGGGTTTTGGGTGCAGCATCGGTTGGGACATTCATCCCTCCCCTTTCTCCGCCCACATCCGGGTTGTGGGTTATTTAAGGATGTTATTCACCACGCCGCGGCCATCTTCAAAACTTAGATCGGGTGGTCACGTCGTGAACAACGAATAAACAAGGTACAGATACAATTGTTATATTTATAAGTGTATGTTATTTTGCTTAGTTTTTTACTTAAGCCAGCTTTTTTTGTTTACAGGGGTAATAGCCCTGAGGAAACCCCCTTTACGGGTGAAACATGTTGGCTTGTTTATCCCTTTCCAACAACCACTCCGTACAAAGCTAAGTATCAATACTCTTTAGTATATTTATTGTTTTAGAAATTATCAATAAGAGTTAATAACAGAAAAAAATAATAAAATCACAAAATTGAGAACATACCTAAAAAAATATATTATCAACCCTATGAAGATTTGGTGCATAAAGCCAGAGGATATGATCATTTGATCCCCTGGTGGCATCTCTGAGGGTTGTGAGAGTGAAAGCAGTGTCGGTATAAGGTAATTTAGGTGATTTACAACACCACCTTAAGTTAAGAAAATTCTGTGATTTCACCTTATACAAAGTTGAAGAACTTAAGCCAATCTTCCAATTCTTGTCAAGCATGGCATGTTCAACTAAGCAAATCATAATTAATGCTGGGGATAGAGGAAGTTAGAATACAAACATAACATTAGGGAACCAAACAGTTTTGATTGACATGAGCAAGCAACAAAAAGAGCATTTCTTTCCTGAAGATTTAGCTAATTGTGTTCAGCACAGCTAACATCAGGGGGAAATGTCAATCATAAAAGTCTACTTTCAAAAGAAGAATCACCCAACAATATGCTCTTATATTGTTTTTCCTCAACGCTTAAGCGCTCAGAACTATTGTGGTAGAGAAAACACAACTGGGGACATGCCCCAAAATGCACCTCTCTTGGTCAATCACATCACTTGTAGTTACACGCTAAAGTCATAATAATAACAGAATCTTGTATGAATCGACAAATTGAAAATTCAGATAAAACAAAGTTTCTGCTGATTACCGTAATAACAAGTCTGAACCGATCTCTGAATCCATTACAGTTAATCAGCTAGAATATAAACTTTCTCCATTTATTAAAATATAAGGATAACACTGTCTTCAGAACCTCAAATCAATGCCTTGGTAAAGAAATCTTTTTCTGTACTAAGCAAACTACAGCAGGTTCATAATTTTTGCAATTGAACAGTTCATTTTACTAGTATTTATTACTTTCACAGCTGGATTACTATAATCTGTTATATAGAGGGCCATTTTCGATAGTGCATCCAAGTCCGACTTTGGACATTTCCCGCATGACATTCAAAAGTCAGGGCAGAGAAACATCCATTTTCAAAACCGCTAGACATCCAATTTTTTTTTCAAAATTGCTTACTTAGATGTCTTGGCCATCAGGACATCCAACCTTATAATGCATAACTTTTTTGGCCATTTTTGACCACAAAAACATCCAAGTTCAAAATGTCCAAATCAAGACCATTTGAACATGGGAAGGGCCAGCATTGTAATGGACTGGTGACACAGACATCCCAACAGAACAGTTGGGTACCTTAGAGGGCATTGCTGTGAACTTTACATAAAGGATGCCAGATATACATCTCATCATATACCCCTTCTAATGCATGTTGAGCCCTCCGCCCATACCTACTATAATCACCTATCATGCTCAATAGCCCCTATCGACTTTGGATTTCTTGGCTGAAGCTATCGCCCATTGACAGTCTGCTCCAGTAACTTACAATGAGGCAAAATGTTCTCTGCGAGAGTGACCACTCTCCCTGGTTCAGGATTTGGCGACTGAGAAAATCCGCTTGCATATTGTCTACACTAGCCACATGCCACTGAAAGAGAACCTCTGCCCACCGTTACAGCATTCGAGCCTCCTGATTAACAGGAGCACTTCTGGTGCCCCCTTGATAATTCACATATGCCACCATTGTGGCATTGTTGGAAAACACCCATACTGCTTTTCCCTCCAGGGTGTTTTGTAGAGCCCTTAGTGTCAAGCAAATGGATCCGAGCTCGAGACAGTTGACTGACCAGCAACTCTGATGGAAAGACCATTGGCCCTGCAATGAAGCTGAGAGGCACACCCTTTTCGAGAGCAACTTACTAAATCCAGTGCAGACTGCTCCTTATGGATTTCATCTAGAGAAGAGACATCTGAAGGGAATGATGTTACAGGGACCACTGGGATAGGAGGGACTGCTATAGTGGTCACAGGTGCGCCTGGGCCCAGGGCATCATCTCCAGGGAAGCCGCAATGGATCCCAGGACTTGCAGTGGGAATCAGAATTGCCAAAAGATCCACTAATTGTGAAGAAAAACATGACCTTGGAATGTGACAAACTGAACTCTGAGAAAGTCCAACATTTGAGATGGAATCAACTGGCTTTTCTTGAAACTGACAATCCAGCCTAAACACTGCAGGAGAAACACCATAGTTTCTACCACCTGCTCACCCTCCAGTTTGGACAGTGCCCTGATCAACCAATCATCCAGATAAGACCCTCATTCTATGGAGATACACCGCTACCACCACCATCACTTTAGTGAAGATGCGGGGGGCCTTAGTTAACCCAAAAAGTAGGGCCACAAACTGAAAATACTGCTGAAGAATGTGAAGTCTTCCATTGTCCCGGGAAGATAGGAATATGTAGATAAGCTTCTGTTAAATCCAGCAAAGTCAGAAATTCTCTTGGAGCCACCGCTACAATAACAGAACACACTCTTTCCATGCGAAAGTGCGGAATCTATAGAAAGGCATTGACCAACTTGAGATTAGAGGTCTGCACAGTAACAGGGATTGTAGGAATCCCGCAGGTCCTGTGGGCCTCCCACAGGGATCCCCCCAGGCCTACGGGAATCACACAGGGAGTCCCCCACAGGCTCACGTGACTCCCTTGGGGATGGAACTGGGGTTTCCAAGGCCTGGAAAGAGAATTAGTAGAAGATAGACAAAAGAAGAACTGGGACCAAGATGATGGAACAGCTACAGCAAGGGAAATGTTCATTTTGAGGAGGGGGGGCTAAGCTCAAAGTGGTTATGCCACCAATTGTATTTAGAACAAAATGAAGTACTTGCTGAGTTTGTTTTGGGGTTTCCAGTTCAGTTTGGGCACATTTTTCTTATGCAACCATTGTCTGAAAAGTGCCTCTCTCAATTCTGCTTTAAATGATTTTGATGCTGTATTGTTTGATTCTTATCTCATTGCTGCATTAAAAACCATTTGTGGAACCAGATTTATTTGCTCTACAGATATGAGCTTTATTTGCCAAAATATCCAACTCTTATTTCTTTTAACAAGAAATGGTGAACCCTACAGTCACATGACCTAATGTCTATTCTAATTCTTTCCGGTGATATATGCATCTCTTATTTCTGTTCATTGTTATTTGTTTATATTGTATTTTATTGTTGGTTTAAATAAACTAAGGGCTCCTTTTACTAAGCTGTGGTAGCGTTTTTAGCACGCGCTAACCCCTGCGCTATGTGGAAAAACTAACACCAGCTCAATGGAGGCGTTCGCATCTAGCACACGCAGCATTGTAGCGCTAAGCGCGTGCTAGAATTGCTAGCTCAGCTTAGTAAAAAGAGCCCTAAGACTTAAAAAAAAAAAATCAAAACTGTCAGAAGTAATTGCTGCTTTTTAATTAGTTGGTCGGTGAATGACTGCTGTGGGATCCTTATTTGGAAATCTTATCCGTATAAGCTGCCTTTAGATATTGTTGTATAATGAAGAACCAGGAGAGGGAGCCGTAACCAGCTAAGCTCCTGAAGACACCCTTGTGATGAAACATGGAAACATGTTGAACGCTATCATGCACAATTTGAAACATTTATGATATTATGGATTGATAGAAAATAACTTGCGATATGGAAATCAAATTGATTGATGGACAGATGCAATAAGAAACATCAAATGCAATTTATGCTGGATGCTGCTAATATACAGTTACGTGGGTGAACATGTGTTAGAACTATATCATGATATATTTTCAAGTTCAAGAAAATTTTATTGGTTTTAAAAAGCATAACAATACAAAGACAAAAAGAAGAGCTTCCAAGAAGCACAGGTTATAACCGGGTGATGACACCCATCAAGTATATCTAATTACAGAATGAGAGGTGATTGTAGCAGAAAATATATGAGCAATAAACAAATAACAATCATCAATGATATATATTAAAAGATTTGGATGAACTGGTGGGCTTCGTTTGTAGGATATGTTTGTATTGTGATGATATTTTGGCCCTCATTAAGGCCCTCTTTTACAAAGGTGCGCTAAGCCTTTCAGCGCGAATTTAGCCCACGTTGATTCAACACATGTGCTAACTGCTAACACGTCCATAGGATAACATGCACACATTAGCATTTAGTGCATGTTTAGCGCGCGATAATATTTAGCTTGCGCTAAAAAGCTTAGAGCACCTTTGTAAAAGAGGGGATAAATAAATGGTAGATTATACAGTATAATTTTTGTGATTAGCTTTTTGTGTTTTGAAATATTTATCAAGAAAGATATAGTGGTGCTAGAAAAGGTTCAAAGAAGAGCGACCAAGATGGTAAAGGGGATGGAACTCCTCTCATATGAGGAAAGACTAAAACGGTTAGAGATCTTCAGCTTGGAAAAGAGAAGACTGAGGGGAGATATGATTGAAGTCTACAAACTCCTGAGTGTAGTAAAATGGGTATAAGTGGATCGATTTTTCACTCCATCAAAAATTACAAAGACTAGGGGACACTCAATGAAGTTACAGGGAAATACTTTTAAAACCAATTGGATGACATTTTTTTTCATTCAGAGAATAGTTAAGCTCTGGAACACGTTGCCAGAGGATGTGGTAAGAGCAGATAGCATAGCTGGTTTTAAGAAAGGTTTGGACAAGTTCCTGGATGAAAAGTCCATAGTCTGTTATTGAGAAAGACATGGGGGAAGCCACTGCTTGCCCTGTATCAGTAGCATGGAATATTGTTACACCTTGGGTTTTAGCCATGTACTAGTGACCTGGATTGGCCACCATGAGAACGGGCTACTGGGCTTGACGGACCATTGGTCTGACCCAGTAAGGCTATTCTTATGTTATGTTCTTCTTATCTGGCAGAGCCGATTCACTTTCAGGAACTGGTTCTACAGTCTGAATGTCCAAGAGATGCTGCAAATCCACCTCAGCCTTCAGCGCTTTCTCCGGTCTTCCCACCAGAAAATCCAAAAAGAGATCTGAAGGAGGGCGAAAGAAGTTTATCTTGTATCCCTCTTGCATGATGTCCAGCACCCATTGGTCTGAGGAGATCCTGTTCCTTAGCTCATGTTTTTCCTTGAAGATCAAAGACAATTGTTTTGAAGTCAGCCTTTTAATGTACTGGTGAGCCAATGGAGTTTTTGCAGAAACAAAACATGATGGCAGATAAAGGCTATATGGCTCATCTAGTCTGCCCATCCGCACAGCATCCAATATCTCCTCCTCTCCTTGAGATCTCATGTGCCTGTCCCAAGCTTTCTTAAATTAAGACACAGTCTTTGTCTCCATATTGTTAGGGATATTCTTTGGGAGGACCTTACTGACTTTGGAAGTGTCTAGAGAGAGATCTTGTTCTTTAGCTCATGTGTTTCCTTGAAGATCAAATACAATTGTTTTTAAATGAGCCTTCTAATGTACTGGGTGAGGTGATTATGTCGCTTATAACCTTCTATCAGGCATTCTGTAAAGCCGATGCAAGCCCTTCTGGTCACACTAATGTGTATTACAGTAACCTAGTCTTGAACTACTGTGGTAAGGCTTGGTTACTGCGGATGGGCAGACTAGATGGGCCATTTGGCCTTTATCTGCCATCAAGTTTCTCCGTTTCTTGATGCATTGCGAAAGACAGCATAGTTGAAAATGATCGAGACCGCTCTGGAAGCCTGTATCTATTTGTGAGATCAGCATTAATTGTTGATTCCAGCTATACCCCAAGATTCTTGATCTGTGATTTAAGGGGAGCTCAGTAATCCCAAAATGGAATTTGAGGTCATTTTCTTGTATCTTTTCTAAATTTGTGTGCAATTTTTTTTCTCATTAGTCACCCTTATTTTCTATCTAACCCCTGATATTTCACATCTACTTATCTCCATACTTTCTAACAAGATGATTAATGTGTATATTGATATTGAATTAGTCAACTAGCTGATGAATTAACCACATAGAACTTCCATAGTATACAAGAATAAAGTATACAAGAATAAAGTTATTATTATTATTATTTATACTGTAAGTATCATACTATACCATTATGTGTATTGTTATTTGAATGTTTGTACCACTGTATTTACCTACTGCCTATGTGGCTTATTCTTACAGAATACCACTGAGTGAATTTTTTTTTTAAGGCAGTAAATGCTGTAAATACAAATAAAGACTTGCTGTTTGATCAGTTACAGAAAATAGGGTAAGTTTTAGCATGGTTTAATTCTTCCTTGCAAGACAGATTTCAGAGTGTATATTGAATTAGTCAACTAGCTGATGAATGGCAGTTGGAATCTGGTGTCCCTTCGGGTTCCATACTCTCTAATTTTATTTATTTATGCTGCCATTAGTTGGACTGATCACATGTTTTGGATCTGATTGTTTTAATTGTGCAGGCAATTTGCAGTTTGTGGGTTTTATAGGATCTGACACAGCGGGACAGATTGCAGAAATGGATTATTGTCTGGCAGTAGTTTAAATTTGGTTCATTGATCATAGGCTAAAGTTATATGCTGGGAAATCTGAGGCCCTCTGGTCATTGAACTGAAAGAGGTCATTTGACTTTTTTTACCTAAACTGGAGGGAATCAACTTAGTGCCTGAAGCTCTGGTTACAAGTTTAGAGCTGAAAAGGTCTCTTATAGTTGTACATTCAGGGCTCTTTTTACTAAGCTGTGGTAGCGTTTTTAGCGCATGCAGAATATTAGCATGCCCCCGCGCTACATGGCTAGAACTAATGTAAGCTCAATGGTGGCGTTAGCGTCTAGCGAGCGTGGCAATGTAGCGTGCGCTATAACCGCTAGCATAGCTTAGTAAAAGGAGCCCTCAGTTTTTATTGTGTCTTTGCATTTGATATGTCAGTAGTTTTTGGACTGTTCAGATTTGGATTCAATAGTCCATGTATTGATTACAAATAAATTGGATGATATGGCTGGTCTTTATGAATCAGTTGCATGTTTTAACAGAGGAATGGGAACTATAATCTCCTTTTTTACAACTGTTGTTGTTGTCAAAGGTAGAATATCAAAAATACAATAAATCAAATTGTGCTTAAAAATAAGAATTTTAAATCTCTTGTTTAAACAAAAAGGGCAAATTTTAGGTCACTACAATGTCTCCTCCATAACAATCCCCAGTAAATCATTACACACACACACCTACCATTTTTACAAAGCTGCAGAAGTGTTTTTTAGTGCAGGCTGGCACACTGAATGTTCTGCGCTGCTTCCGACGCTCATAGGAACTCTACGAGTGTCAGGAGCAACGCAGAACATTCAGCGCACCAGTCTGCACTAAAAAATGCTTCCAAAGTTTTGTAAAAAGGGGGGGGGGGATTATATAAATTCAATATATTGTCATACCCGCGCTGGAGCTGCATTGCGAGCCCCTGGGATCGTGATAAAGTTCTCTGGCCTGGCGTGTCCCTTATCACCAGGACTTTGCATGGCTTCTTATCAGCCTAATATGGGCATGCAAGGGAAGAGTCCAAGTCAGAATGCATTAAATCTTAGCTTTATTATGGTTACTGATTTCACCATGCAAAAAGATAGGATTCAGCTCAGCAGTTTCAAAACAAACAATCATTCACTTTGGCAAACATAAGCTTCCCAATCAGTAAAGTAAAGCCTTATCATTCAGTCCCCTGCCTCTGGACTTTCTCAGTATTCTGATACACAGTCCTCTTCACCAGAGCAGGTAGTTTAAGAACATCAGTTTAGAACATTTACTCAGCTGCTTATGCCAGCTGCTGTGCCAGTTCATGGGCATTTAAAGCCCAGAAAAGAAAAAACTCCAAACAAAAAACTGAGCAACAGAAGCAGGCAAGCATGTCACATGGTTTATCTCCAGCTCAACATTTCCCCAAACAAACTGTTGTTCTGTAAGTAAGCATAACACTCACATGCACAGGTTTTATAAGGAAAAATTAGCACAACCAAGTCCGTGGAGAAGTTTTCTTTTAAATAGCCTTGGCTCTGAACATAAGAACATAAGAGATGTTGCTGTTGGGTCAGACCAGTGGTCCATCGCACCCAGCAGTCCGCTCACGCGGCAGCCCTTTTGGTCAAAGACCAGTGCCCTAACTGTGACTAGCCTTACTAGCGTACAACCTTGTTCAGTAGGAACTTGTCTAACTTTGTCTTGAATCCCTGGAGATTGTTTTCCTCTACGATAGCCTCCAGGAGAGCGTTCCAGTTTTCCACCACTCTCTGGGTGAAGAACTTCCTTACGTTTGTACGAAATATATCCCCTTTCAACTTTAAAGAGTGCCTTCTTGTTCTCCCTACCTTGGAGAGGGTGAACAACCTGTCCTTATCTACTAAGTCTATCCCCTTCAGTATCTTGAATGTTTCGATCATGTCCCCTCTCAATCTACTCTTTTCTAGGGAGAAGAGGCCCAGTTTCTCTAATCTGTCACCGTATGGCAGCTTCTCCAACCCCTTAACAATTTTAGTTGCTCTTCTCTGGACCCTTTCGAGTATTAATATATCCTTTTTCATATACGGCGACCAGTGCTGGATGCAGTACTCCAGGTGAGGGCGCACCATGGCCTGGTATAGCCGAATGATAACCTTCTCCGACCTGTTTGTGATCCCCTTCTTAATCATTCCTAGCATTCTGTTCGCCCTTTTTGCCGCCGCCGCACATTGTGTGGACAGCTTCATCGACTTGTCGATCAGATCTCCCAAGTCCCTTTCCTGGGAGGTCTCTCCAAGTACCGCCCTGGACATCCTGTACTCTTGCCTGAGATTTTTCTTACCAACATGCATTACTTTACATTTATCTACGTTGAATCTCATCTGCCATGTCGATGCCCATTCCTCGAGTCTGTTATGTCATGTTGCAGATCTTCGCAATCCCCCTGTGTCTTCACTACTCTGAATAACTTGGTGTCATCCACAAATTTAATCACCTCGCTCGTCGTACCTATATGCAGATCATTTATAAAGATGTTGAAGAGTATGGGTCCAAGCATCGAGTCCTGCAGCACCCCACTGGTGACGCTCTTCCAGTCTGCGTATTGCCCATTCACCCCCACTCTCTGTTTCCTATGTTCCAGCCAGTTTTTAATCCACGTGAGTATTTCTCCCTCGATTCCATGGCTTGGAGTTTTCCGAAGTAGTCGTTCATGTGGAACCTTGTCGAACGCCTTCTGAAAGTCCAGATATACAATGTCGACTGGGTCACCTTTATCTATCTGCCTGTTTACTCCCTTGAAGAAGTGCAGCAAATTCGTCAAACAAGGTCTGCCCTCGCTGAAACCGTGCTGGTCGGTCCTGGGAACGTGCAGGGCTCTCAGAACGTTTCCCTGCTGAGACGTTATTGTGGTTAATTATGCACAGCTGTGGGGGAGGAACTACCTGGCTCAGCCTAGCAGCTCACAGGAAAATACCTCCAAACATTTGTTAGGCTCAAAATTAAAGCTCTCAGGCACAAACTTAAAGTTTAATATAAAAGAGAGAAATATAAATCCCCTTCAAAAGCAAAACACTGTCTTCTCTGGAGGCTCAGAGATTGTAGGCAAAGCCACAACACCTATCTCTCACTGCATTTCAATATCCATGGGAAAAGCCTCAGGTCCTACCAGACTTTCCTGTGTGTCCATTGCTTCCCCTGGGTTTTCTTCCCAACCCTCAGAGGCAGGAGCAAGCTCCTCTGCATCCACCATCTGCCAAGTCTGTATTATCAGACTCCTCCGGGTGGAGAGAGAGTGGCTGATTCTCCCCAGGTTTCCTCTCTCCCGTTTGCCTCCACTCTGCTTGCCCCCCTAGTGTTCTGCACTGCCTCGTTTTAAACTGTGGAGAGACACTCCCCCTCAGCCTAGGTGGAGGAAGGGCCTTCCACACACAGGCTTGTTCCATCTGGCTAAGTGCAGGTTCCTTTCCAGCCTTGACTCTTACATGGATAGGCTGCTGGAAAGGTAGTAATCTCTTGGCAGGCTTAGGGACAGGTTTAAACTGTGTGTAGATCTCCAGCTTAACCTTTTCCTGCCCTGCCTCTTCTGACTCCACTTCAGTGTCTGAACAGTAGTCAGCTAGCTCTGTAGTCTGTGATTCTACTTGGTCAGCTCTCTTGCATAGGTGTATAGTATATTTCTTCCTTATCCCTGTGGCAAAACCCAGACCGTACTTGGGTTTGTCATAGACAAAACCCGAAACGGACTCGGGTTTGTCACAATATATTAAAAAATATATTTGTGTGTGCTTATAACAGTAAACACAATCTCACGGAACTTGTGAGAACTCTTGGCAGCCATTCAGCAAGCGGCTCAGCACTGAGCAGGAGCGAGTTAAGGTCACTCATGCCCAGTACACCACTGGGCCACAAAAACTTGAGGCGGCCATTCAGGGAGGAACTCAGTGCGTGGCAGGAGCGCAGAAAGCTCGCTCCTGCCCGGTACACCACTGTATCACCAGGGATTCAAAAAGGTATGCGGGGGGAGGTGGGAGGGAGGTAAAACAAATTGGCAGATTCTGCAGGGACAAGAGACAAGAGTGATTTCTCCTGTTCCGTCCCACCATGTTATACAGCAGGCTGGTGGAGGTCTGCAGGACATCTGGAGTTAGGGGAGGGACAAGGTACAGGACAGGGTAGGGGGCTGGGTTCAGAGCCTGGCAGGGAGGAAGGGAGTACAGGTTGGAGAACCTGGCAGGGCAGGGAGGGAGTGGGGCTGGGTGCAGAGGCTGACTGAGTGCAGAGTCTGGCAGGGGAGGGAGGGGCAAGGCACAGATCCTGGCAAGACACATGAATATTAAAATCTCCCCCACATCTTATATTTGAGTCAACATTTTTTCCTCTTTTTTCGGGAGAAAAAGGTGCATCGTCTTATACTCGGATTGACTTATATTCAAGTATATATGCTAATCCTTCTACAAGATAGAAAGTGCAACTTTAAAGGTTCTCTAGCAATATTAGAGACATTCTGTTCCGGTAAATGAATCAGTCAACATATAATTAAGAGACATGCCATACACTATACAATAGACCAGAACATACATTTTGATAATAATTGGGGCCTCTACTGTCAACCAAATAGTTTTAACGAAAATGGTTTTATTCTGTCATATTTAGATAAACCAGCTGTATTTTGCTGTTTGAAACAGTCCATTCCAGTAGCAGCACATACTGTCTTCACTTCCTCCAACCAAAAACTAGGCTGGCTTTGTCTAGCAGTTCAAAACTGTGAGTCATAGGCCTCCCTTTCTTAAAATTCCCCCAACCCAGCTGCCCTTCTCTCTGCCCCCTTCAGGGACAAGGAAATGCATCAAAAACAGCCATTAGGCCAGAGGGGCAAACTGGGATGACATGTAGCTGCCTGGGGTATGAGTTCTTTTCCTGAAGGTAATTTTCAAACTCATGGTAGGCAGAATCATCTTGGCTCTGGGGGTACAATATCAGGGCACAGTATAACATGACAGGGAAGCAGGAAATGCTTCTAATCACTGGGGCAGCACTATTTCTTGCACTATTTTGGTCCTCTTCCCTAATGCAAATCTTCATAGAGATGGAGGGAAGGGGGAAGGGGGAAACGCTGGACATGGATAGGGGGATGACGACACTGCTGAATGTTTTCCTGGGTTGGCCAGTGTCTTCATGTAATAATATATAAATAAATATAAAATATTAGTAATCATACGCAAGCCATTTGGGTTGATGGAATAGAAATTTTGAAAACTAGCAAATAATTCTAGCTTTAGGAGCTGATTTACTACAGCACAGTATCTTAGCACTATTCTTACTACACGTTAATTGCTGCCAGTCTCGTTTTTTTCCAGGGCTGGTATAAATATCCACAACTGCATTTTATAAAAAGAAGTAGGTGTCTACTTGACTTTAAAAAAATAGGCTAAACATCAATGTCTTTAAAGACACTAACTAGATGCCACGTTATAAAATTGCCTTCTATCTGTCCACTCTCACTGACTTCAATTTGCAAAATTTTAATCAGTATTGAAATCAGTTTTGAGCACTTTGTTGAAAAAATGAAAATTTCTCCCTCATCCAAAAAAATCATACTGTAATATATTGTTAACAAGTTCTCTGCAACCCAGATCATATTTTATTTATTTAATACAATTTATACACCACCTAATATATAATCAGTTTCCAATATAAAATATACATTCGAAATCTGTCATAAAACACAAAACATACATCAACAACCACTCTCTTCTCATTCATTTATAATGGCTATACACCAAAGACAAAAAACAGCATTTATTATTCTTTGAAGCTTATCTTATATATAAATGTATTTAAAGTCTTTAGATTAAAGAGA
Source organism: Geotrypetes seraphini (assembly GCF_902459505.1). Classification (NCBI taxonomy): domain Eukaryota; kingdom Metazoa; phylum Chordata; class Amphibia; order Gymnophiona; family Dermophiidae; genus Geotrypetes; species Geotrypetes seraphini. The sequence goes on along the minus strand of NC_047093.1, from coordinate 66,121,606 downwards.
TTTTGTTGGGATGCAGCAGAGAAAAAAAAAAGTGGGCGAAACATGTTGAACTTATTGGTCCTACCCAATGTTTAAAGACTTAGCAGATAAAACTACGATTGAAGCTAAGTAAAATATAATAAGTTTTTAAGTTTAGGGAGTGATTTTCACATATAAATTATGAATCACGTACATGAATTGCACAGAGCACTTTAAAAATATAATCGAAGTCTGATGATGAGATATATGCCAATAAAAAAATAAGCCTAAGCCTAATAATAATTTGGCTGGTGGTTGGCATGATCTGAAGACTTTATTTTTTATTTTTTTTTTAAATTCTTTATTCATTTTTAAATAAACACATCAAGGGCCTGATTCTCTAAAAGTGCGTCCCGATTTTAGGCAGCTGTAGGCGTCCTACAGCTGTCTAATCAGCCAATCGGGATGCACGTTTTTTTTAAAAAAATGCTCCCCAGGCAGGCCTGAAGGCGCCTCCGGAAGCCTAGGGAGACCCACAAGATGCCTAAGCTCGTCTAAGGGCCTTAGGCTGAACCTAGGCGGCCCTACGCGTCTCCCTAGTAGATGAGAAGCTTAAAATGTAGGCCAGCAAAATGCTGGTCTACATTGTAAGTAGACGCGGCCGCTATACTTATCGCGGCAAGGGATCTCTCTGCCGCTATAAGTATAGCGGGCCGCGGCCTGTCCGATCGCTGGAGGAGGGTGCCCAATCCCTCCTGCCTGAAGACGCACCCTCCCAACACTACCGACCGCCCCACCCCCGACACTACCGACCGCCCCCCCCCCCCCCGACATTACCGATCTCCCCCCCCCCCCGACAATATCGGTCGCTGGCAGGAGGGTGGCCAATCCCTCCTGCCCGAAGACGCACCCCCCCCGGCGCTAACAACCCCCACTCCACCAAACCTGTTCTTACAGATGGGTCTTGCACGTCGAGCAAGCAGGCACGCCTCGTCGAAATGAGGCGGGCCCACCCCTTCCTGGCCCATCCCGCCGAAGCCTAAGGCCTGATTGGCCCAGGCTCTAGAAGCCTGGACCAATCAGGCCTTAGGCATAGCGGGTCCGCCTATCCCCACTTAATCTAAGGCCTGATTGGCCAATCAGAACTTAGACTTAGTAGGGATGGGCGGACCCGCTATGCCTAAGGCCTGATTGGTCCAGGCTTCTAGAGCCTGGGCCAATCAGGCCTTAGGCTTCGGCGGGATGGGCCAGGAAGGGGCGGGCCCGCCTCATTTCGACGAGGCGTGCCTGCTTGCTCGACGTGCAAGACCCATCTGTAAGAACAGGTTTGGTGGAGTGGGGGTTGTTAGCGCCGGGAGGGTGCGTCTTCGGGCAGGAGGGATTGGGCACCCTCCTGCCAGCGACCGATATTGTCGGGGGGGGGGGGAGATCGGTAATGTCGGGGGGGGCAGTCGGTAGTGTCGGGGGTGGGGCGGTCGGTAGTGTCGGGGGGGCGGTCGGTAGTGTCGGGGGGGGCGGTCGGTAGTGTCTGGGAGGGGGGTGCGTCTTCGGGCAGGAGGGTTTGGGCACCCTCCTGCCAGCGATCGGTCAGGGGGCCACGGCCCGCTATACTTACAGCGGCAGAGAGATCCCTTGCCGCGATAAGTGTAGCGGGCCGTGTCTAATCTAACCCGATTCTCTAACCCGCGTCTGTAACATGGACGCCGGTTACAGAATCGGGGTTTAGTTTAGGCCGATTCTGAATAGGACGCCTCTCCCGGGCGTCCTATACAGAATCAGGGCCTAGGTGTCTTGCGGGCCTCGCCTTCAATATAGGCGGCCTGCCTGGGGAGCATTTTTTTTAAAAAAAACGTGCATCCTGATTGGCTGATTAGACAGCTGTAGGACGCCTACAGCTGCCTAAAATCGGGACGCACTTTTAGAGAATCAGGCCCCAAGTGTACAGCAAATATTAAACAATATATAAAACATAATCACTTGAAAATCTGCCATATTATACATCAAAAAAAGAAATATATATTGAAGGATCTGAAGACTTTAAATAAATGTATATTTAAGATAAGCTTCAAAGAATAATAAATGCTGTTTTTTTGTTTTTGGACTATCTGAATTATTGACAACGTTTTGAAAAATACTGGGCTTTATATTTACACTTTTAGTGGTATACACCAAAGGCAGCATGGGAATTCTCATCCACATTACATGTAGGCATCAACAAACCTCGGTTATTTACAAATTTATTGCTGAAGGCTTAGTTTCATTTTTTTAAAAATGGAGTAGGCAACTGTACAAAATTAGACTTGCCTAATTAGTGCTGGCTTTTACAAACCTGCAGTAGAGGTTTCTACCACAGGCAGGTGAGGTAAATGCTCCAACACTCATAGAATTCCTATGAGTGTTGGAGCATTTACCTCACCGGCCTGCAGTAGAAACCTCTACTGTGGCTTTCTAAAAGGAGCCCTAAATTTTTAAATAAAGGTGCTGCATCTTGATTTTTTTACTTATTTCTGTTGATCTCTACTAGATAATGTACAATATCCTACAGTGCCCCCTTCTGGTAAGGGTTGGGATTGGACTATAAGAGGTAATAAATTGTTTTCAATTGTCAAAGGGGTTAAACATATGCAAAAAGCATCATGGAAAGCAGGACTGTGGTGAACAGATTATGTATGAAAATGAGGAGTTTAAAACAAATAATTTCTTTATTCATTCAGGACTTAACTGACACGCAGGACAAAAGCAGCATACAGACTAAGATATGCAAAGATATTAATTTTAAAAACTGGAAAGGTGCTTATTCATCCTTTGACATATAAAGACAACAAAACAGATAGTAAAGACTAAAAAAACAGGTACTAGTGCATTGGAGTGATACTTGGATTCTTGAAAGAGCCGAACTTTAATTGCTGATTTAAAGTGTCTTAATGATAACAGTTCAACTTGCTAATGACAAAGCATTCCAAAGTGTTGGGATAGTGAAGTAAATAGCACTGTGCCTAGTGGTATCTAACTGGGCAGCTCATGGTCCGGGCAAGACCATACAAAGGTCATTTAGTGATCTAAGAACTCAAGTTCGGGTGTAACGGGTTGTCAAAATGTCTTTAAAGCAGAAAGTTGAATTTTAAATTTCACTCAATATTCAACTGAGAGCCAATTAAGATTGTTAAGTAAGGCAGTGACATGATCCGATTTGCACAAATGAAGATGGAAGCAGATAGCTGAGCTTTATAATGTTTGTAACTTCCTAAAAAAGAGGCTTAGGGCTAGATTCACTAAGGACACCGATCGTGTCCCGACCACGTTGCAACCACTTTGCGACCTGATTTTCATCTGACTCGATTCACTAACCTTGTGGCCGATCATCCTCCAATCCGATCCATGCATGCAAATGAGGGAAAACGGCATGTAAAGTAGGCAGGCAGCAATTCACTAACAAAAAAACTGGAACACCAACTGGGCTGACCGATCAAGAAACAAGCGACTGCTGGGAACCAGCCGCTCACGTTCTTTCCAACTGCATCTCCTGCTGTCTGCCCCGACTCTCCTTGTCTCCCCCGCAGAGAGAGCCCATGGGTTTAAAGTGGGTTAAAACCACGGGCTCGCAAAGTATAGTAAAAAAAAAAAAAAAAAGTTTTAAAAAAGGTCGCTGCTCTGTAAGCATGCGCAGACCACCTACAGTGAAAATGTACTGGACTGGAGACAGGAAATATTTCTTTAGCAGGGATGGGACTGTTAGTCAATCAGAGGCTCTCAGCTAATAAAGGTGAAAGGGGTAACAATGTATGTATTGTAATGACTATGGATACTGTTCTGAAAAATTCCTGAGCCACCTTAAGAACGAAGTAGCACTGAATTCCAAGGGACAGTGAGTGACTATAAGGAAGGATGATTCTGATTATGTAGATGTGACCTGGTGCTCCTAGAAGAAGCAATAGTAGTAAATTCTATTTTTCTAATTGGAATGGTGACATTCTTCAGACTACAGCAAATTCGGTCAATCTCAAAATGGTTAGAACCCAAATCTCTAAACATATTGATCCAATCATTGGTCATTTCTAAAATTGACTATTGTAATGCCCTATCTAAGGGTATTGCTCAAAAGGAGATCAAGCGCTTACAACTAATTCAAAATGCTTCTATTAAAATCATCATGAAAACAAAGAAATTTGATCATGTTTCACCACTTCTTAAAAAGTCCCACTGGCTTTCAGTGTCGCATAGAATAACTTATAAAATATGTTTGTTATCCCTTAAGGTGCTGCTCTATAAATCCCCAGCTTTCATCGATAGGGTTCTAATTCCTTACGATTCTACTAGAATACTTCGGTCCAATGACCAAGATCTGCTGACTGGTCCTTCACTTAAAACCATCAATACACGTAGATAATACATCTTTTTGGTTACAGCTCCTCAGTTGTGGAATTCCTTACCAATTTATTTAAGGGAAGAACGAAATATCGCTAGATTTAAGAGCAAGTTAAAATGCTTTCTTTTTAAAGATGCTTTTGGCTGCTAGACATCGCAAATTAGGACTGCACACATCAGTTTAGAACCCCTGATCCCTGCTGAAGACTCAATTTCTTTTTTTAAAAAAAAACCCTTTCTTTTTTTTAGTTTCCTTTGATTGTCTCATTTGCTTTCAATTATTGTATTTCCATCCCTATATTCCGTATCCATTCTGTTTGTTCGGTACGTCATGTTTTTGGTATATGAATTTTTGTTCCCCTGTACGTTGTCATAAATTGTTTTAGAATGGTGCATCGCCTTGAAAGTATGATTAGGTGATCAATCACATTTTAAATAAACTTGAAACTTGACATTACGATCCATGTTTTTTGTCTCTGTTTTATTATGTTCTGAAGCAGACATTGTTCAATTTTTGAAAACCTTGTTTAACAACCACATCAATCACTAACTTTATAGAAAAACTACACCTACACTTGTCTCTTAAGCTACACAGGCTTGGTCATATGCCTATGATGAGAACAGATGAATAAGAAGGGGATCACAAACAGATCGGAGAGGGTTATCTTGACGCTGTACTGGGCCATGGTACGCTCTCACCTGGAATACTGCGTCCAGCACTGGTCGCTGTACATGAAGAAGGACACGGTACTACTTGAAAGGGTCCAGAGAAGAGCGACTAAAATGGTTAAGGGGCTGGAGGAGTTGACGTACAGCGAGAGATTGGAGAAACTGGGCCTCTTCCCCCTTGAAAAGAGGAGACAGAGGGGACATGATACTGAAGGGAATAGACTTAGTAGATAAAGACAGGTTGTTCACCCTCTCCAAGGTAGGGAGAACGAGAGGTCACTCTCTAAAGTTAAAAGGGGATAAATGCCGTACAAATGTAAGGAAGTTCTTCTTCACCCAGACAGTAGTGGAACACTGGAATGCTCTTCCGGAGGTTGTTATAGGGGAAAACACTCTCCAGAAATTCAAGACAAAGTTAGACAAGTTCCTGCTGAACCGTAACACACACAGGTAGGGCTGGTCTCAGGGCACTGGTCTTTGACCTGGGGGCTGCCATGGGAGAGGACTGCTGGTCATGATGGACCACTGGTCTGACCCAGCAGCGGCAATTCTTATGTTATTATGTTAATACACATAAGCAAAGTCAATTTTAAAATCAAGGGGAGCTAGCTGTACAAGTGCATAACTTTCAGGCCACATTGCGTAAAAATATAAGCAATAAATATTAAGGAAATAAAAAAGAGTTACCTAGGAATAAGACAGCAATATTGCAAGGCTAGTTGAGATTCTGAGGCACTGGGCTCAAACAACTATTTTAAAAGTAACAGATATAGTAATACATTCTGCTGAACCTCTATTCCTACATTGACCAACATGGTTGCCATAATTTATCAGACATCTGTGACCTCCAAATTTAGACTCTCAGAGAGGTTTAAAGAAAATTAAGGTAAAATGTCTGAGCTTCAGGTGGTACTGTCGCTCTCAGATCATGTATCAAAATTAGTGTCTTCATGTTCTATTACCTACACCAGCTAAAGTGCATCTGTGCTTACTTCACAAAGAATGATTTTGCCCAGCTACTATATGCGTTTGTGTTATCCCGCTTAGACTATAGCGACATGCTACTAGTAGGCTTAATCACAAAAACCATTTCCCATTTCCAAGGCGTGCAAAACACTGCAATCTGACTCCTGAAAATCCTGAGCTTCCACGACCACGTCACCCCTGCACTAAGATCCATGCACTGGCTGCCTATCCGAAAACAATGCGTCTTTAAAGCCCTGGTTCTAGCTTTCAAGACATTCCACAAGATGACACCAAGCTACATAGCATCAAAACTACAAATTTATGTCCCCAACCAATCACTGAGATCCCAAGCAGAAAAACTGCTAGCCATTCCACCCGGTCACTCACTCACATCTGAAACAGCTCGGAAACGCTCTTATTCCCATTTCATACCCAGATTATGGCACACTATCCCTCCATCTGTCAGATCTTTAAATAGTCTATGGAATTTCAGGAAGGCCGTGAAAACCTTCCTCTTTGCAAACCCAGCTCCTTAGCTTACATCTGCATCCCTGACTGACCTTTACGTCGGACCACCGGACCAAAAAGCCACCATACTTCAATGACACACAAACCTACAAAGCTATTTTACCTATGTTAGGCTATGTCCATAAAGGAAATAATGTAATTTAAACCACTATAGACTATGTCTTCTCGGAACATACTGCAATTTTTAAAACACCCTATGCATGAGATCTATATGCATGCACTGCTTTCAATGCATATTTATTGGGGAAATCCTGAAAACCCGACTGGATTGCAGCCCTCAAGGAGGGACTTTGAGATCTCTGCCCTATGTCCACTATGTATATCTCCAAATCTGTAAGTCATGATTATACTGTAAAAGCTGAAATTTATACCTCTATGTACACCAAGTTTGCTTTTCCCACCAAAGATTGTCTTACTTATACTGTGAATGTAATCTTGTAACCCAGGGGTAGGGAACTCCGGTCCTCGAGAGCCGTATGCCAGTCAGGTTTTCAGGATTTCCCCAATGAATATGCATGAGATGTAGTTGCATGCCCTGCTTTCAATGCATATTCATTGGGGAAATCCTGAAAACTTGACTGGAATACGGCTCTCGAGGACCGGAGTTCCCTACCCCTGTTGTAACCCGTTCTGGGCTCCTTTGGGAGGACGGGCTAAATAAATGAATAATAAAACAAATAAAAATAAAATACTGTACTACTGGTAATGGTGAAAGATAAGAACTAGTGCATAGAAGATTGAAAAATGGAGAAATCAATTAGATTCTTGAATTTTCCAAAGCAACCTATGTTATCACCAGAAAAATTTATTTATGAAGTATATGGAAGAGTTTTTGCAAATTCTTAGGGCTGCTCTGTCTTCTTTTCCAAAGTATATTACATATCTACAAAGTCCTCAGGGAGGCCTGAATGTGGTACAGTTACATTGAGAAGAAGGGAAATATTGCTTCTGGTTCTGGAACTCTCTCTGAATCTTACAGGGTATCTGGAAGATTGGTTCTGCTATGGTCATGTGTGCAACTGTGACAGCAGGGTTTGTTTTTCCACAGGTTTGAGAAGTTATTGGTCTGCCCCAGTCTTAGAACATAAGAACATAAGCAGTGCCTCTGCTGGGTCAGACCAGAGGTCCTACATGCCCAGCAGTCCACTCACGCGGCGGCCCATCAGGTCCAGGACCTGTATGGTAATCCTCTATCTATACACTTCTATCCCCTTTTCCTTCAGGAAATCATCCAATCCCTTCTTGAACCCCAATACCGTATTCTGTCCTATCACACCCTCCAGAGCGCATTCCAGGTGTCCACCACTCTTTGGGTGAAGAAGAACTTCCTAGCATTGGTTCTGAATCTGTTCCCTTTTAATTTTTCCGAATGCCTTCTCGTTCTTGTAGTTTTCAAAAGTTTGAAGAATCTGTCCCTCTCCACTTTCTCTTTGCCCTTCATGATCTTGTAAGTCTCAATCATGTCCCCTCTAAGTCTCTGCTTTTTCAGGGAAAAGAGCCCCAGTTTCTCTAACCTTTCAGCATATGTAAGGTTTTCCATACCTTTTATCAATCGCGTCACTCTTTTCTGAACCCTCTCAAGCATCGCCATATCCTTCTTAAGGTACAGTGACCAATATTGGACGCAGTACTCCAGATGCGGGGCACCATCGCCCGATACAACGGCAGGATAACTTCTTTTGTTCTGGCTGTAATACCTTTCTTGATAATACCTAGCATTCTATTTGCCTTCTTTGAGGCCGCTGCGCACTGTGCCGACGGCTTCATTGTTTTGTCTACTATTACCCCCAAGTCCTTTTCTAGGGTACTTTCACCCATTACCAGCCCTCCCATCGTAAAGCTGTACTTCGGGTTTCTGTTTCCCACATGCAAGACTTTACATTTCTCTACATTCAACTTCATCTGCCATCTCGTCACCCACTCTTCTAGTCTCGCTCTAGGGCTCCTTCTACTAAGACGCGCTAGCGGTTTTAACACGCGCTGCATTGCCGCACACGCTAACCTCACGCTACGCGCCAAGAATTAACGCCAGCTCAATGCTGGCGTTAGTTTCTAGCGTGTGCGGCAATGCAGCGCGCGTTAAAACCGCTAGCGCGTCTTAGTAAAAGAAGCCCTTAGTTTGGGGTCATAAAGTCTGAATTTTTCCTGACTTGGCTAAGGTTACACACAAGAACATAGGAAGAGATTTTTTTGTTTCGAAGCAGCAGATATTGTCTTTGGTTGGCGTGGGGGAGGGAGGGGCTAAATTCCAGCTTTGCTTTCATTGTAAACATGTAGTTATTATTTCCTCAATGAGATATTTCTTTGACCCTAACTGTTTATGTGTTTGTTAGATGTTAAGAGATTAGAGCTATATGTAACGTCTCATGCTGAAGGCTGATGGCTTAATATCTCCCTTTAAAGAATTTATTTAGTTTAATTTTCTTCTTTTTTTTTTTTTAATCTTTACCCAGCTTCAGGATTTTTTCCTTGGTTCCCTTCTTATACAGTGGACTGTATAGAACATTGTGAGTGAGGGTGGACCTGGAGCCTTGATTAATCATTGCCAGGCAGCGGGTTAAAAGTAAAGCAAAAGTAAATTATTAATATATAGATAGGGAGAGGGGTAACCTGTTCCTTTCACAGGTGAGGATAAATAAACACAAAAAAGTCAGTCTATTCTATCAAGAGTTCTCCCCTTGGCCTGCTCCTGCAGGACCGTAGCATATTGCACTAGCTCTGGGTTACCCGATGTCCGGATTTACCTGGGCGTGTCCTCTTTTCAGAGGACTGTCTGGGCGTCCGGACGGATTCTTGAAAATCTGCAGCTCGTCCGGGTTGTCAAGCTCGGGGCCGCGAATGGAAGACCTCCAAGCACACATGGCCATGACATCATTGCATCACATCTGCACATGTTCGGGGCCCTCCAGACGCGGCCCCAAGCAAAAGGAAAGAGGAGAAGCTTTGGGAGGGGTAGGCCTGGGGCGTAACAGGGCTTGACTTAGGCAGAACAGGGCAGGGCACTCTTTTGTTGGGGGGATCAACGCCTATCTATAATAATAAAATTCTAGCCGCGCATGCGCACTCGCACTGCGTGTTCCCTGATCCCTGTTCTGTCAGGGTGTGGCGGTACGAGTGCGCATGCGCGCTTAGTACGTCACTGGCGGGGATGGAGAGAAGCAGCATTGCTGGGCAAGGGGCCGTCCTCGCCCGCCCCGAGACCAGGGCAATCTCAAGGCGCAGTGGCCATGTTAGGGGTAGGGTAGGGAGGAGGGCTTTGAGGCAGGTGGCTGTCGGCTGAGAGCAGCTGAATGCAGGAAGCGGAGCGGCCAGGTAAACAAAAAAACAACCAACCGAGCAAGTCGGGCTGCTGAGAAAACGCGGGAGGCCCGGGCCGGGCTGCGGACGGGGACGCAGCTGGGGCGGTGAGCCTTCCCTGCGGCTGTCCACTAAGGCGAATAGCTTTCCAGCAGCTACGTTTTGCTCCCTCTGCCACAACTTCCTGTTTCCGGCAGGGCGGGATGCGGCACATGGAAAGATGTTGCGGCGGAGGGAGCAGGACGTTGAAGAAGCAAACTTTTGGGTGGTATTGGAAACTTCAGAGACAGGTTTGTAGGTCGGACGTGGGGATGGCGTGTTTGAGAATGAGGGAGAGAAGTCGGGCTGCGGACGGTGAGACTTGGGAGAATGGGAGGAAGAGATGCTTTGAATTCGAGTGAAGAGAGCTGTTTTGACGTCAAAATTAAATGCAATTCAGGGAAGTGGTGTGGGGGGAGGGAAATGGAGGGGGAGGGATGCTGCTTTGGCTGCTGCACAGGGAAGTGGTGGGAGAGAAATGCTGCTGCATAGGAGGTAGGGAGAGAGAAAGATAGATAGAAAGACAGACAGACAGCGGGAGGAAGGGAGACAGAAAGAAAAGAAGAAAGACACAGGGGCAGGGAGATACACAGAAAGACAAACAGACAAAGGGGGCCAGGGACAGAGACAGACAGAAAGAAAGACAGCGGGAGGGAGAGAGAGACAGAAATAAAGACAAACAGACACATATTCTAGCACCCGTTAATGTAACGGGCTAAAATACTAGTTGATAGATAATCATGTCTGATTGCAAATTTATTGCTATTGCCTTCTTATTTGGTGGTTAAAGTCATTTTGAAATACTGGCTGGAGGTGGAGAGTCCTCCTGTCGTTCCATGGATCTCTATGATGGTACAGATGTACAGATGCGAACTCTTGGTGGAGAAGGAGAAATGCAAAACTCCAGAAAGACAGCATTATATTTGGTTGTGGCAACAGTGTTTCTCCCTGTGATGGCGCTGGGGTGGAGACACAAAGGCCGGGGAGCTCCTCTCTGTCTCACTCTCAGAATACTTCACGTATTTTCTGGGGTAGCTGATGGGAGAATGAATGTGGTATGCATAGAGTGTGTATGTTATCTTTCTTTTTGTTTCCTCTTTTCTTTTTCAGGTTTAAGGATCACATGGGGGAGAAATTGTTTATTCGATTGTATTTTATATAATGAAAAAATGGCCAAGCGGATGGCCATGACACATCTGGACACTAACATTGGGTGATGATTTGCAGCTGGTTTGAATTTCTCCTTTTGTATCTGCACTATTGATTTGGATTGTGACATTGTGTTGTGGTTGTATTGCTTGATCCAATAAAGATATTATTTTTTTTAAAAAGAAAAGAACAGGGCAAGGCCACGTGTCCAAGTTTTATCCAACCAAAATCCAGTCATCCTACACTAATGTGACCATACGTCCCGTTTTGAATGGGACCATCCCATTCTTAGGCAGTTTGTCCCGTTGTCCCAAAGCACACCTTCAGGACACCAAAATGTCCCATTTTTTAGTGCAGGGGTGCCGACCATCACTTGACAGGGAGCGATGCAGGACAGGATAGTCTGGCTGTGGCGGCTGAGTGTTGCCCAAGCGCTAATAGCACTGTTGCAAGGTCGCTGAGCAGCAGATTCACTCGGGGGAGGGGGGTGTCCGTAAGGAGGACTGAGACATACACACTGGAAGACCCGGCAGCATGGCGTGGTGCCTGCAGTCAGTGCAGGAGTTTCTGCAACACGCCTTCGTGCCCTTGGTGACTGTGTTGAGCAGCAACAAGGCGGAGAAGCTTGCCCGTAAGAACCACCTCAGCTTCGCCTAACTGATGAGGCCTTTCTGCCAGCTCAACTCGGAAGGTGCGTGTGGAAAGGGAGGGGGAGATACACGGATGGGTGAGGCTCTTGCTCTGCCCCTTCACACACCAAATGTGCTGTTGCCCTGGTCTTTTTCTCTATAATTTTTCCATGCCCCATTTTTTTCCGTTCCTCTTCATTTCTTCCTGCAAGTGTCATGAAATTTCTCCTGTCCTTACGAAATCAGCAGCGTTGCCATGGGAATCTCCTGTGAGCAGGGTCAAAAGCTGCTGTTGTTGAGAATGACCCGTCATTTGCGCGCCGGACAAAAGCACGTGTGAATGTTACGGTACTGTTTTGAGTGCTTATTTCAGTCCTGGGTTGGCTCTGGGGCGCTGCCCCCTCCTCGCAGAAAAGTACAGGTTTCGCCCCTTTCACCCCCTCTTGTTTACACCCAAGTGCTCCCTGAGTAGCTGTGGCCCACTTCAGATTTGAAAAAAAAAAACTTAGTAGTAAATCGGGAAATAGAGGGAACCCTGGAAAGAAGTCACACTGTTAGCTTCGACAAGCAGGAATTAATTTGACAGTGGTTGAGAGGATAAATAGTGTGCTTCTCTCTAGGAAACAATGAATACATCTGATAGACCCAGTGTGGGACATTGATAGGGGGTAGAAGTGCACAACCTCTGTTCTCATTGCAAGCACCTGGCCTGTTGCTGCATCGGCGGCGGTGGCTTGGAAAAATTGGCGTCGGCAGCTTGAGAGGGGCAGAGTGACAGAGAGAAAGAAAGAAAGGGGGGCAGGGAGAGAGAAATAAAGAAAATGAAATGAAAGAATGATAGAAAGAGAGGATGCACAGTCAGAAGGAAGTGCAACCAGAGACTCATGAAATCACCAGACAAAAAAGGTAGGAATTAACATTTTCTCTGCATAGTGGGTTTTGTGTTTTTAAAATTTTATGGTTGCCATTATGAATTAATAATATATTGTGTGTAGCACTGTGTACGTCAGGTAGTACTATATCTACTATAATAAATCGCTAAGCGCGCATGCACACTCTTACCTGCGTGTTCCGTGATCAGTAGGTCTGTGGCCGGCAGGAGTGTGCATGCACGCTTACAACTGCCCCACACTCGCATACCTCCAGATTTTCCTCCATCAGAGCCGGAGGAAAGGGGGGAGACAAAAAGCTGTACAGCAGAGACACTACCCCCTCTTTATTTACAGCCTCGGCATGGAAATTTTCTTTGCGAAACAACTGGCGGACCTCCAGATATTTCCTCCATTGGAGCCGGAGGGAAGGGGGGGAAGCAAAAAAATGGACAGCAGAGACACTACCCCCTCTTTATTTACATGGCCGGAGTTCAAAGCCACGGCGGCGACTCCTCTCTCGAGCCACACCTGCGTTGGAGAAGGCTTCTGATGCAGGTGGGGATCGAGAGAGAAGCCGCGGCCACGGCTTTGAACTTAAAAATAAACTTTACAAAAGAACTAGAGCTACCGCCATTATAGCAAGATCTGAGCCTCCTTCCTCTGCTAAGGAATCGGACATATTAGGGCAGGGGTGCCCACACTTTTTGGGCTTGCGAGCTACTTTTAAAATGACCAAGTCAAAATGATCTACCAACAATAAAATTTTTAAAAAAACACAAAGCACACTGTATGCATAAAAAATGTTAATTATCATTCCTATTCCAGGGTTTTTCAAAGAGGTCAAAGCAGATGACTCTATGCACTATCACCTCAGTAACAACCATACAAAAATAGACAAATATACCCCCTCCCTTTTTACTAAACCACGATAGCAGTTTTTAGCGCAGGGAGCTGCGCTGAATGCCCAGCGCTGCTCTCGACACTCATAGGCTCCCTGCGCTAAAACCTCTATTGCGGTTTAGTAAAAGGGGACCTTAGTGTAAAATATAGACAGCAGATATAAATTCAGCCACATTTTGATCACTAAATTTAAAATAAAATCATTTTTCCTACCTTGTCTGGTGATTTCATGAGTCTCTGGTTGCACTTTCTTCTTCTGACTGTGCATACAATCTTTCTTCCCTTCTTTTAGCCTGTATGCTTCCTCTCCTCCAGACCTCATTCCTTCTCCCAACTTTTCCTTCCTCTTCCCTGCCCTTTCTTTCTCTCTGCCTCCCTTTCATTTTTTTCTGTTTCTCTTCTTTCCTTCTGTATCCCTGCTTGCCCTTTTTCTTTCTTTCTCCCTGTCCTCCCCCAAGCCACTGCCACTGCCATTACCATCGGGGATCAGGACCCAAACACCACCAATAACAGGCCCCAAGCTCTCCCTGCTTCGGCCAACCAGCATTCCTCTCCCCGACGTCAATTCTGCCGTCGGGAAGAGGAAGGCTGATCAGCCCAAGATCGTGATCAACCCATTGGGGGAAATGCTGCCGGGTCCTGCCTTCGCGGAAACAGAAAGTAGGCAGGACCCGGCAGGAAGAAGAACAAATGCTTCACTAACCTGTCTACCGCATTAGCCCATAGCGATTCAGGGCTCTCAACATGTGCGTGCCGGCTTCCCTTCTCCCCTCCCCCCCCCTCCCCCGGACATAACTTCCGGTTTCGGAGGGAAGAGAAGAGAAGCCGGCACGCACACGTTAGAGCCCGGAGCATAAGTTCGCTACGGGCTGAAATCTCCAAGCCGGTTTTTGGGTTTTTTTTTTTTAATGTTCAGCAGCGGCAGATGACAGCTGGGCGGACCGCCCAGCTAAAAGGCCCTAGGGAGAACACTCAGAGGAAGGCTGATCGCCCGTAGATCAGGACGGCAACACGAGTCTATCACGGAGCCCGGGATGAGCTCCGCGATCGACTCAAGTTGCCTTACTGAGCTACTGGTCGATCGCGATCGACGTGTTGGGCACCCCTGTATTAGGGCCTCCATGGGCTATACAAATTGTACAAGTCCCTGCTGTTCCAACACCCTTGCACTTACAAATAGTGCAGTGTTTGAGCCTGTTAAAGCTCATTGGAGCAGAGAGCTCATGGTCAACTGGAACCATGGGACTCTACCCTAGGGCAAGCAGCATACTATAATCAAAACTCCAACAAAGTCACACCCACTCAGGAAGGGGATAGAGATGGGGTTGCAAAAGAAAGGCTGCAGACTGAATCTATTCCCCCCCCCTAATATACTCCAGCAGACCCTGCAAGCATTCAAGGCTGCCTGTCTGTACAGCGGGAGCAGGAGAGAGACAGAGATGGTCTTGGGGAAGGATGGAGGGGACAGGAAAGGGAAAGATGGCAAAAGGGGTACAACAGGGTCAGAGAGGGTGTGAAAGGGGGAAAGGGAGAGATGGAAATGGTAGGACCGCTGCTGCTTTGGGGCACTGAGGGAGGAGGGGTTGGTACGTCAGGACTGCTGCTGCCTCGGGTAAGTAATGGGGGTCCAGGAGGCCAGATGGAGGGCCATGGGTGGGGTCAGGGTATAGGTGAGGCTATTCTAGCACCCGTTACTGTAACAAATGTAACAGGCTAAAACGCTAGTTGCTATATAAATATTTAATAGTAGTAGTAGTAGTAGTACTAGTAAATAGTGCATGAAAAATGAATGGAAGAAATTGGGGGCTGGGCGGGACTGACAATTAATAGATGTCCCGTTTTGATGAAAAAAATAAATGGTCGCGTTATCCTACACTAACCTGTCTTTAAAAAAGCATCACAGCCAATTTGTCCCTGACCTGGAGTCTTCGTTAAGTTCTGTCCTTCAATCAGGCTTGGCCTAATCCTAAATTCCAAAGTTGCAATGGCATCAGAGTTTCAAATAAACTTGGTCTACCTCAGTTGAATTTCTGCTACAAGCTTTCAGTAAAGGTTTACGCTTGAAGCCTACCCTTCAGTAACCTCAGCCCAGCTTATTGCAATTTTGGAGAGGTCTTTACCCGGGGCATCCCTGTTCCATTCTACTCAAGGGCATTTAACCTCCTCCCTGCCTGAGCCCTGCTTCTCTGACTCAGATTAGCTTCATCTATCCTAAAGTAGCTTAGAATCAGTGAGGGAATGTTCTTATGGGAACCTAGCCAAATTCCACTCAGTCCCTCACTTGAGGGATTTGCCCAATTGTGTTTGTGATTTCTACAGTGTTTTCTATGTGTAGTTTTTATTTGCATTAATGTTCTACAGTGATAAAGATAAGTTAACCATCACTGTTACAGGTTTGAATTAATGGCTTAATCATTAACTTGTACTTATTGTAGTCGCTCAGCCAATTACCTCAAGCCAGAAGATCACTCCTGAACAGCAGTGTATAATTAAACACGTTCTCACAATTCAAAACTGTGAGAAGGAATAGAAGCTACAAAGGATTTTGAGTCCATGAACTAGACAGATGTTATAATTTTTAAATAAAGTATTTTATTTTCCAAACTTTTAATATAAAATTGTGATGTTATTAAAGCAAATCTCAAATTGGATAGCCAGGTTTGCTAACACAAATCTTAAACAACTATTATAAACACTAGTATTTTAGCCCGTTACATTAACGGGTGCTAGAATATATGTCTGTCTGTCTTTATTTATTTCTGTCTCTCTTTCCCTTCTGCTGTCTTTGTTTCTGTCTGTTTCTCTCCCTGGCCCCCTTTGTCTGTCTGTCTTTCTGTGTCTCTCTCTGCCCGTGTCTTTCTTCTTTTCTTTCTGTCTGCCTTCCTTCCGCTGTCTGTCTTTCTTTCCCCCCCCTCCCCCACTTCCCTGTGCAGCAGCATTCCCTCCTCCTCCATGTCCCTGTGCAGCAGCATTTCCCCCACCCTACTTCCCTGTACAGCAGCATTTCGATCCCCCCCACTTCCCTGTGCAGCAGCCACAGCAGCAGCATTCCCTCCCCCCACACCACTTCCCTATGCAGCAGTAGTGTTTCCCTTACCCCTCCTTCCCTTCCCGCGGTCCCGACTCCCGACAAACCTGCTGATTCCAGCAGCGTGTGCAGCACTCTACGCACGCTGCTTCGGGGCCTTCTACTGCCCTGATTTACTCTGGCATGTTCCTGATGACATCATCAGAGACGCGGTAGAACAAATCAGGACAGTAGAAGACCCCAAAGCAGCGTGTGTAGAGTGCTGCACACGCTACTGTAATCGGCAGGTTTGGAGTCGGGACCGCGAAGAACGTAGTGGCTGGAGTGTTTTGTCGGCGCTTCCCGCCCCACCCTGCAAGGTGTCACCGCAGCTCCTCTCGATCCCCCCCAGCGTCGGATGCCTTCTCCGACGCTAGTGCGGCTAGTGAGAGAAGACGAATATTGTGGAGAGCAGGGAGTCCAGCGCTGGCAGCCAATCCTGCCGGCGAGCGTAGGTAGGTGCTGGGAAGAAGTAAAGCTGGCGACTCGCGCATGCACACTCCTGCGGCCACAGACCTATGGATCACGGAAGCACGCAGTTAAGAGTGCGCATGCGCGGCTAGGGTTTTATTATATAGGATGTGCAATCTTGTTCTTTCAGGGTAAATTAATTTAGAAGACAACTTTCTATCAGCTTTAACAATTAGGTTTCTTTCCCCTTAACCAGATTTAAAGAACCAAGATTTCTTACTGAATTCTGAAACAACAATACTTTCCAACTATTTATCATAACACAAGTAAAGTTAAGTGAATTAACTTGGTTTGCATCAGTGGTCTCAAAATCTCTGCCCAGAGGCCACATGCGGCACGCCAGGTACTATTTAGAGGCCCTCGGTATGTTTAGCATAATCACTAAAGTAAAATAAAGTAGTTTCTTGATTATATGTCTCTTTAGCTATAAATTACAATATTATTAGTAAGCCAAAAGGAAAGATTTATAAACTATAAAGAGTTTTACCTCATGCACAATTGTCATTTCTTTAATAAGACATTAACTATTTTTTTCTGAGGCCCTCCAAGTACCTAAAAATCCAAAATGTGGCCCTGCAAAGGGTTTGAGTTTGAGAGACCACTGATTTGCATGTACTTTCTCTGTTTACCCTGGGTTTTAGAAGACATTATTCTTTGTGCTCAGTTTCAATCTTTCAGATAATTGAACTAAATCAGATCCTGGACCCAAGTGGTTTTTGAACTATATACACTTTTAAAATAAATATATATAGTTCTGAAGGGTGCAGATGGACACGTGGAGGGGCATAATCAAAAGAAACATCTAAGTCCATTTTTGGCCTAAGTCGCTAGTCGTCCAAAGTCAGCTAAGGAAAATGTCCATTCCCGAAAAATACATCCAAAATATTCTCCCCCCCCCATGAAAATTGTCTAGTTGGACGTCCAGACCGCTAAGTCATCTATCATTATACCCCATTCTCATCCAAAAATTCATCTAAGTCAAAAACACTCAGAACAAGACCTTTTGGATGTGGGCGGGGTCAGCAAAGTGATGGGCTGACCACCCAAACATTGCACCAGAGTAATGGGGTACCTTACAGGGCACTGCTGTGAATTTCACAAAAAGGGTGCCAGATAAACATCTCACCACAACTCCCTTATAGATCATGGTGAGCCCCCCAAAACACCCCCAGAACCCACTAGACCCATTCCAATCTACTGTCTACCAGCCCTATAGCCCTTAAGGGGAAGAAGGGGAGGGCTAGCCATCATAGCGAGAGATTCATTCCAGTCCACCATCTTAGCCTCAAAATCCTCAACGGATCTCGAAATGTTTTCCTGTAAATTCCAATCAGACCAACTAGAAGATGGCTTAATTATCATGCCATTTTACATCCCTCCCAAGAAATGGTCCACCGCGAAAGACAACTTCTCCGAATTCCTCCTCACAAACTCAATTACAGGTCCTTACAACCTACTGGCCAGCGATCTGAACATTCACCTAGAACAGGTAGAGCAGAGTGACCCTAAAGATTTACTATCCTTCATCACTTCCCTAGACTTCTTCGTGCCGACCCCAGAAAAGACCCATCAAAGAGGTCATCAATTAGACCTAGTAACCTTCTTCTCCAAAGAACTAGTCTATCCCAAGATTCGCTGGAAGCATGCAACTTGGACTGATTCTCTATGGTCAGACCACCGACTATGCAATTTCCAACTTAGCTGGCAAGCAAGACATTCCCCATCCAATCCCAAGGTGGCAAAAAGGAATAAGAAAGTGATAGCCACTAGAGGCTTGGTAAATCCAGTGGAATTCTGGTTACACTATGACATCTCTTCCAACCCAGATCCCTACTCATTTTCGGTAGACTCCTGGACCAACACGAGCACGCCGATCCTAAACAAAATGGCCCCCATAAAATCAAGGAAAATGAGGAATAAAAATCTGGATGGCTGGTTTGACGCCGAATTAGGTTCAGTGAAAAGGGAGTTACGAAAACTTGGAAGACTATGGCTGAAATCTGGAGTAAAGAGAGAGTGAATTGGAGAACAAAATTAAGAGTACAAAAATCTTATAACAACTAAATGCTCTAACTTTTACGCACCAAAAAATCGGTTCTCCAAACACCGACATCAAAACTCTTTTCAAACTAGTCAACAATCTGTACGACATTCAGACCATAACCCGTCCTACCTCAGACTCCCCACCATCGGCCAATGCTCTGGCTGAATTTTTCAACAACAAAATCTCCAACCTGAGATCCTCCATACCAGTCATTACTACCAACCACCTGAACTACCCAGTTGCTCAACTCCAAGACAAACCTAGGGCAGATATGTTCTGGAACAATTTTACCATCCCCACCTGGCAACAATTCTGTAAGCTTTACTCAAAATATGCTGTCTCCTACTGCAAATTAGACTGCTGTCCACCAAACATTATGAAAGTTGCCCCGGGCACCATCAAAGCCAATTTACACACTTGGCTTTCTTCTCTTCTACTGTCGGGTACTTTTCCTGAGGTCCTAGGCCTGATCCCGATCACACCGATTGTAAAATATCCCAAAGAATCCATCAAGCTGGCATCAAATTACAGACCCATTGCGAGCATTCCCTTCTTTGTAAAGTTGATGGAAGGTCTGGTCAACCAGGATTTAGTAACCTATCTGGATAAATTCAGCATACTAAATGATAACCAGTCAGGCTTTCGTTCCGGGTACAGCACTGAAAATGTTATTGCCTCAATGCTAGATTCCCTCCATAGCTTATTTAGCCAGGGCACAAGTGCACTAGTCCTGCAATTTGATTTAAGTAATTTCTTCGACTTAGTCGACCATGCTATTCTTATGGACTGTTTGGAGTTAATTGGTCTCTCTGGTTATGTGTTAAAATGGTTCCAGGGGTTCTTGAGTAAACGATCATACCAAGTTTACAGTGACAATACTCATTCCTTCAGCTGGGTAAACTCGTGTGGAGTCCCGCAGGGCTCCCCCCTATCCCTCACACTGTTCAACATTTACATGGCCGCACTGGGGAACCTATTGCAAAGTTTAAAAATCAAATTCTACATCTATGCTGATGACATCACCATAGTCTTTCCCCTAACAAGCCTAACCCCCGAGACGAAGAAACACCTGGCATCCATCTTAAAGCAAATCGAACTATGGATGGCTGAATTCAAATTGAAACTCAATTCAGAAAAAAACAAATTCTTCCTGGCAAGCCCTAACGACAAAATCAAAGATTCATCAATTTCCTTGAATGATCAAGTCTTTCCTATTACAGATTCCATAAAAATTCTGGGAGTGACTCTGGACCGCTATCTTACCCTTGAAGCTCTAGCCTCCTCCACTCCTTTCAAAGTGCCCAGATTTGATCGTGCATGTGTACTCCTACAAATGAATGTTCATAGAATCAATTTGTGTATGTTAAGACTTTTCAATACAAGTACAAAAAAAAAAAAAAAAGCTATTAAAAATGACTGAAATGAACCGAGAGCACATCCAAAAATCAGGAAAAAATATGAAAACAATCCAAAACTTTACTGGCTATACTCATTTCTGATCATTTTGTTGTTACCTATTCCTATGGCCACCTGAAGAAACTCTAATTCAAACACTGTGCCACTAAAGGGAATGCGGTTATGTTAAAAACACCAGTCTGTTTTAATCTTTGGGAAACTCCTGCCTTGCAAAATTCCATGCAGGAAACTGGAGGCAGAAAACAGCAACTCTCCAATCCCTTCTGTCCATTTTGTCCATGCCCACAGCTTGCTCAAACCTTCTAGAAACCAGACACACACACACAATTACCCTGTCTTCCCTACCCATCTCCCACCCTACACATACGATTACCCTGTCTTTCCTACCCACCCCCACCCCCAATCACATGGCAAGAGAAGTAACCAAGCAGATGCACATCAAGCCACATCCTCCTCTGTTGGCCTGGGCCCCATTACTTATTTGAACCATAAGAGACTCAATACAGCCATGTGGTTTAAAAGAGGACACGGCCCAATGTGCTGCAACTTGGTTCCTCCTCTTATCATATGACCAGGAGGAGGACAGGTTAAGCTGAAAGATGTGTGCCACATGTGGAGAGAGTGGCAGGAGTGCCTAAGAAAGTTGAGGGTTTGTGCCATGGATAGAAGGGTATTGCCAGAGGTGTGGGAACAAGTTGAAGATGAAAGGGGACCCAGAACGAGATGGGACTATAGGCCACAGGGTAGGGGGAGGACTGTGTGCTGTATACAGGGGGAGCTTCAGTAACCTGGAAGAGGTGCGCTGTTGGGGGGCGGGGAGAACAACCTGGGCCTGTTTGCTGGTGGAGCAGGGCCTGTAGCAAGTTGTGACTGTGTGTAATCCATAGAAACATGATGGCAGATAAAGGCCAAATGGCCCATCTAGTCTGCTCATCCGCAGTAACCATTATCTCTTTCTCTCTCCGAGAGATCCCACGTGCCTATTACCCCAGGCTCTTTTGAATTCACACCCAATCTCCACCCATAGCCTCATCTGGTCCTTGCCCCATCCTGTGCTAAGCTTTTAACAGAGGTTGATTTAGTACATGGTAGCTGTCAACAAGAACCTGACATTAAAATTAGCATGGCTATTGCACTTTACTAAATATGGCCCTTAGAGAAGACCATTTATGAAAGCACAGGAGTAGTCATAATGAGCTACATATATTCTTTTTAGAAAAGTGCAAATGATAAGAAATGAAATTTTAATGTATAAACAAAAAGAAAGAAGATGTGCAAACAAAGCCCAAAGGGGACATGCTGGAGCCCAGAAGCAAGCGAGCTAAGGTTTTGAAGAGATTCCTGCCAGTGCTTCTGCCTGAGGGGACCTATAAAGACACAATTCAATCAGCAATTACAGGTATTGATCTCCGTCATCAGTATTCTCACCCTATATCCTTCCCATCTCCAGACATAGCTTCACTGTGAAGCCAATTTAGTTTTGTTTATCATTAAACGCAATTTGAATGAATACACATTTCCATTAAAAGATCTAGCAGCATGAGTTGCAAAGGATAGGAAGCAGACGAAGCTGCTGAGTCCACAGTACGGTTATTAACTCCCTCAAACAGGAGACAGGGGTGACAGGATAAGAGACACTGTGTTCTGACCTGAGGCTCTAAATGATGTGCTATCTTCTCTCTCTCTCTTTTTTTTTTTTTTTTTTTTTTTTTAAATAGCTAAAGTGAACTTGTTCCTGCACTCTTTGTGATTTGGAGTGTTCCAGGAAGATGGACATTTATTGAACTTCCTGCACTAGCCCAGTACACTATTTTGAATACTGCCAAGTAGTTCATGCATTCTGAAAATTAATTAGAGAAGAGTTTTAAGAAGGTTCTGGCCAGTTGTCTTGAAAGTTAATTGGCTTAGATCTGTGGAGCTGAAAATTCTCTCTACCTAATATCTAAAAATTTTCTGTGTTTCTTGGTTTTAAATGGTTGTGGGGGGGAGGGGGCTTTCCATGTCTCGTCTTCATCTTTTCCTTTCAGGCTGGTTTTATGCAATTCTGTAAACTACTTTGCCATGTACATGTATAATGAAACACAGTATAAGAAATTTGATTAAACTTAAAATCTATTTCCAAAGTGCATCACTTTTTTGCAACATTACAGAGGCATTCCTGGATGGGCTTACGGATATATGGGTTGGGGCTTTTATGTGTGGGGGAGAGCAAATAATATAATAGAATTTCACAAATACAGAAAAAGGATCAATAAAACTCGTCTCCCCTCCATTATCAGGAAAACAATGCTACATAGGAAATTCATCCTAACAGTCACAAACATAGAAAACAAATGCCAAATACATAACAGCTGACCAAAAATGATAAACATAAATTAAACCAAAATCCCAAGAAGCCACATCTTCTATATAGTACAACACCAAAGAAATAGAAAGATCCATTTCCTCCTATACTGTGCAAAATATAAAGATCACACATCCCAGGGATGGTGTTAGGCCAATGAGTGCAATTAGGGCAACTGCCCTCTGGCTAAAGAAAGTCCTAAGCCTGCTGGAAGCCGAAGATGGCACAGGCTAGCAGTGGGCTTTGAAGGGCCCTCCCAAATTTCTGACCTGGAACCTACCCATGTCTAACACTAGCACTGGCAGGATCAACATTTCAGTTCCCATATATTCTAATCACAAAACAGAAAATAAAATTACTCTTTTGTTGTCTGGTCATTTTATTTTTCATGTCATGTTGGTCCCAGGCTCTGGTTTCTGTTTCACTCTGTCTTCTGTTAACTCGTTTGCCAGGGTCTCCTGTTCATTTGACATTTCTTCTTCTCTATGCTCACCATCCATCTTTGTGTACTTATCTTTCCCTTCTCTGTATCCCTTATACTTCCCTGTCCAGCATTTCCTCTGTGTCCATCTCCCTGTATTTATCATCACTACTCTAAATCCTGCACTATTTATTTATTTATTTATTCAATTTTCTATACCGTTCTCCCAGGGAAGCTCAGAACAGTTTACATGAATTTATTCAGGTGCTCAAGCATTTTTTTCCTATCTGTTCAAGTGGGCTCACAATCTAATTACTCATCTCCCTTCTGTATTCCTATTCTCTCCCACATCTAATACTTTCCCTTTGTGTCCATATAACCACTCCCTTATCTGCCATTGCTGCTCTCTGTCCATGTACCATTCCCATGCAGCATTTCCCTTTCTGTCCCAGTCCCTATTCTCCTCTCCATGCCCATTATTTACCCTGTTTCTGATACCTCCCTATCTCTCTCTCCCTCTCTTTGCTGTGTGTTCAGTATTTCATTCTCTCTTCCTTCATCCGCTTAGTATGGCATCTCTTTTTCCCTTCTACAGCCCCTCTGTAAACAGGTCCAGCACCTCTCCATCTTCTCTCCAGCTCCCCCTCCTGTAGCTCTCTCCCTTCCCTTCAGTTCCAGCCTTCCCCTCCAAAGGTCAAGTACATATCTCTCCCTTACCTTCAGTTCCAGTCCCTTCCTATGCTCTTCCCTCCTTAATTCATCTGTCTGACAAAATTAAATCAAAAGAACATAAGCATTGCGTTCCTGGAGGAAAAGACCATAGTCTTACTGAGAAAGACATGGTGGAAGTCACTGCTTGCCCTGGTTAAGTAGCATGGAAAGTTGATACTCTTTGGGTTTTGGCCAGGTTCTAGTGACCTGGATTGGCCACCATGAGAACGGGCTACTGGGCTTGATGGACCATTGAGAAAATAACCATTTAACCCTACCCTCTGTTTTCTATCTGATAACCAATTCCTAATCCATAAATGAACTTTGCCATATATCCCATGACTCTTTAATTTTCTCAGAAGCCTCTCGTGAGGAACTTTGTCAAAAGCTTTCTGAAAATCTTTGATACACTACATCAATTGGCTCACCTTTTTTTTTTAGGGGAGGGAATATGTTTATTGGCAATTGCAACAGAAATCGTACAACCAGCAAGCAGATACAAATAAGAACCATGGGAAACAATAAAAGGAGAATCAAGAGAAGTGATACAAAAACTGAACTGGTCCAATACACTTGTATACAACTATACCGGTCACAATCCTGCAACAATCACTTATTTTCTGTAAGATGAACCCCCCACTATCGTCTAAATTCACACACACTGCATGCCCCATCCTAGTCGCACCATACATACCCCATTCACTCAATCAGACATACCTCAGCCTTCACCAATCTAACCACTACCCACTGGAACGCAGGAGAAACCCATGGAAACTCCAGAACAACCTAGATGGGTCATTCGAGCACAGAAGCAGGATATCCTTCCAAAGGGCCACATAGCTCATAGCATCCACCCGCCCTGTTTATTCACACCTTCAAAGAAGTCATGCAAATTGAAACATAGAAACATGATGACAGATAAAGGCCAAATGGCCCATCTAATCTGCCCATCCATAGTAACCATTATCTCTTTCTCTCTCTGAGAGATCCCATGTGTCTATCCCATGCCTTTTTGAATTCAGACACAGTCTCTGTCTCCACCACTTCTTCCGGGAGACTTTCATGCATCTACCACCCTTTCTGTATAAAAATATTTCCTTTGATTACTCTGGAGCCTATCACCTAACTTCATACTGGTGAGGCAAGATCTCTCTCGCCTGAACCCATGCTGATTTTGTCTCATTAAATCATGTTTGCCTATATGTTCCAAAATTTTATTTTTTATAATTGTTTCCACCATTTTGCCCAGCATTGAATTCAGCCTTACCAGTCTGTAATTTCCCTGATCTCCCCTGGAACCCTTTTTAAAAATTGGCGCAACATTGGCCATCCTTCAATCTTCAGGTACTTTTGCAACAGATTACAGATCACTAACAGCAGGTCAGAAATTTCATATTTGAGCTCTTTTAGTACCCTAGGATGTATACCATCTGGTCCAGGTGATTTATCACTTTTAAACTTGTCGACTTTCTTGCACATTTCTGTGGAAGTTGCTTCCACAGGCTGTCCAGTATGAGTGTCATCTTCAATGGACTTTCTACCCCACTTAAACTGCTTGCTCCAAAATTTTACTTTGCAGGGTGATGGGGCAGACACACCATAAACTGCAGTCATGCATTCATGGATCTCCTTTTACTTTTTCTCTTCTTTTATGAGAAATTTTATCACTGAATGGTGCTCCAAATCTAGCAGTTTCTTACTTGATTCACATGAGGACTCTCCTGACATCCTGTCTCTTGGAATGTTTAGATTTGCACTGAGCCGCAACTCTACAATAGTAACCTTGAGACATGTCATAACATGTAATAATAATAATAACTTTATTCTTCTATACCGCCATAATCTTGCGACTTCTAGGCGGTTTACAATCAAGAGTGCTGGACCTCAGGAGGCAATAGTATAGAAATACAATTTGCTGAGCGAAAATATAATATGTACATTTTAGTAGGTAATGTCCGACAGGACCTGTTGGGGATAAATAGCAACGTAAAGTTACGATAAGATGAAGATAGCAGATTATATTTATAACACTACTGTAAGTTCAGGTGGAATAGGGAGGGGGAGGGAGAGGGAGCGCGGGTCAATTGTTTAGGTATTTCTGGAACAGGTATGTTTTTAGGCATTTCCTGAATTCCCCGTATGTAGTGGGCGAAAGCAGTTGGTCTAGGTCTTTGCCCCATAGGACTGCTTGGTGAGAGAGAAGGTGTTTGTGGTGTTTTTTCATTTTGCAGCCTCTAACTGGAGGGGAAATGAGTTTTGGGGGTGTGTTTCTCTTGAGTTTGTTATTAGAAAATGCGAAAAGATCTGTTATGTACTTGGGGGTCAGGCCGTATAGTACTTTGAAGCAGAGGCAGGCAAATTTAAACCTTACTCGGCCTTCCGTTGGTAGCCAGTGCAGCTGCCGATAGTAGGGTGTCACGCGGTCGAATTTCTTCAGCCCGAAGATAAGTCTGACCGCAGCATTTTGCATTATTTGGAGAAGTCTCATATTCTTTTGTGAGATTGCTAGATAGGCGATGTTGCAGTAGTCAAGCTGACTCAGTATGAGGGATTGCACTAGGATCCTGAATGTTGACGTATCAAAGTATGATTTAATGGTTCTGAGTTTCCAGAGAGTAAGGAAACCTTTTCTGAATAGGGAATCCACTTGTTCCCTCATTGTTAGGCATTGGTCTAGAATAACATCTAGTATTTTCATGGTGGGCTGAATAGGGTAGTTGAGTTTATTGATGCACAGTGGGGTTTTATTGTCAAGCGGGTGAGGGGAGGCAACGAAGAATTTTGTTTTTTCTGGGTTAAGCTTGAGCTTGAAATCTGTCATCCATTGTTCCATCTCATTTATGGCATCGGATGCCTTGGGAATGGTTTCCGAGATGGAGTTGGCGAATGGGATGATGATCGTAAAGTCATCTGCATAGCTGAATAGTTTTATTCCTAGTTGTACAGATTTGTTTCAACACGCTTGCTACTTTCTTTCATACTCAAGTAGATAAATTATCGAATGCTTCTTGTAATTAGTTCTTACAACTCCTATATATTCTTCTTCCTAATTCTTCTTCTGACAGTCTCTAGCGTAAAAGTGTACTTTTTTTTTTTTTTACTCCAGCCAAATTCTGTAATTATTTCTTTGCTGTGGCTATTTTCCTGCTTTTCCTGACAGTGGTGGAGGTTAGGGCCCCTGTACCTGAAACTCTCTTTAAACTATCCAGTAGCTCCGAGGCTGGTTCCCACTCCTGACTCTTCTGGTCATAGACTATGCCAGTAGAGAAAACCTCTCTGATCTACCAGGGAGAACACTGCAACTTGGAAAGTCTATTCCCATTGCATAGGCGGTGAGAGAAAGGCCAGGGGATTTAAGTGATACCGCTGGTCCCCTTGTAGGTAATCTAGCTGGGGATCTGGAACAACCAAACACAATGACCCTTTGCTGGATATTTAAATGAGCCCAGTTTTCCCTGAGCTGTCTCCCTCCTCCCTGTCAGTCACAATAGAAAGTATAGTCCTTGTTCTGGAAAGAATGGGGTTAGTGAAAGGTCAGAATGGTTTTCTTCTGGTAAAAAGTACCGACATGAGTGGTCTCTATAAAACAAATATATATATATACTTTGATAAAAAGCACTTTAAAACTAGAGAAAGTATGCAGTTGCCTTAAAGTGCATTTTTACATCTGCAGGTAGAGTAAAAATGGTAAAAATACATATTGAAAACTTTACTATTATCTTTAAAAATAAGAAAACTGGAGAGCCAATGGGCCTACCAGGAAATTCAGCCACCTCCACCCCCTCCAAATTGGAATGTAGCTCCCTGGCCTCCTATGCTATCCTATGACAACTTATGCTTACAGGAAGTAGGTCAAAGGACATGTGCAAGTATAAGAAGTTTGAATAAAGAATAATCCCTTCCTTAACTGGAAAATCAGGGTTCGGCAACACTGATCCACTGGAGCAAACTGATTAGTAGCATTCCCCTCTCAATCTCATACAAAAACAACCAGAGGCAGGGATATAAGTCCCCAGTACCTCCCCACCATGGTAAAGTTATTTGTCCCCACCCCCACCCCGGTAAAGTTATTTGTTATGTTTAACTCAAAGAACAATATCAAGGCAATACGAAACTTGTACAAATATAAAATAAACAGTACTTTTTATAAACAGCTAAAGTTACTTCAAAATCCTTGAACTTCAAACAGTTATTTGCCAGCCAGAAAGATCCAACAAAAAATGTTTTAGCTAAGGTAAAGGACTATTCAGTTGTCTTATAAAATCATATTGTAGCCCAGTTAGTGCTCTGAATGCTTTCAGATAAGTTTCCAAAAGAGATGATAACCCTCTCGGTGTTTAATGGAATCGGAACAGCTTGTCCCTCTGTTTCAAGTTTCAAGTTTATTTAAGATTTGATATAATCGCAATATCCAAATCCAATGCGATTTACAAAGATTAAAAATAGGAAAAATAAAAATTCCAACAAACAGGACATTAAAAACAATTATGTTTAATAAGAAATCAGAGCTAAAGCAGTTTGTTCCCATGCAGGTCCCATCCGGGGGTATTCCTGTGTCGCTAGTTGTTCCACAAAGTTCCCCGTCTAATTTTAGATGGAAAGAATACCTTTTCTGCTGTGTAAAATAATAAGGTTCTGTCTTTCTCCAAAATACTGGTTGTTTCACCACAACAGTCTTTGCTTTCTTTCTCTGCCAGTGAAGGACTCTTAAGTAGTCCAAATTGTTGGGGGATGGGGGGGTTTTCTCTCTCTCTCTGTCAGGTCTTGTGTGAGTTCTTGAAGCTGCCCCTCTCCAAGTTTGCACATCTTGCAACAACTTATCTCACCAGCTATGGACTGTTTCTCTATGCTGAAAATCTTAAGAGTCCTTTAAAACTGGTGAGCAGCAGTGGTTTTGTTCTTGCAGTGAGAAGAGTCCAGGCAGTGTCCATTCAGCTTCACTTTGTTATACAGTCTGAGATCTGCCTGTTGCTTCTTACAAGAAACAAAAATGGCTTCCAACTCCTGGTGAATTCCATAATTCAATTTCTCTTTTTCCCCCCCCCCCCCCCCCTTTCTAGCATACATTAAAAAAAAAAAAAAAAAGGAACTTCTATAGGGAAGCCTTCCTTACAGGAAATGGATGAGAAAGGACATTAGTGAACCAATAGGCCTCCAGAGATTTTAGGCCTATCCAGAAGTCCCAAGTTTAGTGGTCCCAGCTCAGGTGTACCAGGCTTAGAGTTCCTAACTGTGGATTTCCTCCCCAGGGATTCCATACATAGGGAATCTGGTCTCAGGATTTAGTTTAAATAAAAGTTTAAAATATGATTCACCTCTAGAACGAGAGGTGAGGAAAAAAGGTTCTAAGGTTAGCATAGTTTCCTGCATTAGAAGTAATTCCATATGCAGGTCTTGTCCAAAGGTAGACAGAACTAAGGTTCTGCTTTCTAAATGGAACAGCAGAGACCTCTAGTGACTCTACCAGTAATAGTACCTGCTGAACTTTTGACTTGGAAAGTTCTCACAGCTTCCGGAAATGGGCTGGCTATTTTGCCTGCAACTTATAGTGGTAGGAGGAGACACCCTTTAGAGGTAAACTAAGTGCAGTAAAAGTAAGCCTAGTCTTTAGCCCCAGATTCAAGGCTACTGTACCATTACTGCAAGGGGATTAGAATTAGATTTATTCTCCCTATTGAAAATCCATCTAATTAATAGAAAAGAGTCTATGGTTAGTACAGCCTTTGTACCTGGAGAAATGGGGGTGGGAAAAAGCAAGTAGAAGATGCAGCACTTGCATAGAAGGGAGCTGGAATGGGGAACCAGCCCTCAACCACACAAGCCTATACAGGAGAAGGAGATTAAGCCTGAAAGAACAAGTAGAAACAAGAGAGGAGAGTCCCAGGAGCAGAAACAGAGAACCCCAGTATCTGTGGGCCTATTGGAGGAGGAAATCATTACAAGTATATACCTATAGACTTAAAGAACCCTAATACAGAAAAAAAAGAAGTAGCTCCCATCAGGAGAAGAGGTCAATAGAAAGAGCTGTAAAGGACATTTTTCCAGAACTTTTACAAAGACAGGTTTATTTATTTAAAAAAATGTTATACAGTGGTGCCTCGCATAACGAACGCCTCGCACAGTGAACGCTGCGCACAACGAACTTCTTGTCTTGATTCGTACAACGGACTTCGTTTCACACAACGAAGTCGCCCGAGCTGCATCCTTCCGCGCAGTGTGCGTGACGCTACCGGCTACCCTCCTCCTCCTCCTCCATCAACCAAATCGGAAGTT
The DNA here is from genome assembly GCF_902459505.1 of Geotrypetes seraphini. Lineage (NCBI taxonomy): Eukaryota > Metazoa > Chordata > Amphibia > Gymnophiona > Dermophiidae > Geotrypetes > Geotrypetes seraphini. The sequence goes on along the minus strand of NC_047093.1, from coordinate 66,091,487 downwards.
ACATCATGAGGGGAGAGGAAGGAGGAAGGAAGCAGTTGGCAGCATACGCACTGTTAGAGCCCCGTGGCTTGTGTTAAAGTTGTTTACAGACTTCAACAGCAGCGGGAGAAAGCAGTCGCCGGCCCTGTTTCGCCGATCGAGGGGGGGCCCTGTTTCGCCGATCGAGGGGGGGCCCTGTTTCGCCGATCGAGGGGGGGCCCTGTTTCACCGATTGAGGGGGGGTGCCTGGTGTTGCCGATCACTGCGGGGGGGGGGGCAGGCTTTAGCAGAGGTGGGAGAAAGCAGTAAATGAGTGGAAGTTGGCAGGCCTGGGGATGGAAGGGCAGTCGAAATACGGTATGTTGGAGCAGGGGATGAGAGGGAGGGAGAGAAGGGGAAATATTGGACAAGGGCAGAAGGGATGCTAAATCATAGGGTGACAGGCAGAGAGAACAACAGGAAAAAGAGTGGAAGCAATCTTGAACCCTGAGGGTGAGGGAAGAGAGAGGTGGTGAGATGATTGATCATGGGGAGAAGGACAAAAGGGAATAGAGATGGGATAGGAAGATAGTGGAAGTAAAAGGACAGGGAGATGTCAGGAGAGGAGATTATGGGCAGGAAATTGTGAAATTGTGGGACCGACCAAGGGACGGGGGTGGCAAGGACATGAATGAAAGGAAGATAACTTCTAGCCCCTCACCGCTGCTGCTTTCCCGCTTGTGCCTGATGCTGACGGCACAAGTTCTTCCCACTTCCATCATCTGCCTTCTTCTCTCCCTCCCTCCATCCCAGGCAATTCACTGAGAGGGGCAGGATAACTGATGGCACTGCGCTTAACTGCCCTCTCTGTCTTTAAATTTAAAAAATGTGTGTTGTTTTAAAAAACAATTATGTTTTTAGATGTATCTAAATAAAAATAATAACAAAAAATTTATCTTTTTTTATGTCATCTTAGCATATTTTATGCTACAGAACGAATTATTTTTTTTAACATGTATTGTTATGGGAAAACGCGTTTCACATAACGAACTTTTCGCATAACAAACTTGCTCCTGGAACCAATTAAGTTCGTTGTGTGAGGCACCACTGTACTGCTAAAAATCTCAGCGGTTTCCAAAATAACATACATAAAAGCATAAAAATACACATGCAATACAAAATCATCACACATATAGCTATTGACACACACACAAAAGTACGCCCTTAACAGTACTTTCAACAGATTCTCATCAGCTGTAGTTAAGGGAACGCAAGACAGTTTCAGAGGAATAATTATCGTACCATATTAGAAATAAGCATCAAATAGCTTAGTCTTAAGCAGTTTTTTGAAAATGGAATGTTGCTATTACTTCATTCTACTACTGACTGCGTATATTTAATACTGAAATGTTGCCCAAATTTGATTAAATAGCATCCAAACTTAAGTAAACCCTTTGGTTAGAATTTGCAACTTTTGGCCTGGGCTGACTTCTTGGAGTCAGCGGATTTACTGTGCCCTTTAATCTCCCAACTCTGGCTGGTCCCAGTTCTGACCTCACAATACACTAACCCACCCTCATTAGGAAAGAAAAGTTTAGACAAGCACTTACATGAAATGTTTGCTAAACTCAAATGTTATTTAGGGTGCTTATTTTCCATACTTAAAATCAGTACTACGGTACATATGGACATAAAATATCGGGGCCTTTGTCTGAATTCACAGAAACATCCTCCAAGTGATTTCTATCTAATTTTGTTCATTATCTAATTCTACCACATCTGACAGTTTAATTATAATGGCTTTCTGTTTATATATTATCTGTGATGTGCTCCAACATTACTTAAATTCAATCCCTGGTTCAAAACCAATTTGTGAGGGGAGAGGGGAGGTGAGAAAGTTCCTAATATATACAGTACTAGGGCTAATGATAGTAATTTACCTTTTTAGTTTGAATTGTTCAGTAAACAATTACATTTCAATTAAAGAGAGAGCGTTAAATGCTCAGGAAATACTGGCACATTCTCACAGTAAAATGAGAAGACAGATCATCTGAAGGAAGCCAAGCTGTTAAAAAAAGAATTTAGAGAAACGCCCAAAGGCATGAGAAACCAAAATCAGTAAGCTTTGGATGGCAAATGGGATCTAAAACCACATTTTATTGTTTTTATTTCCCTTCTTTTTGGTTTTGCTGTTAATTCTTTTGTTTCTATGAGGGTAATTTCATAAATAATGCACACTATTTTATTTTATTTTTAAATTTACATGTTTTTGGGTTTTTTTCAAGTATTTCTTTACAATCCTTCAATATAGTCTCCCTGCTTTGCAATGACCGAGTCCCAACATCCGGGAAGATTCATTATTCCATCCAAGACACTGTTTTTGTTCAGTTGCTGAATGGCTCGGGTAACGGCGGAATAAAGCTCTTCCAGAGATGCAAAATGATATTCACACATAGGTTGTTTCAAACTTTGGAAAAAGGTCAAAGGGCAGGATTCACTAAACCTCCAAACCGTGCACGATCCGTTTCCTATTGCATGCCGGCTGACTGATTTAGTAAAGGCCTGCATGCAAATGGGGACGATCGTTAGCACACCCCCTACCCACGGCCAGAGCGATCCCCGCTCATGCACACATCCTGACAGTAGTGACAGGAGAAACAGCCTCCTGTCACTGCTGTCAGGGCTCAGCCCAGCACAGATCTCTCTTGCCTGCTCCCAGACTCTCCTGCTCTCTGCTGCCGTTCCCTGCAGTGCAAGCCCGTGGTTTTAAAGCGGGCCTGCACTGCGGGGAATGGCGGCAGAGAGCAGGAGAGTCTGGGAGCAGGCAAGAGAGATCTGCCCGACAGTGGCGTACCTAGGGTATGTGGCACCCGGGACCCATCATTTTTTGACACCCCCCCCCATGTAAAAAAATATTTTTTGTAATGACCATGAAACGGAATAAATGGTCAGAATAGAAACAGGCAGTGAAAATTTTCTTATATTCCAAACATAACATAACATAAATTATGTCTGAATTGTCATGAGATCAGAAGTACATACGGAGTAGTTGCAGGTGATGCTTGGGACAGTTCTGATTGTGTTAGTTCGGTTTTATGTGTTTTTTGAATAGAAGGGTTTTTATTTCTTTTTGAAGGTTTTGCGGTCTGTTGTCGATGTCAATTGGTTGTAGAGTTGGAGGTCGAGTGTTGCAGCTCGAATGGATAGGAGGTTGTCGAACAGTTTTTTTCTTTTGATGTTTTTGGTTGGAAGGTGTGTGAATGGTACGTGAGTTCTCCTATGTCTGTTTGAAGTGGATTGAATTATTTAGCTGAAGAAATTAGTTACCCCCTCATCCCACAAACATTAATTCTCTTCCATTTTTGTTCCCATTATAAAAAACACTGATAAGTTCCCAGAAAAAAAATACATTAAAATAAGAAGTGAAAACAAAGGCCCCTACAGATGAGAACATAGTATAAGAATAGCCTTACTGGGTCAGACCAATGGTCCATCATGCCCAGTAGCCCATTCTCATGGTAGCCAATCCAGGACACTAATACCTGGTCAAAACCCAAAGAGTAGCAACATTCCATGCTACCGATCCAGGGCAAGCAGATACTTCACCCATGTCTTAATAACAGATTATGGACTTTTCCTCCAGGAATTTGTCCAAATCTTTCTTAAAACCAGCTACACTATCTGCTTTTACCATAACTTCTGGCCACTTCATTTTTAAGTTTAGATCTTTCCTTTCAAACAGAGACCTTGCTAGATGTCAAATACAGCACAAAGTAACTTCACATGGACTTAGCTGTGCAGGAAATGTGAATCTCCTCATACACCCACCATATAGTGCAAAAATGTGCAAAGGTCTGGGTTTTTTTTTCGATCACTACATAGCCTAATGCCACACAAGCAGCGCTGTTACAAACATATTCTGTAGGTCAATGTTAAGGATAACAAAGTTTCCTTCCTTGGACCAGAAGGAGATACTGATAAATCACTGGAAGAGATCCCAAAACAACACCCAAAGACCCACTCAGTGTGTGAACCAGTTGAGTGGAGTGGACTAACTGGGGGTGGAAATGGGCCCGGAGTTTGCTCAGCAGAATTTCCCAGACCACCTCTTCCTCTCAACACATTGACACGCTGCCACCACCACCACTAGGAACACCTCACTGGGTAGGCCAGCTATGCTATAAACTTTATAAAACACATTATTATATTTTCTTATAAAGCACATATTTTAACTGAACTCTCTGACATCCTCAGCCTTTCCATTCACAAAAATAGAAGGAAGAAAAGTTCCCATTTCCTGCTGTCTCATGTCCCCGGCCTATACAATATTTTTTTTCTGCAGACCCTTCAAAAGTCTGACCAAATCCTCGTTTCACTTGCATTATAAAGTACTGAGGATGCCATCTCTCCCCAATCCCAGGTCCTAAAGTCTAAGACAGTAGCGCAAACTAATGCTGCCAGATTCAGGAAAAAAAATTTTGATTCGATTCAGCCTATTGAATTGGTTTTTCAATTCGATTTTCCTGCCCAGTTGGGTGATTTTTTTCAAAACTCCTGGTGGGTTTTATAGCTTTTTCAACCCCTTTGGCTTCTCCTAACCACACTGGCACTGTGGTGTAAATAAAATAAAGAAACAAAAAGGACTTTTCCTCTCTCTGTTAAATCCTAGCTCACGTTTGCAGTCCAACACCAGCTCTGTCAGGATACACATTTCAAATCTGACATACTATAATCACAAAACAGAAAATAAAATTAATTTTTCTACCTTTTGTTGGTCCAAGGCTCTGGTTTTCTTCTGATAACTTGCTTTCCAGGGTCTCCTTCTTTCTTCTTTTTGCATGCTAACCATCCATCTGCCAACTCTGTCCTCCCTTTCCATTTCCCTTCCCTTGCCAGGAAGTCTGGTATCTTTCCTTTTTTTCATCTCCCTCCACAGATCCATCTTTTCTTAACTACCCTTTCATCTGGTATCTCTCCCTCCTTCCCCACCACCCCAGAGTCCACCATCTCTCCCTTTCTTTTCCCAATTACCCTCCTATCCAGTATCTATCTCTCCTCCACACCATCCCTTGTGTCCAATTTCTCTCCCTTTCTGTTCCTTCCCTCCTTAAATCCCATGGTCCATCATCTCTCTCCCTCTCCTCTATTTTCAGACCCATTATTTCTTCCTCCCCCCCCCAAAGTTTGGCATATGCACGTCTCTTTGAACACCCCTTCCCTCCGTGTACTTCTAAACCAGGATCCCCCCCCCAAAGGCCTGTCCCCCCTTAAAGGTCTGCCTGTCCCCCCTTGAAGGCCTGCACCCTCCTTGAAGGCCTGTCCCACCCCCTTGTAGGCCTGTCCCCCCAATGAAGGCCTGTCCCCCCTTGTAGGCCTGTCCCCCCCCTTGTAGGCCTGCCTGCCTGTCCCCCCCTTGAAGGCCTGTCCCCCCTTGAAGGTCTGCACCCCCTGAAGGCCTGCACCCCCTTGAAGGTCTGCACCCCCCTTGAAGGCCTGTCCCACCCCCTTGAAGGCCTGTCCCCCCCTTGAAGGTCTGCACCCCCACCGAAGGCCTGCACCCCCCGAAGGCCTGCACCCCCCTGAAGACCTGCAACCCCCCTGACGGCCTGCACCCCCCTGAAGGCCTGTCCCCCCTTGAAGGCCTGTCCCACCCCCTTGTAGGCCTGTCCCACCCCCTTGTAGGCCTGTCCCCCCTTGAAGGCCTGCCTGCCTGTCCCGCCCTTGAAGGCCTGCCTGCCTGTCCCCCCCTTGAAGGCCTGCACCCCCCTGAAGGCCTGTCCCCCCTTGAAGGCCTGCCTGTCTGCCTGTCCCGCCCTTGAAGGCCTGCCTGCCTGTCCCCCCCTTGAAGGCCTGTCCCCCCCTTGAAGGCCTGTCCCCCTTGAAGGTCTGCACCCCCCCTGAAGTCCTGCACCCCCCGAAGGCCTGCACCCCCCCTGAAGGCCTGCAGCCCCCCGAAGGCCTGTCCCCCCTTGAAGGCCTGTCCCACCCCCTTGTAGACCTGTTCCCCCCTTGAAGGCCTGCCTGCCCCCCCTTGAAGGCCTACCTGCCCCCCCCTTGAAGGCCTGTCCCTCCCCCTTGAAGGTCTGCACACCCCCCGAAGGCCTGTCCCCCCCCTTGAAGGCCTGCCTCCCCACTTGAAGGCCTGCCTGCCCCCTCCTTGAAGGCCTGCCTGCCCCCCTTGAAGGCCTGCCTGCCTGCCTGTCACCCCCCTCCCCCTTGAAAGCCTGCCTGCCTGCCTGCCCGCCTGCCCCACCCCGAAGGACCGCTCGCCCCACTGGCCTCCCCGCACCACCTATGAAGCAGCACTACCTATGCTCCCGGCCTTGCCGTTCAGTCCCCCCACCACCACCCCCGAAAGAGCGCTTGCCCCACTAACCTTCCTGCACCACCTATGAAGCAGCCGCAGCAGGATCGCGACATCAGCTATTCCTGCACTGCTTAGGCGCTGCTTCCTGCGCTGCGATCCCACCCCTCTTCTGACATCAGAGGAGGGGCGGGACAGTGGCGCAGGAAGCAGCGCCCAAGCAGTTCAGGGATAGCTGACGTCGCGATCCTGCTGCGGCTGCTTCACAGGTGGTGCAGGAAGGTCAGTGGGGCGAGCGGTCCTTCGGGGGTGGGAGGGGGACTGAACGGCAAGGCTGGGAGCACCCCCTCAGGGCTGGCACCCGGGGCGGACCGCCCCTCCCGCCCCCCCCCTTGGTACGCCACTGCTACCCGACACTCCCCAGGCCCCGATCTCTCCTGCCTGCCTGCCTGTTCTGCTCTGCTGTGCCCCCCCTCCCCCCGGGAGGGAAGGATACCAACTCCGTCCTGCCATCATATTAAAACAGAATTTTAAAAAATTTTTAAAAAGCAGCGCAACACTCATCCTCCCCCCGACCGGCACGGCCCACCCTCCTACCCCAAAGTTGGGAGCAGGAGAGGTGCTCGGACCCTCCTGCTCCTAGGCCTACCACCCCCCGCCCGATCCTGGTCTGGTCGGGCCCGGCCCACCCCAGTACCTGTAAAATTGTTGGTAGCAGGAGGGGTGCCTGGTCCCTCCTGCTCCTTGGGCAAGGCTCCCCCAACATCTTTAGGAACAGAAGGGGTGCCCGGACCCTCCTCCTGCTCCTACACACTGGCATCTTCGGGAGCAAGAGGAAACTCCTCCTGCTCCTATTCTCCTGCCCTGCCGCTGCCCAATAGGGGCCGTAGGCCCTGCCCCGGCGCATCATCTGATTGGCTGAAGCGCCTCAGGCTCCTCCCTTTGGAGGGTCTGGGGCACCTCAGCCAATCAAGGACTTCCTTAGGGAGGGGTCTAGGGAAGTCCCTGATTGGCCATTGTTTTGGACCCAGCCAAGAGTAACTGAGATCGGTTTTGTGCATTTTTCTGCACACTGTTTGAAAAAAATCACGATAATACACTGCTGTGACACTTCTTCCACATGGAACTTGGTCTGTGATGATGATGATGCCTTCATTATCATATGCAAAAATCATCATTTGTTTGACTTTTGATTGAGCTCATCGAAATTTTTTTGGTTGAGGGGAAGCTGGAGTTCTCCACTCATTGGACTGTGATTTCATCTCCGGCTCAAAGTCTCTGACCCACGTTTCATCAATAGCAACAATGTGATTCAAGAATGCCTGACCTTCAATCTTTGTTTCAGCACGGTTGCATTGTCCAGGCGTCTCTGCTGCTGTTCAGCAGTCAAGAAGTGGAGGACCCATTGCACAGAAATTTTTCTCTTTTTTTAAATCATTTGTGAAAATTCGGTATATTGATGTCGGTGGAATCCCTGTGGTTTCATAAAATTCTTCACATGTCTCACAACGATCTTGTTCAAGAGCATCAGCCACGAGTTACACACATCCTTCATTGTTTGTTGATTGCGGCCTTCCTGTCTTTGCATCATCTATGCTCACACGACCAGTCCAAAAACAAGTTGCCCACTGAGAAACTGTACTATGGTCCACTGTTAACTCACCACAAACTTCACCTAATACACTGTGGCTTTCTGTCGGGTTTTTGCCACGTAGAGTTTTAATCTTAATGTACAACCTCTGATCGTCAACAGACACAGTACCCGAGGCACCTGCAGCCCCCATTTCCCATACTTGTCACACCCATTCTATGTACACTACAGAGCTCCTAAGCACATGTCCTGCTGCTTCAAGCACTGAAGTGAAAGTGAAACAAGGTTTACTGCAATTATATTTATTTATACAATTTTCTATACCGTTCTCCCAGGAACGCTCAGAATAGTTACTCGAGCATTTTTCCCTGTCTGTCCCAGGGAGCTCACAATCTATCTAATGTACCTGGGGCATTGGGGGATTAAGTGAATTCCCTGGGGTCACAAGGAGTAGTGTGGGTTTGAACCCACAATCCCAGGGTGCTGAGGCTGCAGCTTTAACCACTGTGCCACACTCTCCCCAATGTATCATCCACTCCCCAATGTTGCCAACCTGCGCATTATTTATGAAATGACCCTCATACAATAGCTATATATAATCAGCCCAGTAGGAACAAGCTGCAGTTTCAAAAGATCTAGGAAAGATGACACTCCAACTGTAAGTTATCAGCATAAGGAGAAAACTAACTATCCTCAGAGGGATAATGGTAACCAACAGGAGGGTCAAAGAGGTAAAGTCAGAAGACAGATTTAAAAAAAATAATAATAATAGCTGGAATTCTTTTTCGCTCAGAACTTTTCTGAACCTCTCATGTAGAAATAAAACAAACCCTATAAAAGCTCCACCCAGGAGCACTAATTTCATTTCATACCAGCAGTAAAAATCTTACATAGCAACATTTTCCATTCTATATTCTGATACTGGGCCATGATTTTATTTGAACTACAACTCTAATAGGCTGTTTAAAATGGTTCTGGATAGATGATTCTATTTTCCCTCTCCCAGTCTGACACAGCAAGGTAACAGTACTATGAGCTGCTAATTAAATATTTAATCAACCATTAGGTTATAAGCCAGCTAATATAGTGTATGACATGCACAAACATCTTGCAGAACTGGCAAAGGAGCCTCTTTTATACAAACTGACCCTATTTCAAGTGCCAGCACCATACCTGCCAAGATGCAAGATAATTTTTTTTCCTCCAGATTCAATTAATATGATTTTGTCTATATTCTTATGGAAGAATCCATACGAGCCTTTCTCTTCTGGGTCATTAAAATAAAATAAAAAGTTTCCAGTCGCTTGTATGTACTATTTAATTACAGTAGAAGCCAGTTGGCAGAAATGTAGAATATTTATAGGTTGTAATGGTACCAAGTCATAAATATCTACAGAATATTAAGTAGTAATACCACAACACTGCAAAGCAAATACTGCAAAGCAAATACAATATATATATATATATATATAGTGACCGGATAAGACCAAAACTGGATTAGTCTGAGCCCTGACCTGGGTCATCAAAGCCTCAGCCGAGCGGTTGAATGAGGCATGGAGAGTAGAGGGGTGTGTGCATCAAATAAAAAGGTCCAGCACAGGTGTTTAGTGTGAATTTTAAGATTACTTATTTTCTGGCTTTATACTGTAATGCAATTCAAAATATACAAAAAAAAAAAACCAAAAACCCCTCTCATTGGTGGCTAAACAGCCTTTTAGCCCACCATGCTTATTCACTTTACAGTTGAAGAAAACAATATAGCAACTTCAAACAGCTTGCCTCCGGAGCAATTTTCAGCGTGTAATTCCTTCTCACCCTGAGCATGGAGTTCTTACCTATTCTGCTACTTTTAGATAAGTCAGAAGCAGTAATCCTTAATTGTTCTGCTACTTTGTTTTATGAGGCAACACCACATTATCCGAAGATAGCTTTTACTTCCCCCAAACGTTATTCTGTGACCATGCCTTCAAACATGTCTAATTCCTCAGGCTCCTTTTCAATATCCCCTACTAACATTTCTTCTGGCATTTCCTCATCATATTCAGTACCTTAAGAAGCATGATTAGAGGCTTTAGTTCTGAGATTTTCTACCTGCTTGCTTTGGGAAGTGCTAGTCTCTGCTTTCTGAATCCGGGCTTGCATAGGTCTGCCTCCCTCCAAAGATTCAGGAATGCTGTAAGTTTGTAGCTGCCTCCTTGGCCTAGAGTAGAGAGTTGCGCGGGGATAGAAATCCCACCGTCCCCGCCAAAGTCCCACCCGTCCCCACCCATCCCCGTGAGGAATCCCACCCGTCCCCGTGAGGAATCCCTCTGTCCCCACCCATCCCCGCCCGTCCCCGCGAGGAATACCCTCTGTCCCCGCCCGTCCCCGTGAGGAATCCCCTCCATCCCCGCCCGTCCCTATAAACTTCAGAAATAGTTATTTCATTTAATTATGCTACTGAATTAAAGGCTCTGGTAGAAACCCATTTACAAATAAGCAAAAAGACTTTATTAATTTGGAAATATTAATTGGGAAGAATACATATTTTGTAAACGGGTTTCTACCAGAGCCTCTAATATTTATAAATTTTTATCAACACAACTAATATATTACTTTATCCTGAAGCAAAAAAAAAAAAGAAATAGAATTTTCCTACCTTTGTTGCCTGGTTTCTGCTTTCCTCATGTTCTCATTCAATTCCTTCCATCCACTGTCTCTTTTCCTTCTGCGTCTTCCATTTGCTCTGTTACTGTGCCTCTCCCTTTCTCCCCCCTTCCAAATTGGTCTGGCACCCATCTTATTCCCTCTGCTCCCCCCATAGTCTGGCATCTCTGTCTTCTTCCCTGCCAGCATCTTCTCCCCACTCTCTCTTCCCCATTTCCTTTCAGCGTTCTTCTCCCCCCCCATCTTCCCCATGTCCTGTCAGCGTCCTTCTCCCCCCTTTGTCTTCCACATGTCCTTCAGCGTCCTTCTCCCTCTCTGTCTTCCCCATGGCCTTTCAGCATCATTCTCCCCCCCCCATCTTCCCCATGTCCTTTCAGCGTCCTTCTCCCTCTCTGTCTTCCCCATGGCCTTTCAGCGTCCTTCTCCCCCCGTCTTCCCCATGTCCTGTCAGCATCCTTCTCCCCCTCTATCTTCCACATGTGCTTTCAGGGTCCTTCTCCCCCCCTCTGTCTTCCCCATGTCCTTTCAGCATCCTTCTCCCTCTCTGTCTTCCCCATGGCCTTTCAGCGTCATTCTCCACCCCACCCCTGTCTTCCCCAAGTTCTTTCAGCATCCTTCTCCACCCCTTTGTCTTCCCCATGTGCTTTCAGAGTCCTTCTCCACCCCTTTGTCTTCTCCATGTGCTTTCAGCATCCTTCTCCCCCCCTGTCTTCCCCATGTCCTGTCAGCATCCTTCTCCCTCTCGTCTTCTCCATGGCCTTTCAGCATCCTTCTCCACCCCTTTGTCTTTCCCAGTGCTTTCAGCGTCCTTCTCCCCCCTCCTTCTCTCCCGCTCCGGGTGCTGCACAGCCGGCCAGGACCCCTTACTTTTGTGGCACTTCCCCGACTGACCGACCGACCAACAACAGCCCCGGTCCGACAAACCTCCCTGCCCTTAACCACGAATCTAAATTACCTTCTTACAACTGCTGTAAGAAGCTGCACCTGAGGCGTACCGCCCTCCTCCCTTGGTACGCCACTCGAGCCATGAGGCTACTCTCCTTCTCCTTACCTGCCCTGCCTGCAGCACAGAGCCGAACGGAAGTCTTCCTGACGTCAGCGCTGATGTCGGAGGGAGGGAGGGCTTTGTTTAAGCCCTCCCTCCCCTCGGACATCAGCGCTGACGTCGGGAAGACTTCTGATCGGCTCTGTGCTGCAAGCAGAGCAGGTAGGGAGAAGAAGAGCCGCGCGGCTGAGTACATCCAGCCCCGCAGGAACCCTGCGACCCTCGGAGGCGTCACCACGAGATCCCCACAACCCTAGGGGGTGTCCCCACGGGATTCCCACACCCCTAGGAGGCGTCCCCACGGGATCCCCGTGACCCGAAGGGGGAACCCGGGGGATGCCCGCGGGTCCCGCGGGATTCCCGTCGTCCCCATTCCCGTGCAGCTCTCTAGCCTAGAGACCACACCTTTTTCTCTGGCATTGGGCTGATTGCCTCTAGAAACACATGTGGTTCTCTGGTGCTTTGAAAATGAGCCTGGTAACTTCCCTGCTTACTAACCCTGCTCTCAGCAGAGCTGATTGCAGGAGCTAATCCCTTTGTGGTTTTTGCTATCACCTACCTGGTGCATGCTGGTCCTTGTAGTTGCTTTTAGTATTCCCTACACTAGAACTAGGCAAGTATAATCGGGTCACTTTTGAGTTGCCTATCACTGGGGATAAATTCTGCAGGGCAGTTTCCCTAACCTGCCTGTTTCTAGGAGCAAGTTTAGGGATAGTTTTAGAGCACTGCAGGGTTTCTTCCAGCCTGTCACAATATATATTCTGAATTAAAATAAATGGCATTATCTAGTATGTACTATTACTTTACATAAGGTAGTCACTTGATTTTATTCTACCTTTAAATCTCAGCAGTCCTTAATAGAGCTGCCTGATTCAGGGGAAAAAAATTTTGATTCGATTTGGCCTATTGAATTGATTTTTCAATTCGATTCACTTTCAGTGATGCAGTTTTTTTAAGTTTAAAGTTGAATCAATTTTTATTGTAAAACTAAACAAGCCAGATTAATACAGATCGATCCTGAACAGTCATTGCTAACAGAAAACCATGTCCTTTTCATACACACAGAACACAGATACTCCCTCGTCCAAACTAAAAATAGAAAGTTAAACTAAACAGCCAAGAAGCTAGACTCTGCATACAATGCAACACCACAGAAAGAGTAGCACATGCCCCTAATACTATGCAAAATATAAAGATAGTAAATGTAAATTCGAAAAAACTGACAATCATCACTTTACAAATTAACAAATAGAAATAAAACAAAAATGGAAAATAAAAAAATACCATTTTATGGGACTAATCCATTTTTAATTAGCTTTCAGAGGCCAAAACCTCATTCTTCAGGTCAGTAAGTTACTGTATCCTGTCCTGGTTACTAAAAAATGTATTAAGATTAGTCTAATAAAAAGATTACTTTATTTCCATTTTCTATTTATAAACATTTATCGATACAGCCGCAATAAAGCACCAAAAAAATCTTTTTTCTACCTTTTGTCATTTCTACTTTAATCATCCTCTTTGTTCTCTTCTTTCCAACCAGCGTCTGTCCTCTCTCTCCCTTTCATGCATCTGCCATCTCTCTCTCTGCCCCTTCCATCCACTGTGTACCCATTACTTCCCCTGTGGCCCTGCCTCTCCTTTTGTCCAGCTTTTCCCCCTCTGTTCCCTTTCTCCTCCTATACCCCTCATCTGAGGGCAAGCATCCCCTTCAGAATCAGCATCTTTCCCACTCTTCTCCCATCATTTCTATTTCTATCTTCCCTCTGCTCTCCCAGTTCCCCTGTCTGAGCATCTGCCTCTTTTCCTCCCTATGTGACTTTAGCCTCTCCCACTCTTCTCCACTGCCTTATCTAATCTCTTTCTTGTCTCTAGGCCATCTCATTCCCTGCCTGCCCTATAGCAAATCATCTTTTATTCCTCCTCCCCGCCAAGATCTGGCACCCTCCATCCATGCCCCTCCCCCCCCTCGAGGTTTGATTACTCTCCTCCCTTCCTCATTTGCTCTCTTTGTCACACACACCCCTCACCAAAGCACACACCATTGGCAGTACAGCCTTCACAACTCACCTCTCTTGCCAACGTTGGGCATTCCTATTTGCCAGTCCTGCCTACTTCCTGTTTCTGTGAAGGCAGGACCCTGCAGAGAAGAAGGTCTGACATTGGCAAGAGGAGTGTGTTGTGAAAGCTGCCACTGCGGAGAAGTTCCTGGATCATACTGAATCAGTTAGAACAATTTTTTTCCGAGAATGAATCGATTTGAATTGATTCAGCCGAAGTGAATCAATTCGAATTGGAAATTGAGCAACTCTAGTCCTTACCTTTTCACCCATGCACTACTTTTTCATATAATCCATTTCTTCTAGCAACAGAAATAGTTAAAGAAAGAGGGCTGATGTAGAAAGCTACCATAGACAGAAGCATATGGTTACCAAGAAGCGATACCCCACCCCCTGCATGAGAAAAAATTGGCAGGAGAAATGCTCATTCCCTCCTGCCAATGGAGGTCCCCCCATGCCAGATGCTACCCCTCCAAACTATCCCCTCCCTTCCCCTCCCCCCAAAAAAAGATAGGAGGGATGCCCACTGGCTGCTCCCCTGAACCTCCGCTACCCCTGACCCCCCCAGTACATTTGTGTGAAGAAAGCAGGAGGGAAGATAGGTCCCTTCAGTTCCGTGGCCCACTGATTCAAAATGGTGGGCCTTTCCTTCCTTGGTGCATCATGTGATGCATGGGGAGGGGCCTAAGGCACATAGGACTCCTCCCAAGGGGCAGGGCCTTAGGCATCTGAGCCAATAAGGGCCTTAGGTTCATCCCTCTGCATCCCCGGATACATCTCCCGGGATGCACCGGGGAGGAGCCTAAGACTCCAATTGGCCTTTGATATCTAGCTAATTGGAGTCTTAGGCCACTCCCAGTGCATCCCATGGCATCTAGGTCAATAAGGGCATTAGACATTCCCCGTTGCATCGCAGAATGTACTGGGAAGGTGAAGAGGTGAGTCTGGCAGCCAGAGGGAGTAGGCATCCCTCTGGCCCACCGTACTACAAAAGGTATGGGGAGTTGGGGTGGGTTTTGGGGTGCCAGGGTAGGGTGTTTGAGTTGGAGAGGTCATAGATTGGTTCATGGGTCATGGGTTCTGGGGGTCCTGCTGGCAGGAGGGAGTGTGCATCACTCCTGCCCTATCACGGTTGGGGGTTGTTTCGGGGGTTCCAGCAGGAGGGAGGGGGCATCCCTCCTGCTGTTGGACTTCGAGGGGATGGTTCAGGAATGGTGACAAGAGGAATTGGGCATCCCTCCTTTCATGGATCATGTCGGGGGGAGGGTCACTGCATTTGATCATGGCAGGGAGATTCCTTTGCCACAATCAGCTCAGCAGCAATGCGATTCTCTAACCGATGCCTGTGATATGGGCGCTGATTAAAGAATCGAGGTGGTTAGACGGGGTTAGGCATCTGTCCCTTAGGGCAGACACGATTCTGTATAGGACGTCAGTGTGCAAGTCTAGTTTTGCATGCCAATTGCTCACCCTTTTAATTTCTTCAATCTATTCTCAACAAAAACTATATCATGTTTCAACAGACACACAATAACACATTTCTGAAACAAATGCTATTGTAGAAGACAACTTAAAGGCAAGTATCCAGGTTTACAGTGTAAGCAGGAACTACCCAAATTTCAAATTCAGAGTTGTATTATAATAATCATATGCATGTTAAACATGGGAAATAAATGTAACTCATACAGAATAAAGTCTTTTACCCAATAGTTTCAAAAGATCTACTGCAATATGAAGACTACACAGCAATTTGGGGAAATCCAGAACATGTAGTTCTCTATTTATGGTAACAGATAATACATGAACAAGGAGAAAGTTGTAGACATGACAATATTGTACTCAACATCTCATTCATTTAAAGAACAATATTTAAAGTCATTTCTGTGTTTTATTCATGGAAACGTTTCCACTGGTACTTGGAATGCTACAATGCCTCTGTTGAGAGATCATTCTTTTATATATAGTATCTAAATTATGCTGTATAAAATATCTGCACAGTAATCCCAGTAAATTCAATAAGAAAAGTGCCAGTGAAGAACTGGATCACAGTCAACAAACTGACCTAGAACATAAGAATAGCCTTACTGGATCAGACCAATGGTCGTATCCTGTCTTCATGGAGGCCAATCCAAGTCACAAGTACCTGGAAAAAAAACTCAAATAGTAGCAGCATTCCATGCCACAAATCCAGGGCAAGCAGTGGCTTCTTCCATATCTATCTCAACAGGAACTTGTCCAAACCTTTTTTAAATCCAGCTAAATTAACTGCTCTTACCACATCCTCTGAGTGAAAAAATATTTCCTCCTATTGGTTTTAAAAGTATTATTCTGTAACTTCATCAAGTGTCCTCTAGTCTTTGTAAATCTTGATGCAGTAAAAAAAATTGCTCCACTTGTACTCATTCTAGACCACTCAGGATTTTGCAGACTTCAATCAGCCATCTCTTTTCCAAGCTGAAGAGCCCTAACCTCTTTAGTCTTTCCTCATAGGAGAAGATTTCCATCCCCTTTATCATCTTGGTCGCTCTTCTTTGAACCTTTTCTAGTGCTACTATATCTTTTTTGAGAGAAGGAGACCAGAACTGAATGCAATACTCAAGGTGAGGTTACTCCATTGAGCGATACAAAGGCATTATAACATTCTTAATCTTGTTTACCATCCCTTTTCTAATAATTCCTAGCATCTTGTTTGCTTTCTTGGCCACTGCCAACATTGGGCAGAAGATTTCAGCGTTTTGTCCACGATGACACCCCGATCTTTATTTTGAGCGCAGACCCCCCCCCCCCCCCCAAGGTGGACCCTAGCAGCCGGTAACTATGATTTGGATTATTCTTCCCAATGTTCATCACTTTGCATTTCTTACATTACATTAGTGCCTTCTATTCCGGTATTACCTTGCAGTTCTAGGTGGATTACAAAAGAGACAAGCTGGGCATTACCAGGAGAGTTACAGGATAAGGTACTAATTACAGGCCTGTGACTTGTTCAGAAATTTGCTCTACCTTGAGGAAGTAGGATCTCCTGTTTGGGTGTGTTCAGAAATGTACCAGATCAGGAATAATTAAGGTGTGGCATCAATTTGTCATGAGGAACTTTATCAAACGTTTTCTGGAAATCCAGATACACTACATCAACTAGCTCGCCTTTTTCCACCTGTTTATTCACACCTTCAAAGAAGTCAAGCAAATTGGTGAGGCAAAAACTCCCTTGGCTGAACCCATGCTGTTTCATGTTTGTCTACATCAGGGGTGCCCACACTTTTTGAGCTTGTGAGCTACTTTTAAAATTACCAAGTCAAAATGATCTACCAACAAAAATTTTTTTTAAAAACATAAAGCACATTGTACGCATAGAAAATGTTAATCATCATTTATATTGCGGGTTTTTTTCAAAGAGGTTAAGGCAGATGACTTTATGCAATGTCACCTCAGTAGCAACTATACAAAAATAGACAAATATACCCCCCCTCCCTTTTTACTAAACCGCTATAGTGGTTTTTAGCACAGGGAGCTGCTCTCGACGCTCATAGGCTCTTCGTGCTAAAAACCGCTATTGCAGTTTAGTAAAAGGGGACCATAGTGCAAAATATAGACAGCAGATATAAATTCTCAAAATGGAAACATTTTGATCACTAATTTGAAAATAAAATCATTTTTCCTACCTTTGTAGTCTGGTGATTTCATGAATCTCTGGTTGAACTTTAGTCTTCTGACTGTGCATCCAATATTTCTTCCCCTCTTTCAGCCTGCTGTATGCTTCCAGACCTCATTCCCTCCCCCAACTTTTTCTTCCTCTCTCCCTGCTGTCCTCCCCTTTCTTTCTTTCAGTCTTCCTGTCTATCTTTCTTTCTCCATGCCCCCTTTCTTTCTGTCTTCCTGTCCCCCCTTTCTTTGTCTCCCTGCCCCTATTTCTTTCTGTCTGTCTTTCTCTCTCCTTGCCCGCTTTCTTTCTGTCTCCCTGCTCCCCCTTCTTTCTGTCTCCCTGCCTGCTCCCAAGCCACTGACGCAACCATCGGGGACCAGGCCTCCAAACCACTACCTCCCCCCTCCTCCCCTAGGAGTCAAACACTACCTGTCACAAACTGCTGCATGGAACGGGAATTTTCTGCATGTATGTGCAAGGACGGTCCCCCCGAGGACATCAATGAAGCTGAAGCCAGACTGATGTTATCAACGTCTACAAGTGTGCAAATAGGAATTCAATCGGTTCTCTCCCCCCACCCCCAAATCCGTCCTTCCTCCCGCTTCCACCCTCCGCACCGCCGTCTCCGAAGGCGCTCGCTACCAACCCCCCGGAGCTCGCGCTCTCTGTTGCTTTCTGACCCCCAGTCCCTGCCCCACTCTTCCGGTGGGGCGGCCCGTGGCAGAGGGGAAAGCTCCAGGGCTGGCTTGGGAATCCCTGAGAGAAAGTAGGATGGGAGGAGGGGAGGGAGGTTGACTGACTGACTGGCGCTGTTCCGTGCAGGTAGTGAGAGGAGCTGCCAGGCGCGCAAGGACCGACAGGATGCTTTGGGTCCGTCTGGCTCCTGGGAAGCAAGTAGAACGCGAAGGCATCGCGATCGACCTTTTGGGCACCCCTGGTCTACATGTTCCACAATTTTATTTTTTATAATTGCTTCCACTATTTTGCCCAGTACTGTGGTCAGGCTTACCAGTCTGTAATTCCCCAGATCTCCCTAGAATCCTTTTTTAAAAAAATCAGTGTAACATTATCCACTCTTCTTCTGGTCAACTAAAAACATGAATCTAAGCCAAGAACAGAACCAGCCCAATACCAACTGATTGGTCTATCCAATTTAGGCAGGGGGAGAGGAATTCTGCAAGGCCGAGTGCATTACCTCTCCAAATTTGCTCATCATTCTACTGTGTTAAGGCACCAGCTAAGGTTATTAAATAGAAAGACATTTGAAGCAGAGGAAAAAAATTACATAGCTATTCCTTCAGAGCTAACTTAGTAGAAAGAGGCGGAAAAAGACAAAAAAATCCACAGGGAATCCAGTTCTCGCATTCATTTATCTCTTCCCAGATAAAGGCGACAAAATTTTTTTTAAAACACAACAGTGGCAAAAGAAAAATAAATAAATTATTATGCTTGCTGCATAATTTTATTGATGCTGGAAAGTAATAATACCATTATTGCTAAACAAAGGCACTAATTACTATTCCTTATGGGAGAAGCGGACTGATTATTAACACCGCTCTTTTGCTTAATGACGGAAGGTGATGTGAAGCATATATCTTCACAACATCTGCTTGAGTCTGGTGCGCAGCGTAGTCTTTCATACTAGTGGAAGTGATCGTCTTGAATTGTACAAAAAGGGAAGCTCTATTTGCAGTTCAGTAAAGAAAGAGATTGCTCATTTTAGCACCTAGAGCTGAAAAATTCTTGTTTCTGTGGAAGTTGCAGGTGAGATTATTCGCTCCCTTTATTGGAGCAATGCATAAAAAAACAAATTAATCAGATCAAAAAGATCACATGCTAAAGTCCAAATATAACCAGCCACGGACAGCATACAATGTGCAGAAATCTAACATTCCTTGATTAACCACAAATTCTCTCCAACAGCAATTTCATGCAACTTTACTGTCAGTTTTGCTTGTTTAGATGACATATTAAATAGTTGCTATATTCGCAGACTGCACTTATAGCACTAACACAGTATGAAAAGGCACATCGCATAGAGTAGGTAAATCCAGTTTACGACTTAGATAAGGGGACTGAAGGAACATTAAACATCTTATTTTGTCAGGCAGCTAAAATTAAACAACCTACCCCTATTTTAAAACCACTAGCTAAAAACTCCATGCAAAAGCTCCTTTTCAAAGGACCAGTGCTGTTTTACCCATTAGGGATCATCCCGCTCACTGTTTAGAAACCATTTTGATATACTCTGGTGGCTAGGATATTGTATAACATGCTCCACCACTCTCTCATCATTATAAACCTACATAAAATGTGCCAGACTAGGTCAGATCAAGGGCTCCTTTTACAAAGCCATGCTATAGCGCACACTAGCCGTAAATCTACCGCCTGCTCAAAAGGAGGCGGTAGCAGCAAGTTAGCGCGTGCTATTCCGCGCGTTAAGGCCCTAGCGTGGCTTTGTAAAAGGAGCCCCAAATGTCCATCAATTAACAGCAGCCAATCCAGGTCATAAGTATCTGACAGAATCCCAAAAATGTGATCCTTTCTTTGTTGCTCACTCCGAGGGATAAGTGGTGCCTGCATCAAGTTTACCAGATTAAAACGTCATCAAGTTTCACAGATTAAAACTTAATCCAGACAAATCTACATTAAAATTGTTTACTTCGCGTGAGAACAACTAGCTTTACAATCACAGATAAAATTAGGAGATACCCCAAACCCGCTAGTAACAAGCACTAAAATCGTAGGAGTAATTCTGGACTCAAAATTAACATACCATTCAGAAATATCTAAAGTAGATCGATCTGTTCTTTGTTGTTCCAAGAAGCACTGAACATACACTAGTTCACTAGTTCACTGTTACATTCACTAGTCATTCAACAACTTGACTACTGTAATTCACTTTATGCCAGATTACGTCAGAAGGACATAAAGACTACAGGTAATACAGAACACGGCTATCAGATTAATATATAACCTTCATAAATTCGATCACGTCACCCCATTTTTGAAAGAAGCCCATTGGCTCCCGGTTAAACATCATATCACATATAAATTGCTTTTAATAACTTTCAAAGATTTGACTACAGAAGAGCCACCGTATCTTGTATGTTTGTTGAGTCTATATACATCTGCAAGACATTTACGATCTGCAAATAAACATCTTCTTACAGTTCCATCACATAGGGAAATAGTTCATGAGCATTTAAAAGACACAATTTTCTCTTAATGGGTCCAAAGTTCTGGAACTTATTACCATTAACACTTCGACTAACAACGTCTATTGATAAGTTCAAAGCCCATTTGAAAACTTATTATTTGCACCGAACTGTCATTCAGGAACTTTGGAACAGAACATTTCTTTTCCAACAGGCTTTTGAACAGCGGAATTGCCGACATGCTCTGGAATTCTTTCCTGTATTTTGTTTGCTCTCCTTGGTTGCGTCTATTCTCAGTTTCTCCAATCGCAAATTTGGTTATTCGTAATCTTTTTTTTTTAGCCTTGATTTTTAATTGAGAAACACTGCCCCGGACATCCCCCACACCTTACCTGGTGGTCTAGCGGCGACGCGGGGCAGGAATGATCTTCCTAAGTTCCTGCCCCATGCAGAGCCATGCTGTGCACCTGTGCTATGAGTTCCCGTGGTCTCACGAGACTATGACGGAAACTCCCATTGTAGTCTTGTGAGACTACAGGAATTCACAGCAAGGGTACACAGCATGGCTCTGCATGGGACAGGAGCATAGGAAGATCGCTCCTGCCCCGCGTCACCGCTAGACCACCAGGTAAGGTTGGGGATGCAGGAGGGAGGCGGGGGTGGGTCCGAGCCAGCCCAAAAAATTATTCATGATTTTCCCTATTTGCGGGCCGGCTCTGCCCCTAACTCCTGTGAATATTGAGGGTCTGCTATACTTGCAGTGCTGATGTTTTCTATGACGGACTACTGCTGTAAGATTGTGTGCCCTGCTTCCACTTAATTTATTTTAGTGGAACTGTGTTGATGTTTCCTATCTTTCAAAGGAGTTTCCCTTTTTTATTTAGTCTGTAAACTACTGTAATCTGCTTGACTGATTAAGAAGGTACAGTAAGTTCAAATAAGCTATCAACAAATTAATTCTTCTTCAAGCCAAAGAGGCCTAAACTGTCTAGCTGTTCTTAATAGCAGAGCCCTTTATTATTTTTGGTCTTCTTTTGACCTTTCCTAATTCTATTTTTTTTAAATGGGAGAACCAAAAACACAATCATATCTTCAATCATTAAAGAAGCATTATAACATTCTAGTTTTATTCTACATCCCATTCTCAATAACTCCTAACTTTTTTTGACTGCCATTACACAATTCTTTGCATGGAAGGTGATCACTTATAACAAACTCCACATCAGAAACCTATACTGAGGATTATTTCTCCCAAGTGCATCATTTTACACTCTTCCACATATAGAGGGCAAATTAGAAATGGGTGCCTGCATTTAGGTTCTGGAAGCTCCATATTCTTCCAGTTTCTTCTAGCAAGTCACAGGGGTCGACTGAGAAGTAGGTTTTTGGTTTTCCCTCTCTGTTTCCCCATATTAAAGGAAAAATGGAGCTATAGCACTGAGAGCGGGAGAAAATAGGAGCTCTCAACAGCATGACAACTCCTGAAGCCATCTTGCCTCAATCTGTTCATGATTTTAACTACTTTGAAAAATTTTGTATCTTCAAATATAATCAACTCTCTCATTGCTCTCTTCATTAGATCCTTTATAAATATGCTAAAAAGAACTAGTCCAAGTACACGTCCCTGGAATCCTCTACTATTTACCTAGTTTTTTTACTTTCATATCTATTTTTGCTATATTTTTTCCCCTTACTCTGTGTGTAGGTATTCTGTCATATTGAAGCATACAATTTCCATTTACAGCTTTCCAGTTACTATATCTATGATTTTTAGCAGCATGAAAAGATAGGACACATAAGAAAATGGTGTCCAAGTTTCTGCACCTAGCATTTTCGAAGAGTTGCCTCAACTCCAGGTCCCTTGGAATTCTTGAAGACCATAAAATAGGGTTGCACCTGACTTCTAAACCTAGTCCTCAAGGCTAGGAACCAACTTTTCAAAATGATTGGGAGTTCTTAACGTGACACACATTACCATGTTCATAAAAAGGAAATCAAAGTATAACAGAGTTTTGAGCACAACTGGCCAGGCCATATTTAGATGTAGCGCATAGCAGTGGAAGGACCGATGGCTAAAACAAGAGCTAGGGAAGTACTGAATGTCCTGCCAATCTCTCTTCCTTTCCAATCCCAACTCATCCCCCCTCCCAATTTACCTTACCTTGCTTGTGTTCTCCTCCCTACCCAAGATCACAGTGGATTGGGTCCCAGATGCTTTTATATGGATTATGACATTGAATTCTTAATAAAGTCTTTATCTGGAACATCATTCCCCATAGATTCTTCTGTTGCTCCTCCCTACCCCTTCCTATCCACAGCCCATTAATATCACAGTTGTATCTCTTCCAATCCAGCCTGGCCTAGCCATACCACCTACATTAATAAAGGATGGTTGTTTTATTTTTGCGAAAAAGGGAATTGATGTTCCTCTTCATTTCTCTTTCAGTTTGATACTTGACTACAGGTCCTCTCCACTACAAAATGTTTTCACATCGCATACTGGCAGAACTCCTTCTGCTCCCCATTGTCCCTTCACTAAAATAACTTATTTATCTTGGTAACCTGGTCTAGACCAATGTTTCAAGTTCAAGTTTCAAGTTTATTATTTTTCTTGATTAATCGCTTAATCAAATTCAAAGCGATGTACATATTAAAAGATAATTAATAGAGAACAAACAGCACAAACTATAAAAACTTACATTAGATTATACATATCACATTACATAAGGTAAGAGGGGTATTTGAAATACATTTGTTAAATAAAAGTAGAACAGAGGAAAAGCACAATAGGGAAAACATTTAAGTATTAAGGTATAAACTGTTAAAATTATTAATTTATTAATTTTAAAAAATTATTAAGTTAAGTATTAAAAGCATCATTAAAAAGAAATGTTTTTAAATTACTTTTAAATTTTGCCAAGTCTTGCTCATTACGTAAAAAAATTGGAAGAGCATTCCAGGTCTGTGGTGCTGTTACAGAAAATATAAACTGCCGTCTGGTATTTATAAATTTTAGTGAGGGAACAGTCAGTAAATTCAGTCAGTCCTGATGTACCCCTTGCCAGTCAGGTTTTCAGCATATTCACAATGAGACATATAACCATAGAAACATGATGGCAGATAAAGGCCAAATGGCCCATATAGTCTGCCCATCCGCAGTAACCATTATCTCTTTCTCTCTTCGAGAGATGCCACATGCCTATCCCAGGCCCTTTTGAATTCAGTCTCTGTCTCAACCACCTCTTCCGGGAGACTGTTCCACACATCTACCACCCTTTCTGTAAAAAAAGTATTTCCTTAGATTACTCCGGAGCCTTTCACCTCTTAACTTCATCCTATGCCTTCTCATTCCAGAACTTCCTTTCAAATGAAAGAGACTCGACTCATACGCATTTACATTATGTAGGTATTTAAACATCTCTATCATATCTCCCCTCTCCCGCCTTTCCTCCAAAGTATACAGATTGAGATCTTTAAGTCTGTCCCCATACGCCTCATGACCAAGACCACGCACCATTTTATTAGCCTTCCTCTGGACCGACACCATCCTTTTTATATCTTTTTTAAGGTGCAGCCTCCAGAATTGTACAAAATATTCTAAATGATGTCTTACCAAAGTCTTATACAGGTGCATCAATATCTCCTTTTTCCTACTGGCCATACCTCTCCCTAGGCAACCTAGCATCCTTCTAGGCCTGAGATTTGTATACAATGGAGGCAGTTTATGTAAATAAATCTCATGCATATTCATTGTGGAAATCCTGAAAGTCCGACTGGCAAGGGCATACTTCAGGACAGACTTGGGAAACACTGGTCTAGACCATGTGCTGAGTAGGGTAAACCACAAAGCAAATATTCGAAGGTCAAATGATTTTTCTTAATGACCTTGCATAAGTGCGCATCAATTAGCTATGCTAAAAATGTACCATCTATAACCTATTACAATATGTAATGCTATATAAACCTAACAGAATGCCAAAGCAACCGATAACATATTCTTTACATTTATGGAATGAAAAAAAAGTATTTGGATAGCTTTTAGATTTATTAATATAAAATATAATGACTTGTTAATTAAATCAGTGTATAATTACTTATTAATATAATTACTCAAGCTTAATGGCTTTTTCCAAAGGCGAAAAACAGCATAAAATCAAAGAGAAAGCTTTGGGAGTAACAAATGGTTATTGCTAATCACTGGTGGAAATGTCATCGAGCACCTTATGTGCTACAGTATTTCATTCCTAACATGGAATTTAGGTGGTTTAGTGATTGGGTCTTTGTCAATTAGACATACATACTGAATGAGTTCGAGTTCTGCTTCCAGATGCACTATGAGGTACAATTCTAGCGCTCATCCGACTAACACGTTTGACATGGAGGGACGTTTTCGATATTGTGGCTAAGTCCAATTTTGGACCTATCCCGCAAGACATCCAAATGTCAGGATGGAGAAACATCCATTTTCAAAACCGCTAGACGTCCAAATATTTTTTGGGAAAATCACCTATTTCTATGTCTTGGTCCTTAGGACATCTAACTTTTTGGACATGGGAGGGACCAGCGTCTTAATGGACTGGCCATGCAGACATCCCAACAGGGCAGTGAGGCACCTTATGGGGCACTTCTGTGAACTTCACATAAAGACTGCCAGGTACATATTTCACCAGAGCTCCTTTTTAGTGTTTAGTGAACCCTTGTGCTGCAGGTGTCACCTTCATGACAGTACAGTAGGTTTTGGGTGGGTTTTGGTGGGCTCACACTTTCCACCATAAGTATAGTGGGTAGAGTGGCTTATGGGCCTGGGTCCTCCTCTCTATTGCTCACTGGCCCACTCACCAGGCCACTTAAGACATCTGTGTGCTGCTCGTCTAGGCTTTCCAATACCAAGTGCTGCAGTTCTAGAGATAGCTATATCCTGTTTCATTTACATCTTGGAGGGATGGGAGGGGTGTCAGTAACCACTGGAGGAGTGTTGGAGGCCATACGTTCATCTCTCCAGTGGTCATCAGGTCAGTTTAGGTACCTTTTTGGTCCTTATTCGCTTTTAAATCAGGTCTAACTCTGAAAGTTTAAATGACACCCTGGACGTTTTGAAAAAGCTTTGATTATCCCTGCAACATGTCCAAGTGCTAAGCCCATTCAAATTCTATCCAAACCAAGCCTCTTACATGTCCCCATAACATTTAGACATCCTGAAGGGTGAATGCCCTTTCAATTCAATAAGAATAAAAACTTAGGCCCCTTTTTATCAAGTTGCATTAGGATTTTTTTATTGCGGGTCTCTGTGGTAAAAGCTCCGACGCTCATGAGCATTGGAGGTTTTACCACATTGAGCTGCAATAAAAAAAAACCCTAACGCAGCTTGATAAAAGAGGACCTTAAATTAGAAAATCAGCACTTGGATGTTTTGTACAAGCCTCAAATATTTTAAAATCATAAGTGTTCGAGGCTTGTGCGGTTAAGGCAGAGCTTGCACGAATGGGGGACGGGACAGGGATATTGAGATCCTACAGGGATGGGAGAAAAATGTGTCCCTGTGTCATTCTCTATATGCTGCATCACTCTAGAAATCAAAATGTACTAAAAGTGAGCCAAATATAGGACAACCAAGCCATTGTTACATCACTGATGAGGTTGGCTCTTAGGCATTGGTGGAATGAGGCATTATGATTTCACAATACCAGCTCTGGTCTGTTTATCAGAGGCTGAAACTTTTCACACTGTTTATTTATTCAATTTTCTATACTGTTCTCCCAAGTAGAGAATGACATGGGAACAAATTTTTCCTTGACCGGTCCCCACGAGTTCTTTACCTGTCCCTGCCCCATCCCTGCAAGTTCCATCCTCATCTGCACAAGAAAATGAGCCCCATATTTATTTAAAAACATTTATAATCTGCTTTTCTCCAAAGTGGCTTACAGTTTAACATACATAGTTGTAGACATACATTTTAAAAGAACCACATACAAGCAGATGAAAATTAAGGATCAGAATTACTAATACATCAAACCGGTCTTAAAAGAGGTACCATCATTTCCAGAGAGGCATCACTTTCTCCCATAATAACATAGTAAATGACAGCATAAAGACCTAGTCCATTCAGTCTGCCCATTAGTTATATGAATTATACATTCCTGGTTAAACTGTCTTTTTTCTTTGAAATTTCTGTGCCATAGACCGTAAAGTTCACCCGGTACTGTCCTTAGGTTCCAACTACTGGAGTTGCCATCGAAGCTCACTCCAGCCTATCCAACCATCTCATCATTTGCGGATACATACCATAAGGTCTGGCCAGAAATTTCCTCATGTTCTAAGTTCCCATCAATGTCCTCCCTAGCTCATCCTATACCGAATCGCCATATAAGGGACACAGACAGTGCAAGTCTGCCCAGTATTGGCCTTAGTTCTTCAATTTATACCATTTATTTTCTAATTAGAGATCTTCTGTGTTTATCCCACACTTTTTAAAATTCTGTCACCATTTTCCTTTACACCACCTCCTTTGGGAGGGCATTTCAGGCATCCACCACACTCTCCTTGAAATATAATTTCCTAACATTACTCTTAAGTCTACCTTCCTGCAACCTCAATTTATGCCCTCTAGTTTTATTATTTTCCTTTCTCTGGCTTTCAAGTATTTAAACATCTGCATCATATCTCCCCTGTTCCTCCTCTCCTCCAAATTCAGGTCTTCTTGTGCTTCTTTTGGCGCAAGCCCCCTACCATTTTTGTTACCCTCATCTGGACCACTTCAAGTCTTCTTATATCCTTTGCAAGATATGGCCTCCAAAACTTAACCCAATACTCCAAGGAGGCCCCCATCAACGACCTGTACAGGGGCATCAATACCTCCCTGATTATTCCTCTTTCTATATAGCCTAGCATCCTTCTGGATACAGCCGTTACCTTATCACACTCTTTTGTCATTATCACCCCCAAGGTCCCTCTTGTAATCTGTGTACATTAGCCTCTCACCTCCCAGCACATACAGCTCCCTCATATTTCTACTCCCCAAATGTATCACTCTGCACTTCTGTGCACTGAATTTTAGTTGTCAGACGTTAGAGCATTCTTTTGCTGATCCTTTTTTATGTTTTGCACTCCCTCTAGGGTGTCCACTCTGTTACAAATCTTGGTAATATCTGCAAAAAAGTAAACCTTATCTTCTAACCCTGTAGCAATGTTGCACACAAGCATATTGAACAGAATTGGCCCTAGCATTGATCCTTGAGGCACTCCACTATTCACTTCTCCCTCCTCCAAGCAAATGCCATTAACCACCACCCTCTGGCGTCTGTCCATCAACCAGTTTCTAATGCAGTTCACCACTTTGGGCCCTAACTTCAGCCTGTCAGGTTTATTCAAGAGCCTTCTATGATGAACCATGTCAAAGGCTTTGCTGAAATCTGAGTTTTGCATACAGAATGACCAGGTGGGATTCCTGAGGACCCTGCTTTTAGTGTATCTATGTTTTGCAACTTATTGAGTGTCTGAGTGCTATTTCAGTATCATTCCCTAGAGCAGTATTCTTAAACACCTGGAAACCAGTGGTAGAATCTGGAGACTTCTGGAGTGGCTCCCATTGTTTATCTATTTTTGCTCTGCCTCTCTACTCAGGCTCAGGATAGAAACTAGAAAGTGGATTGAGGAAGAGCCACATGCTTGAAGGACAAGGCATTTGTCAATAGACACAAGAGAATGCATTTGAAAATACTCACAACCTTGAGGATACCCCCCCAAACAAAGTTTGAAGGTGGGCTGTTGGAGTGGATGACATAGACATAGACATAGAATGGTCAGCAGTGTCATGGCCTCAAATAGGAAGATATTTGGTGGCCCTTCTTTAGATCATTATAATTCAAAGTGGCCCTAGCTTAGAAAGTAATGAAGACCACTGGCCTAGAAAACTCATCTGACACATGGCCTTCCTATTCTATAAAACCACTACTATTGGGAGAAAATAATGAAAATTAGGATCCTCCACTGTTGTATTACAAAAATTGAAACTAGAATCCTGTCTCAAAATCTCAAAAGAATATGCGACGATTACAATTAGTGCAAAATGCAGCGGTCAAACTGATTTTCAGGCTGAAGAAGTTTGATCATGTGACACCTTACTACCGACAGCTGCATTGGCTACTGATGGAGGCTCGCGTAAAGTTTAAGTTTGCCTGTTTCTGCTTTAAAGTACTATATGGTCTAGTCCCTAAATACATAACTGACCTTTTCTCCTTCTAAGCCAACAGACATAGGAGAAGTTCACATTTGATCTTCGTTTCCCCTCCAGTTACAGGATGTAAACTCAAACACCATCAACACCTTTTCTCACATCAGGCAGCATTTTGGGGTAAAGATCTAGAACAATTGCTTACTCCTACTACTTATGGGGAATTCAGGAAACGCCTAAAAACATATCTGTTTCTGATATATCTAGGCAACTGACCTGTACAACTCTTTCTCCTCAATAACTGATCCCTTGAGCTGTTAATCACTAGCTTCCACCCTGTTAAGTTCAATCTATTTGTACCTTCTTTTAATCTTTGTAAACCGCATAGAACTTCACGGTCCTGCGGTATATAAACTGTTATTATTATTAGTATATTATAAATGTAATCAAAATAATGATGATAGTGCTCAGTAAATTAACACCACTATTTACCAGCAGCAGCAATAAAGAAGCAGTGTCATACAATACATCATCGCCCCCTCCCTACCTCCATAATTATAACTGTTGTAAACATTTCAAGATGGAAAAATACAGAAACTTATCTTTGGTAGAAGTTCATTTCTTCTCTGGGGGGCTGCGATTGTGGTTCAATGTGATCTGCTGCTGCAGTAATCCCAAAGTAAATCCTTCTGGTGAAATCAATTGCCAAATATCAAGTGTTCCAATGTGTAATCAAAAGCAGTCTCTAAAAAGTTCCCGTCTCTAATAATCTTCTTACAAGTTGAAAAAAAGAAGAAGAAAAGAAGAACTCTTCTTCAACACCGATCATGTTTCACTCTTGCTTCATCAGGAGGAAAAACTCCATTTGGGCAGGAGAAGAAAGCATGGACTCCTTCTAGTCAACAAAGACCCATCCTATTCAATGCCAGAACTTTGACTGTCACTTTTACTGTCATTAGTTTCTTTGCTTTACTCTAAAATGTGCTTGAGAGCATCTACAGCACTACACCGAACTTTTCTCACCATGTTCATGATTCAAGGTTCAGTTTGTTTATCTGCTTAAGGAAAACCATTTTTAAAAAATTAAAATTAAAAAAATTAAAAAAATCACACAGAACTAACTACATAACTAGGAAAGCAAAAGAGTAAGAAGTCATCTGGCTGCTGGCATCAGACTCCAGCCAATCAATACTAGTAGGATAGATAAGGATTAAAAAATGCAAAAATAAAAATGGAGGTTCTGGCTGTATCTCACCAAAACTTATCTTTCTGTTGCTACATTAACCAAAACCAGATTTCAGTAAGCTATGTGCAAGAATCTTGGTTTATAAGAGACCCATGTCATGGTGTCACAAATGTTTCCCTTACTAATTATATCAGATAGAGAATGGTGAGGTTAGAGACGATCCCCAGCACTAGGGTTCTTTCAAAGGAGTGAGCCTTTTCCTCCTCTGGACTTTTGTCCTAGGAGTAAAATGAATCTCATGAAGGAACACTTGGTTCACTTGGTTCAAGAGGATCTTAACTCTTCTCTTAAAAAGAGAGTTTGCATCAACCTCTACAGTTACTTAATGGTATTTACGATATATAAGTGAGTTTTATGTTATGTTATGTTATGAACAGCCAAGCTTTCACATTCTTCCTGAAGTAGAATAGTCTTGATTTGGCAAAGTCTTTCAGGGAATGCATTCCAGAGTGTGGGGACAATTCCGGAGGAGGCTCGTTAGCAGGTATCAGATCATGTAATGTCCTTTAGGGAATACTCCCTGGGAGGACCTTAGTGACCTTGGAGTTATAGAGAAGGAGATCCTGTTCTTTAAGTATTCTGGACAATTTCCATTGAAGGCCTTGAAAATAAGACACAGTGTTCTAAATTTCACCCTGTATTGTAGCGATCGCCAGTAAAGTTTATGCAAAACTGGTGTGATGTGCTCACATCGTTTACAACCTTCTATTAGTCCTGCTGCAGCATTCCGAATCAACTGGAGCTGGTGCAGACCCTTTGCAGTCAGACCAGTATAGAGTGTGTTACAATAATCCAGTCTTGATGTTATTATGGCAATCCACAATTGAGACAAGACTTGCCTTGCCATTGTAAGGAGAGAGACTGTAGTTGTCGCAAATGAAACAGCTGTTGAAGATTGCTTGGATTTGGGGGATTAGAGTAAGTGTTGATTCTAGCTATATTCTGAGGATCCTGACTTCTGATTTGAGGGGGAGTTTGTATTTCCGAAAAGAGATCTTGATATCGGCTATGTACCCACTTTTGGTAGGGACCCATAGAAGTTCTGTTTTACTTGGATTCAGGCAAAATTTGTTATTTTTAGCCCATTCTTGAATTGATGTCAGACAAGTAGTCAATTTATTCAGAGCTGTGGGTAAATCAAGTTCAGTGGGTATGAGTAACTGCACATCATCCATACAGATGTAGAACTAAGTGTCCATTGTTCTCTTAGGCTTCCGCAGCTAGCATCATGATTGTAGCAGGTTTTCGGGTCTTGCCGCGTCTGTGTAGAAAGAACCGACATTTCAGCCATCATGCTGTGGCTTTCTTCAGGGTATGCCACAGCATGGTTGAAACGTCGGTTCTTTCTACACAGACGAGGCAAGACCAGGAAACCTGCTACAGTTAAGTGTCCGTTGACCGAATCAGCTTGGCTAGTGGCTTGAGGAGTATATTGAACAGAATAGGTGACAGTATCAGTCTTTGTGGTACCCCACAACTCAGTGCCCATGGTGACGATGAGGTGCTGCCAAACAGTATGGAAAGTTATCTACCTGGGATCTAAACCAGGCAAGTACTGTTCCACTGATACCTGTTTCTACTAGGCGTGCCACCATTTTGTGATCAACAGTATTAAAAGCTGATGAGAAATCTAGCTTGAATGACACTAGCTGTATTAGTTGTTAAATAAGATATCTGCATCAAATACCCCTCTGAACTGTTTAATTTTGGAATAACCCTAATAAGAACGATTGTATGCGTGTGGGTAGGAGTGTTTTTGTTCTTTTAGCAAGGATATGGCAGCAGATTTCCACAAGCCTAGAAGCAAGAATTGTTATCATATGGTCCCTGAGCTCCATGAAGAACCCTCGATTCAGTCAGAGGACAGACAAGCAGCTACACCTAGTGCATTCATAGGATTTCGATCCATATGAATTTGTATAATTTTTTTTATTATTATTATTTATTTATTCATTTTCAATAATACAATTCAAGATATACTTGTACAGAAAGCTTTTAAGTAAAAAAAAGTCCAACAATAATATAATAACTTCAAAGATATTAAATTAACTTAAATCAGCTCAAGTCCACAAAGATCCAAAATGTAATTTATAAAACGGAAACTAGGAAATGTTAATTAAGGAAAAATGATGCAAGTTAGCTGATATGGACATCTAAATTATACTATACTCCTCCTTTCTTTTCCTTCTCAAGCCGAGATAGAGATAGGAAAGTTGTCAGCTGGTAGGGCTCAAAGAAAACATATTTTTGTGAATTATATTGTATAATACATTTGCAAGGATATCGAAGGAAAAAAGTTGCTCCAAGAGCTTTAATTCCCGGTTTTAACATAAGAAACTCTTTTCTTTGCCTTTGTGTGTCCCTAGCTAAGTCTGGGAACATTTGTATTTTAAGTCCCATGAATTCTTTCACTCTATTTTTAAAGAAAAGTCTCAAAATCCAATTCTTATCCATAGTTAGGGCTAAAGTTGCCACTAATGTTGCAGGAGTAGCCATTTCTTTATCTGATAATTCCAGTAATGCTGATACATCTATTGGTCCTTGGCTATCTTCTTGTTGTTGAGTTTGATTTTTCTTGGGCAAATAATAAACCTGTGTAAATGGAGGTAATGAACCCTCAGGAACTTCCAATATTTCCACCAGGTATCGTTTTAACATCTCACGAGGAGTAATTGTTGTAATTCGTGGAAAATTAATCAATCTGATATTGTTACCTCTTGAAAAATTTTCAGATGTTTCAATCTTCCTTCTTAAATTGACATTGTCCTTAATTAAAGTTTTTTGGAGATGTTTGGAAGATTTTAATTCATTTTTAATACTCTCTATAGATATCTTAGAGTCACCAATATCTTGTTTTATTAGGGTAATTTCCTTTTCATGATCATTTATTTTCCCCTACACTTGCTGAATATTTATTGTTTTCACCATATTAGCCACCAGGTCCCACAAGGCATCTAAAGTAACTTCTTGGGGTTTAACTATGGTAGGAAATTGCAAATGAGTATACAAAGGTCTATTCTCACCAGCTGACCCCTCTCCTCCACTTCTATCAGCCTGGGTAGGTACAGATTCTGATGTTACTGCAGCCCCATCCATACTCAGGCTCTCCTGCTGAACCTGTGAGCCTGAGTCGGCTTCCCCCACACAGCTCCACACAGCCTCCAGGGGAGAACCCATCCCGACTTCCGGTAGGCTCTCGACCTCTGGGGAGCTGGTTGTTCGGGGGTGCAGAGGAGGAGGTCTAACGTCGGGGCTCAGCGTGGTCTCCAAACTTCGCTGAGATGCCTCCATTCTGTTTGCCTGGAGTGTCTCTAACTGCGATACTTCCGACGGCGTCATGATGCCCTGCATTCGCCGAAGCAAAGCTTCGATATTGCCGGAGGTAGGTGTTCCGGAGCGCTGGGAGACTCCACCTGTGCTCCTTCCCCTTCTTTTCAGCATGGCAAGGCAAATTTAGACAAAGCAAAGCTCAAAAAAGGAGCTATCAGTAGTAGTCCGCTTCAGCGTCTGTTCAGCAACTTGCATCAGCGGCCATCTTGGTTCCCAAAGGCCAGCAAGCGTTTCTCGAATTTGTATAATTTAAGTACAAATTACTTGAAAATGTGACCTAAAGTCCTGAAAGTTTGCATCTTTCCAGTAAAGGTTTTTTTTTTTTTAAATCTAGTACTGTCTGCATGTGCTCTTAACTCATTTTATATCTAAGCCTGCTTCCATTGTGTTCATACTCTGGATACATTGTGGTAATCTTACCAGAGATGAATGTCAGCTTAAAAGCATTTCAACTCAGTCAGATCCATTATGCTAAGAACACCAAATAATAATAAATATTCTAAAGATCATTCCTGCCCCACTTCACTGCTAGACTACCAGGTAAGGTGTGGAAAGGTCTGGGAGGTGGGAGGGAGGCGGGGGTGGGTCAGGTTTTAGAATCTCGCAAATAACCAAAGTTGCGAGTACTAAACTGTGAATTTGGGGGAAGAAGTGTAGACTCTAAAGGCAGAAGGTGGTCATTGGCCCAGAATCTGTGAGTACCAGGGGAAGTGCTGCAGTGCAAAGGGGGATGGGGAAGCAGCCCCAGAAAACAGGAATGTGCCTGGAGCCAGGGAGAGCAGAGCAGGGAAGTGATCCATGCCTGTGTTCAATGGGGAGTCACAAAAATTGAAGATTAATTAAATCTACCAAGGAAATGAAGTCTCACCTGTAGAGGAGAGTGAAAAGTGGGAAGCAGTGAAGGGATGGGTGAGCTAAACCTGCATCGAACCGCAACTGGTTAAGGAAAAGTGCATTGGAGCTTGCTGAGTAAAGTAGGGAAATAGAAGTCTGGGTCAAGGGGAAATGAGAAGCAGAACAGACTAAAAACAATTTAGGGATTGGAGCAGATAGAGAACTACTAAACTCCCTGCCCCCCAATATAAATCGTCAAATTATGCCTGTGCAAATGGAGAAAACAATAAAAAGTGCAGAGGGCGTAGGGAGGGAGGGAAAGAGGACAAGGAGGAGCAAGGAAAAATGAAATTGTAAAAAACAAACCCTGAAGGCAAAATGTGGTATAGATGATGGGCTGAGGGACTGGTTGGAGAAAAGTGCTGTAGATGGCCTGAATGGAGAGAGAGAGAGAGGGTATGATGCTGACAAGCTGCGAGGGGGAGGAGAGAGTGGCAGGACCCTAGCTTTTGATTGGTCCACATTATCTGCCCTACTCTTAACATTTAGATACAGGTTGCTCATTCACCACCAGATGTATTTTGTTTTTCTTTGCTGGGTGAGGGGAAATTTGTTGTAAGTTTTCAGTTCAGCATGCCCAATCATTTTCAAAAGTTGGCTCCTATGCTTACCAGAGTCTTATACAGGGGCATCAATAACTCCTTTTTTTACTGACCTTTCCTCTCCCCGTGCACCAAAGCATCCTTCTAGCAATCGCCGTCACCTTTTCAACCTGTTTGGCTTGAGAAATGGTCTGAATTTGGCAGCTAAGATTTAATGCTAAGAAATGCAAGGTCATGCATTTGGGCTGCGAAACCCGAGAGAATGGTACAGTTTAGGGGGTGAAGAACTTTTGTGTGCAATAGAGGAGTGGGACTTGGGTGTGATAGTATGTGATGATCTTAAGGTTGCCAAATAGATTGAAAAGACGATGGTGAAAGCTAGAAGGATGCTAGGGTGCACAGGGAGAAATATGGCAGTAGGAAGAAGGAGGAATTGATGCCCCTGTATAAGACTATGGTGAGACCTCATTTAGAATATTGGGTACAATTTTGGAAACAGCACTTTCAAAAATATATAAACAGAATGAAGTCAGACCAGAGGAAGGCAACTAAAATGGTTGATGGTCTACATCATAAGGCATATGGGGACAGACTTAAAGATCTCAATATGTATACTTTGGAGGAAGGGCAGGAGAGGGAGATATGATAGAGATGTTTAAATACCTGAAGTGAGTCTTTTTCAATTGAAAGGAAACTCCATAGTGAGAGGGCAAAGAATGAGATTAAGAGGTGACAGGCTCAGGAGTAATCCAAGGAATTACTTTTTTACAGAAAGGGTGGTAGATGTGTGGAATAGTCTCCCCGTGGAGGTGGTGGAGACAAGGATTATGTCTGAATTCAAGAAAGCGCAGAATAGGCACATAGGATCTCTTAGAGAGAGAAAGACATAATAGTTACTACAGATGGGCAGACTGGATGAGCCATTTGGCCTTTATCTACCATCATTTTTCTATGTTTCTAAGCACTTATACATATCAAATGGGGAGCAATTTTATATTTTAACTATCTCAAATATTAATAATAACAAATGTTTTGAGGTACGGGTTGAAATTGGTACCTATTGCCTTTTGCATGCTTAGTTCTAGCCTGATACATACACCTTTCTTCCTCTTCCAGTTCAGTTAGAGCCAGTGCTAGAACCCAGTGGTGTAGTAAGGGAGGGTGCGGTGGGGGCAGTCCTTCCCGGACGCTGTCTTGATGAGGGCACCAGCACCCCTCCTCCTCTCTGCCCCCAACTTCCGCTCCTTCCCCCTCCTCCCCATGCTGTGCACAGAGTCCCCCCTACCGTACTTCTATCTCCTCGCTGGTGCGATCAGCATCTCCAACAGGCTGCTCGCACCAGCGTCAGCTCTCCCTCTGACATGCCTTCCGGGTCCCACGCTTAGGAAGTGACATCAGAGGGAGAGCAGACATCGACACCGGCAGCACGTTGGTGTTGCTGCTCACACCAGGGAAGTTAAGAGATATGAGGTATGGAAGGTGGAGAAGGAGCAGGAGAAGCAGAGAAGAGAGCAGGGGAGGATCGTCATCGCCCCGGGCACCTTTTACCTTCGCTACGCCACTGCTAGGAACTGAGATTTATTCACAATTACCTGAATTGTTGGCCTCACATTTTAACAGACCACCTTCTTTCTGTGCTTAGTCTGGTCATTACAAATAGAAAGTGTGTATCATAGGCTCTAATCCAGTCACTCAGTTTCACACTTGTTGATGATCAGAACTCCTCCTGCTGCTCCAAATCCACCCCCACCTTCCCAAAGGGCTTTAACCGCTGCTTTTGAAGCATCTCTAGCCGAGTTGAGCCAGGAATCAACCAGGGACTCTTCACACTGCAGCAGATAATGCTGCCACTGAGCCACCAAGATAAGCCCATATAGATATAAGACCTTCTTACATAGGACTCTAGCATTTCATGCTGGTAGGCAACAATCTTGGTTAGGTAAATGTGTTCAGCAAGCTATGTTATCCTATTGCTGTTTTCGGAAATTAATTAAGACCACTTTGTTCAATAAGTTTATTACTTAGTGAGTTTTATTATTGAAATTCTATTTTATATATATTTGTATTTTTTACTGTATTATTATATTTCGCTGATTATCCAGCTCTTTTTAGTGTAAACCGCCTATAACTTTTGGTTATGGTGGTATAAAAGAATAAAGTTATTATTATTATGATATGTACTTATTTTTTCTGATGGGAGTGCAGTTTCTGAATTCAGGCAGGGACATTTGGGAAATGATTGGTTCACAGATTGCCTAGTTAAGTGCACAACGTGGTCAAGGCCTTGGGCATTTGTTTGGCTTTCTTTGACTATCCAATTCATTGCAGTTCTGATTTCTTCTAGTACATCTTATGCGAGCTGAAGCACACTCTGGGGTCTAACTAAGAGAGCTAATGTGCAACTCTTCAGGTACTAAACATGCCAGACTCCTGATTTATGACAGATCAACAAAGCAAGCCTTTTTCTTTCATTTGTTTTGAATTTATTTATTTGCAAATTCCATTGTCTAAGTATGTGGCACATGCTCTGTTTCTGGTTTATCACCTGCCGCAGGCACCCTCAACTGATCAAATGGTTTTGACTGAGTGTGTTCCTAGCGCATTGCTTCAGACTCCGTCTCTTATGTTATCTGGCAATTTTAAACTTCATTTTGAAATATGCTAAGTCTTCTGGCTCCTTTTACTGCGGAGCACTATGCTTTGTAGCACGCGCTAAATACTGAGCGCATATTAGTCTATGGACGTGTTAGCGGTTAGCACATGTGTAGATTTAGCACACGCTAAACACGCGCTAAAACCCTTAGCACACTTTAGTAAAAGTTAGGAATTTCTATGAAATATTCTACATGCTTCTCTCCTCTCCACTCCTTCCTGCCCTCCATAGTCCTCCTTACCCTCTTCTAACCCCTTCCTCTAATGTCGCCTAGAGCTTGTATAGGTATGTGCGACGCACAAATGGAAGAAATAAATAAATAAAAATAAAACAGGAGGTTAGTTGCTAGTTGGGTTTTTTTTCTCCCTTATCAGACAGATATTGTGTCAACAGTTCACTCGAATAATCCTGTGGTAAATCCTAAAACTGGATTAGTGTTTTTAAGTGATGGTTTGAGTGGCTTTGATTTGGTGAGTGAGATGGCCTGACCATGCTCTTTGACAAATACAAGAAATGTAGCAATAAATCAACTTATAAAACTGAAAAACCTTGCTAGAGCGTTGTTTATATGGGACCTATCAATCTACTTACAAATTCTTATACAGTAAAACTTTGGTTTGTGAGCATAATTCGTTCCAGAAGCTTGCTTGCAATCCAAAGCACTCGTATATCAAAGCGAATTACAACATAGGAAATAACCCAAAAACTTTAACACAAAATACTATACGTACTTGTATTGCAAGACTGCTCATTTAGAACAGTCACTACACTCCCGCAGCGTCGGAGAGAAAAGAACCATTGGC
This sequence comes from Geotrypetes seraphini, assembly GCF_902459505.1. Taxonomy (NCBI): domain Eukaryota; kingdom Metazoa; phylum Chordata; class Amphibia; order Gymnophiona; family Dermophiidae; genus Geotrypetes; species Geotrypetes seraphini. The sequence continues at coordinate 66,053,447 of NC_047093.1, read as the reverse complement.
TCAGTTGTGATGATGTGACGCGTGTATACTCTATGTATTCATAGTGCAAGACTTTGCTCGTTTAGAACAGTCACTGCACTCTTGAAGTTTCAGAGAGAGAAGAACCATCGGCTCAGTTGTGATGTGTGTATACTGTATGTGCTTGTATTGCAAGACATTGCTTGTGTATCAAGTTAAAATTTCATAAAATGTTTTGCTTGTCTTGCAAAACACTTGCAAACCACATTACTTGTAATCCAAGGTTTTACTGTACTTATAAATATGGGACTGCTGATCGTTTACAGTGAGGGAGACGCAAGCACCATGATGTAGCCCTTATGGCAAAACACCGATCGACACTGGGGCTGTAGAAGATAAGTAACATTTTGTTAGAACAACATTTGCATGCTGGTGAAGTTTTTTTGATCCTATCTTTTGCATTGCTCAGGGCTTTTTGCCACCAAATCATATTCGCTTGCATAGATTGTACAATGTTGAACCTTTGATACAATAAAAACACCTTAGACATGAAACATTTATTGTGACACCATTCTTGGCTCGTGTACACTGATTTCCAGTAAGATCTCCTCTAAAATTTAAAACAGAAGTCTGATTTTCAACACTCTTAGGCCCAGATTCTGTATAGGACACCCAGTCTCAGAAGACGCCTAAGTGGCTTTTGAGAATTGCACATGAACGTCCTATACAGAATCGCGCCTAAGCCCACCTAATAACCTGATTCTCTAATAATAATAATAAAAATAGCAATTTATATATCGCAGGACCGTGAAGTTCTATGCGGTTTACAATGATTAAAGATGTTCCAGATTGAGTGGAATAAACAAAGTTCAGACTTAGTGATTAACAGTTCTGGAGATCACTTGTTGAGAACTAAGACTGTATGGGTTGGTTTCCTAAGTATTTCAGGAACAGATGTGTTTTTAGGCATTTCCTGAATTCCCTATAAGTAGTAGGCACGAGTAATTGTTCTAGATCTTTACCCCATAATGCTGCTTGATGTGAGAAAAGATGTTTGTGATGACTTTTAAATTTACAACCTCTAACCGGTGGAGAAACAAAGTTCGGGTGTGAGCTTCACCTATGTCTGTTGGTTGTGAAAGAGAAAAGGTCTTTTATATATTTAGGGGCTAAGCCATAAAGTATATATTTAAGGTGCCAGTTAGAGAATCGCAGCAAGGGATCTCCCTACCGGGATAAGTTTAGCGGCAACCCATCCCCCCCAAAGACTACCAGCAGGAGGGATGCCCAGTATCTCTGCTGGAAACACCCCCCCCCCCCGACATCGCCAGGAGGGATGCCCAGTCCCTCCTGCCAGAACCCCCCCACCCTTCTGAACATCATGGGCATCCCCCATCGCCAGACCCCCCCCATACCAGATCTCCCCAGAACCCACTCCCACCTTAAATCGTTGGTTGGCCGGAAGCACCTTTCCTGCTTCCAGCCGGCTGACCCACCATCTCATGAAGGGTGGGCCTGTCCCTTCCCTGATTGACCCAGGCACTTAAGGCCCCCGAGCCAATCCGAATCTTAGGCCCCATTCGCAGTGTATTCTGGGATACACTGGGAGTGGTCTAAGATTCCGATTGGCCAGATCCCTTAGGCCACTCTTTACTTTGAAAATTGTGACTGCAACCTAAGTGTGGAATAAAAGCAGTGGAATTTCTGCAGGGAAGTGCTGGTTTTAAAAGTCGGTACTCCAGGTTACATAGGTGAGAGACCAGAATCTGAGAACCCAAAATGGGAATTTGGAAGCAAGAGTGGCAAGAAACCTGGCTGGTCTTGCAATAGAATTCCAGCAGGGTCAGAGGAGCACAAGAGATTAAGTAACCTGGAGTCAGTAGACAACCAGGAGGCAGTCAAGGGACTGGTCAGCAGAAAAAAAAGCAGGTTTTAAACCCAGAAGAGTGGGGAAATGAAAGCCCAAAAATTCTAAGAAGTGAAAGGAGACCAGTGAGGGATACCAGGTGGTGGTCCAAACCCTGACTCAGGGACAGCCTGAGAGGAGGAACCCAGTCAAACCCTGTGATTTACAGCTCACTGAAGTTTGCAATGGGGTATCTGCCATGGTATCTCAGCCAGAAAGGGAAACTGAGCTCCAGGAGGACTACCTGGAAGAGGTCCAAAGCCCACCTCCAGATCTAGCTACTGAGCTAGAATAGGCTAAGTGCCAAATTAAAGACCCGTTAGAAGATCAGCCATTTGATATTGAATATGTAGCTAAATTAAGGGAGGAAAAGAAAACCCTCCAGATGCAACTGGTGGAAGTCCAGGACCAGTTGTTTAGGGAGAAGAAATGTACGGAAGAGGCTCAAGAAGCCAACAAAGCTGTTCAGACTCAGCTGATTGAGATGGAAGTATCTAAGAATAGTGAAGCAACTGAATGAGAAAACTGGCAACCCCAAAGCAAGGAATGAGGTATTGTCCTAAAAGTTACAGGAACAAGTCTGCCTTGTTACAGTCCAGAGGATTGACTATCAGGCCAAAGCAGAGGCTGCAAATGCCCAAGAAGAGCAGCTACAGCAGGAGATGGCAGCGACAGTGCCAGGTTGGTAGTATATCAGACTGCAGGAGCAGCAAAAAGAAGCAGTACAAAACTGTGAGGCAATGAAAGCCAAGACAAGGGGACTGGATGAGATTAATGGCAAGCTCCAAAGGAAGTTACAAGAGATGCACCTCCGGGAGGAGGAGGGAGCAAAGATAGATGGGAGAACCCAGCAAGAATGCACTCAGCTATGAAAAGAGAATGATGTGTTGTTCCAGAAGTTGGAGGAGACTCAGGCTCAGCTTGCTACTGAGACTGCCACGGGGCAGGACTGCCAGAAGCAAGTAGAAAAATTAGATTTGAAACTACAGGCCGTTCAAGAGCAACTAAGAAAGAGACAAACCCATCGAATGGAAGAAGAATCAGCCCAAGGTCCAGAGAAGTGGCTTCCTGACGCCCTTGTGGGGCTGAAAGAGACTAACTGGGCAGAAAGTACCCAGGATGACCCTGAAGAGAGGGGTTTGGCAACCTCTACAGAATTCTGGAAGGAGTTAAGACAGGCATGCATGCCTGGCAATGGGGTATGCCACTGTGGAGTTCTCAAGAACGGGAAATCCACGGGGGTTTACAGTTCAGTTCTTCCCTGTACCTAGGTACCAAGGTGCCAATACATTAACTATAGATGGGAAAGAGTCTCAGTCCATAGTACTTAACAAGGTTCCCTGAATGGAGAGTCTCCACGAAAAGAAGGAATTCCTGGGAGAAAAGAGGAGTGAGTCTTTCAAGTAGGGGATTGGAAACCCGATAAAGAAAGCAGGGCAGAGATACAGAATAACCAGACACGGGGCAGAGATACAGACAACCAGATAAAAAAACCCTGCATAAACAATGAGATTTTATTGAAGGCAACTGGAGTCCAAGTTTGGTAACGGAAGGAATGGACTCTGATTTGGTTACAAGAGACAACTATACTCTTAAAACAAAACTCAAGTCTGCAGATCCAAGTGATAAAGTATCAAAAGGTCAAGTGTGTCAGAAGCCACAGAGTGCATTGATCCATGACTATCCAACAGGGGAGGGAACCCAGAGACTGACAACCAGTAGCCCCATGACTATTATGGACTACAAGAAGAAGAAGAGATGGACTAAGTCAGAGTCAGGATGGTACTAGAACATAAGAACATAAGAACATAAGAAGCGCCATCTCCGGATCAGACCTTCGGTCCATCAAGTCCGGCGATCCGCACACGCGGAGGCCCCGCCAGGTATACACCTGGTTTATTTATAGCCACCATATCTTTATATGCCTTTCTCAAGGAGATATGCATCTAGTTTGCTTTTGAAGCCTGGGACTGTCGATTCCGCAATAATCTCCCCTGGGAGAGTATTCCAGATGTCCACCACTCTCTGTGTGAAGCAGAACTTCCTGACATTAGTCCTGAACTTGTCCCCCCTTAGCTTCATTTCATGTCCTCTTGTCCGTGTCAAATTGGACAATGTAAATAATCTTCTCTGCTCTATTTTGTCGATTCCTTTCAGTATTTTGAAGGTCTCGATCATATCCCCCCGCAGTCTCCTTTTCTCAAGGGAGAACAATCCCAGTGTTTTAAGTCGATCCTCATATACCAGTTTCTCCATACCCTTCACTAGTTTAGTTGCTCGTCTCTGCACCCTCTCCAGCAGTTTTATATCCTTCTTTAGGTAGGGAGACCAATGTTGGACGCAGTATTCCAAGTGAGGTCTGACCATTGCCCTATAAAGCGGCATTATTACTTTCTCCGATCTACTCGAGATTCCTTTCTTTATCATGCCCAACATTCTATTTGCCTTCTTTGCCACTGCCGCGCATTGTGCCGACGGCTTCAGGGTCCTATCTATCAGTACACCCAGGTCTCTTTCTTGTTCACTTTTTCCCAGAGTTGCACCTGTCATTTTGTACTCGTATTCCTTATTCTTACTGCCTAAATGCATTACCTTGCATTTCTCCACGTTGAACCTCATTTGCCATTTCTCCGCCCATTTTTCTAACCGACACAAATCGCTCTGGAGTTCCTCACTATCCTCCTGCGATCTGATTGCCCGGCAGAGTTTTGTGTCGTCTGCAAACTTGATGATCTCACTGGATATTCCGTTTTCCAAGTCATTGATATAAATATTAAAAAGGATCGGCCCAAGTACCGAGCCCTGGGGTACACCACTAGTCACTTTCTCCCAGTCAGAGAACTTCCCATTTATGCCCACTCTCTGCTTTCGGTTTTCCAGCCATTTGCCTATCCATCTTTGTATATCTCCCTCTATGCCATGGCTTTGTAGTTTCCTGAGAAGTCTTTCGTGTGGAACTTTGTCGAACGCTTTCTGGAAATCCAAGTATATTATGTCCACCGGCTTTCCACTATCAATTTGCTCGTTCACGGTCTCAAAGAATTGGAGTAAATTCGTCAAACACGATTTCCCTTTCCTGAATCCATGTTGACTGGGTTTCATCAAGTCGTGTGTGTCCAAGTGCTGAACTATGCTATCCTTGATCAGTGATTCAATCATCTTGCCGGGGACAGACGTAAGACTCACAGGTCTATAGTTGCCCGGTTCTCCTCTCGATCCTTTTTTGAAAATTGGTGTGACGTTTGCTTTCTTCCAGTCGTCTGGTATCTGTCCAGTTCTGATTGACAGGTTTGCAAGTTTTTGCAATAACTCTCCGATTTCAACCTTCAATTCCTTCAAGACTCTCGGGTGAATTTCATCCGGTCCAGGGGATTTGTCACTTTTAAGTTTGTCGATCTGGTAGTATATCTGATCCAAGTTCACTTCAACTGTGGTGAGGCTGTCCTCTATTTCTCCTGTAAACAGTTTCTCCGCTTCAGGTATTGTTGAGGTGTCCTCCTTCGTAAAGACGGAGGCAAAGAAGGAATTTAGTTTGTCTGCGATTTGTTTATCTTCCTTGATGTACCCTTTTATTCCCTTGTCGTCCAGGGGTCCCACTGCCTCTTTTGCAGGTTTTTTCCCCTTCACGTATCTAAAAAAGGGCTTGAAGTTTTTGGCCTCCCGGGCTATTTTTTCCTCATAGTCCTGTTTTGCATCCCTCACCGCTTTGTGACATTTCTTCTGCTCATCTTTATGTTTGTTCCAGGCTTCGGTTGTCTTCGTGCATTTCCATATTTTGAAAGAGTCCTTCTTTTCTTTTATGGCTTCCTTCACCTGTATGGTAAGCCATGCCGGTTCTCCTTTGCCTTTAGTTCTCCGATCTTTAGAAATCCTCGGAATGTAGAGATCTTGTGCTTCTGCAATAGTATTTTTCAATAGGCACCATGCCTGATCCACTGTTTCAAGTTTGTCCACCATCTTCTCGAGTCGTTTTGTTACCATGGCTCTCATGCAATCGTATTTACCCTTTTTAAAGTTTAAGGTGGTGGTTAAGGTTTTGGCATGTTTCCTTTTCCCGATGTCCAGTTTAAAGTTGATTACATTGTGATCACTCGTTCCCAATGGAGCCCTGACTTCTACTTCTGTTATCGGTCCCTTGAGACCATTTAAGACTAAGTCCAAGATGGCGTCGCCTCTTGTCGGCTCTTTTACCATTTGCTCCAGGAAGCAATCCCCTAGCACCTCCAGGAACTTGGCCTCCTTGCCGCAGTTGGAGGCTCCTAGTTTCCAGTCTATTCCTGGGAGATTGAAGTCTCCCAATATAACTACATTGCCTGTCCTGCATACTTGTTTGATTTCCTCCATCATTTCTGAGTCAGTGTCTACCGCCTGTCCTGGGGGACGATAGTAAAGGCCAATTTTTGTATCTGCGCCATTTTGACCAGGAATTTTGATCCAGAGGGACTCCAGCTTCTCTTTCCTGTCTGTTGTAATCATTCCAACAGAATCTATTTCTTCCTTAACATATAGGGCAATACCTCCACCTTTCTGCCCTTCTCGATCCCTTCTATATAGTTTGTATCCCTGTAGTACTGTGTCCCATTTGTTTTCTTCATTCCACCATGTTTCTGTTATGCCAATGATATCCATGTTCTCATGTCTTGCTATCATCTCTAGTTCTCCCATTTTGTTTCCTATACTTCTAGCATTTGTATATATGCATCTAAGTTCCCTTCGTGTTACCTTATTGGACCTTCTACTCTTGGCTGTCCTTACAGTTTTATTTACGGTATCCTTTACTGCTCCTGTGTTATCTTCCATGTTTGCTGTGTGGTCTTCCCCTCCTATGTCTGAGTTGTCCCTTCCTGCTTGTTCTCCTTTGTTAGCTGTGAGGTCGACCTCTCTTATGTATGAGTAGTAGTCCTTTGTTCCTACGTCGGGGCATCCTGTTGTCCATACCATCGACCGGTGGTCGACTGTCGGCTTTCCCCTGTCCTTCAGTTTAAAGCCTTCTCTATTGCTTTCTTCATGTTGCCTGCCAAAACTCTTGCTCCTTCCTTGTTGAGGTGTAGTCCATCCCTTCTGTAGTACTTGCTTTTTCCCCAGAACGCCGTCCAGTTTCGCACGAAGTCGAAGCCTTCGTCTTCGCACCATCGTCTCATCCAGGCGTTGATTGCTTGCAATTCCCCTTGTCTCTTTCCATCTGCTCTTGGTACAGGGAGGATTTCAGAGAAGGCCACCTTCACCTCCCTGATCTTCAGTTTTCTTCCGAGTGAGCGGAACTGACCCTTCATCTCTTCCCTGTCATACTTCCGCCCGCTCACATCATTTGTTCCCACGTGGATAAGCACAGCGGTGTCCACTCCCCCTGCGCCATCTATGATCCTGGAGATCCTGTTGGTCACATCCTTTACTCTTGCTCCAGGCAGACAGGTGACGACTCTGTCCTCTCTTCCTCCTGCGGTGTGGCTGTCCACGTGTCGTATAATGGAGTCTCCTACGATGATCCCCATCTTCTTTATTCGGGAGTTCCTTGGGGTGCGTAGGTCTACGTCCTTGGAGTAGTGCCAGTCCTCTTCCTCCAATGATACTCTTGAAATTGTTCCCTGTTCTTTGAGCGAGGGGACATCTTCCTGTGCTCTCGCTATTCCTCCTGGTGTGCGGTTTTCTCCTACCTCGTCTTCGCTTTCTTCTGTGTTTGCATGGGTGTCTTCTCTACTCACATGGGTTTCCTGAGTACAGTTTTCCAGCCCTGGGATCTCTACGTGGTGCTGATGGGCTTCCTCTATGAACATTTCTAGATCCTTGACCTCGTCGTTTGGGCTGTACTCCACTAGAATCTTCTCCTGTGCTCGGATTCTGTCTTCGAGTTCCATCACTGTTCCCTCCAATAGTCTTACCTGACATTTCAAGCTATCCCTCTCCATGCATCGATCGCAAATGTATGCCTGGATCCCCGAAGGGAGGTAGTCATACATATTGCAGTCGATACAGAAGACAGGAAAGCTCATCTTCTGACTTCCTTGAGCTTGCGGTAACCTGTTCCCTTATGTATGAATGAAGCATGGTGAGTAACAGTTGGAGTTGAGGACAGCTAGTAGCCCCATGGCTATTATGGACTACAAGAAGAAGAGATGGACTCAGTCAGAGTCAGGATGGTACTGCTTGCGGTACCCTATTCCCTTATGTATGAATGAAGCATGGTGAGTAACAGTTGGAGTTGAGGACAGCTAGTAGCCCCATGGCTATTATGGCTATTACAAGAAGAAGAAATTAACTCAATCGGAGTCAGGATGGTACTGCTTCCCTTATGTATGATTGAAGCATGGCGAGTAACAGTTGGGGTTGAGGCCCTGGGGTGGTCTTGGCAATTCAGAAGCATGGATAAGGTCCTAAGTGCCCTGGGAATGTCTTACCCTTCACCCTTGTGGAAGGGGCCCCTGATAAAAGCAGGTGCTCACCCTATTAAGGATAAGGTGAGGGGCGGGTATTTAACAGATGAAGGGGTTTTCCCTCCCCCTTGCAAATATTATACCCCCGGGCAGCAGAAGGTGCTAATCATATGCGGAACTACAGGTCCCAGTATGCACTGGGCTAAGGAGCTCATTGTTGAGTCACGGGGCGGGACTCACAGGAGATTTCTACCCAAGCTCTCAAATTTTCCCTAGAGATAGGCGGAGGTAGGCATTGGGAAAACAGACTGATGCAAACAATAACATTAAAATTATCTTTATATGCAACTGTGTCTTGGCTGTATGTGCTGACCTCTCTAGGCAAGCCAGGCTAGCCAGACAAACCAGGCTAGTCTCCCACATCTAAGTAGATTATATTTAGTACATATCCTTTTTAACCAGGTTAGGGTTGGCAGAACTGGTTCATATGTAGAAGGGAGGACAAGGTCAGATACCAAAGATCAGCAAAAGTATAGCTTGCAAGTGATGGTGAGGTAGGATGAGAAGGCCAAGATATAAATAGGATAGGAAGCCAATCAGAGAATATGCATTCCTAGAAACCAGTTAAATTATCTAACACAGCTTCAGGTACTAGGGACATTCTTCACAGAGCAGCAAGTTAATGGTTAGTGCAGTAGATTGTGAACCAAGTTCAAATCCCATTTCTATTCTATTTTTGTAATTTTTTTTTTTAATTGCAAGCTCTTCAAGGACAGAAAAATACCTACTGTATATGAATATATCAGGCACTTGCATGCTTGAAGGCTCCTGAAGCAGTTTATATTGAAGTACAGTAGAAGGGTTCTTCTGTTCTTGGAGGGTTCATAATTTAAAAAAAATAAAAAATCTCAATCACATTCCTATGCTGCCACTTAGATCTCCACATCCCTTGTTTTCCCTGTTCATAACATTGATGTTTTAGTTTGTAAAATGGATTTACTGGACATTCCCAGCACCTGGACATCCATCTCAAGTGTATTTTAGAATAGGCTGTATCCTGCTCTAAAATACATGTGAGATAAATAAGGATAGATATGGAGGAGTGTGTGGCGCAGTGGTTAAAGCTACAACCTCAGCACCCTGGGGTTGTGTGTTCAAACCCCGCACTGCTCCATGTGACCCTGGGCAAGTCACTTAATCCTCCAATGCCCCAGGTACGTTAGATAGATTATGAGTCCACCGGGACAGATAGGGAAAATGCTTAAGTACCCGATTGTAAAACCACTTAGATAATCTTGATAGGCGTATATAAAATCCTATTAAATAAATTTTTTTTAAAAACCTCCATTTGTGATGTACTGATATGGACATCCATATTCTGAGTTGGATATCCTTTCTATACATTTTAAAATATGTGCAGCAGCACAGAGTCCAAATTCTCCATATAAGTTGTCAAATATAAAGTAGGGCTAATTCAGCATTTGGCATTTAGCAAATCATAACCCATTGTCATTCAACATAAGAATAAAATATAATAAGTCCTTTTAGGATATTTTCCCCAAACAGGTCATGCAAACAGCCTGGTTTCATAAAATCATTCATGGAAGCCATTCTGTACATAATATAGAGGCAATTTTCGATCTCTCCACCCTTGGGACAAAATCCATGGGTATTTGTTATCCCTTTTCAAGGTGAATGTATTTATTTATTTTTAAAATTTCTATACTGTCTAGCCCTAGGCGGTTTACATAAGATCAAACATATATAATGCTTAAAACAATACAAAAGACAAACAAACATCAGGATTTAAATTCACAATAAATCTTCGATCAAGGTGAGTCAGACCCTATAAAAAAAAAAAGCAGTGTTTTTAAATATTTTCTGAAAGTTCCTCTATCAGCACATTTCCTTAACGGTCAACCAGCAAATTCCATAATTTTACCCTAGCACAACAAAAGGTCATTACACAAATTTCTACATATTTTGGATTAACATTGCCCCTCAACAAAGCTGAATTTTCAAGCGCAAAGATCTTTTAGGGTAGTAAACAGTCATCCTTTCCTTGAAATACTCTGGAATTGTTCCGTACAAAAATTGATAAGAAAGTCACTGGCAGCCAGTGCAATTGTCGAAGATAAGGTGTAATGTATATGGCCTTGCCAACTTGCTTTTGGAGCAAAATCCCCACAGATGTCCACAACTGCATTTTCTGTTAAGCACTTGTTTTATGTAAAACAATGTGCAGAGAGTTAAAAATGTACTGTGTCAGTGTGTGTTGTTTTCCTTCGCTGACCAAAGTGCATTGCTGGGAGCACATTGAAGCAGAGCAATTTTTAGACAGCCAATAGGTAAAATGCTTTTTACCTATACAAAATAACTTTGCAAATGGTCCTTCCCATAAGCCAAGGAACTTCACAGTTTTCTACTTTGTTAATACAGGGAAGGAAGACTTTTTTTTTTTCTTTTAAACCTCATTATAAAGACTATGGACTCCTCGTACTAAATGGCGCTAGAGATTTTTAGTGCAAGACAGCAAGGTAAATGTTCCAACGCTCATAGGATTCCTATGAGCGTCGGAGTATTTACCTCGCTGGCCCATGCTATAAAACCTCTAGCACCATTTAGTATAACCCAGCAAATATGAGGTAATTCTTCAGAGACACAAACTGATTCGACACTGTCATAACTGGGTGAAAACAAGCTTCAGCTTTAGGAGACACCAGCATGCAGACTAGGGACATTTCTCTAATATACCCCATGCCAATAAATGTTCAAGCTGAGACGTTCAAAATGGACATTACCGTGACACGAAATGGAGCAGCAGCGGCGGGCTCCATGGTGCTATTTTTGTCCAAGGCACTGCCTGGCATGCTTCGCCTCCTGCCAGGTTTCTCAGTTGGAGATTCTGCAAAAGTCAATAGATGCCAATTATTAAACCACAAAGAGGGTGAGGAAAGAACAGATCAGTATGAAAACAAAAGCAAGGTCATTGAATCCAGACTGTTTTTTCATGCTTTACATTTCCTGTTTCTTGCTGCTATTGCTTCATTTTATTTGGGGGAGGGGGGGAGTAGAGGATGGTCTCCTTACTATTTTGTACTAATAATTTTGGTTTTATGTTTTCAAACTTTTTTTGTTAAATAAAAGTAAGTTAATGGTGCTCTGTTCAGTCAATTCAATTCAATTTTTTTATACCACCTGCAAGCCTGAAAGCTATCAAAGTAGTATACATTCAGATAGGTTACCAGACATCTGGATTTCCTCGGACATGTCCTTCTTTTCAAAACCCAGCACTTTGTCCAGGTTTTGAAATGCCTCCTCAAATCGCATTGGGCAGGGAAGAAGGGCTAGGGCGGGGGATGGGCAGGCCAGGGGGCGGGTCTAGGGGTCTGGATTTTCCAATTGGAAAATCTGGCAACCCTACGTTCAGGTATTCGGGATTTCTTGGTTCTCAGCCCCTCTGCTCTAATCATTAGACTGCTCCTCTATTTAACATTCAGTGCAGTGCCTGATCAGAATCATCACAGCAGAATCCATTCCAAAAGGGCAATTCTATAACCGGATACCTAAGATTAGTTAGATGCCATTGACATCTGCTCGAGTCCTAACTACTTGATGAATTACAGTTCTAAAAAGAGATTGATTTTATGCTAGTCCAGTAAGGTCCTCCAGGGTCATCTCCATGATTGTTTTCAACATGTCCAGCCATCTGATTCCAGGCCGCCCTCTTCATCTGGTTCCTTCATAAGAATTGCCATACTGGAACAGACCGAAGGTCCATCAAGCCCAGTATCCTATTTCCAACAGTGGCCAACCCAGGTCCCATGTGCCTAGCTAGATCCCAAATAGCAAAACAGATTCTATGCTGCTTATCCTAGGAATCTGCAGTGGATTTCCCCAAGCCATCTCAATAATGATTTATGGACTTCTCTTTTAGGAAATTATCCAAACCTTTTTTAAACCTTGCAAAGCTAACTGATTTCACCACATTCTCTGGCAACAAATTCCAGAGTTTAATTACACATTGTGCGAAGAAATATTTTCTCCGGTTTGTTTTAAATCTCAGATTTATACATAGTGAAAATGACTAAGAATATAAGATTAGCCAGACTGGATCAGACCAATAGTCAGTGGCGTACCAAGGGGGGTGGAGGGGCAGTCCGCTCCGGGTGCATGCCCCAAGGGGGTGCACAGCTGGCCACCCACTGGGGAATAGGCTGCCGCTGGGGAAAGGCTGCCACTGGCTATCGGGAAAAGGCTGGCGCCAAGTTCTCCCTCCCTGCTTCTCTTCCCCGCGGGCCGACCAACTCTCGCCGCCCGACGTCAATTCTGACGTTGGAGAGGATGTTCTGGGCCAGCCAATCGCTGCCTGGGCTGGCCCAGAACGTCCTCTCCGACGTTAGAATTGACGTCGGGCGGCAAGAGTTGGTCGGTCCCGTGGGGAAGAGAAGCAGGGCGAACTCGGTGCCGGCCTGTTCCCAATGGCCAGTGGCAGCCTTTCCCCGGTGGCGGTGGCAGCAGCATGTTTCCCAATGGTGGTGGCATGGCGGAGGGCAGGAAGAAATAAAGAAAGAAAGGGGGGGGGAGACAGGGAGCCAGAAAGAAAAAAGGGGGCAGGGTGAAACAAAGAAAGAAAGAAAAAAAAGGGGCATGGGGAGAGAGAGAGAAAGACAGACATAGAGAAAGAAAGGGGGCATGGAGAGAGAAAGAAAGAAGGGAGCAGGATGAAACAAAGAAAACATTGGGGGAGGGAATGAGGTCTGGAGGAGAGGAAGCATACAGGATGCTGAAAGAAGGGAAGAAATATTAGATGCATAGTCAGAAGAATAAAGTGCAACCAGAGACTGATGAAATTACCAAACAAAACAAAGGTAGGAAAAATGATTTTATTTTCAATTTAGTGATGAAAATGTGTTCATTTTGAGAATTTATATATGCTGTCTATATTTTGCACTATGGCCCCCTTTTACTAAACCGCAATAGCGGTTTTTAACGCAGGGAGCCTATGAGCATCGAGAGCAGCATGGGGCATTCAGCGCAGCTCCCTGCGCTAAAAAACACTATCTCAGTTTAGTAAAAAGGGAGGGGGTATATTTGTCTATTTTTGTATAGTTGTTACTGAGGTGACATTGCATAAAGTCATCTGCCTTGACCTCTTTGTAAACCCGCAGAATATAAATGATAATTAACATTTTCTCTGCGTACAGTGCGCTTTGTGTTTTTAAAATTTTATTGTTGATAGATCATTTTGACTTGGCCATGAAGGTAAGGGGAAGGGAGGGAGGGGAGCTGCTGAAAGACATCTAGTAATCCTTGCAGGCTTGACTGTGCAGGAAATTATTTTTGTAAAATCATGTTTTGTTATGTGACTGGCATTATTTAGACTTTAATTTCTATGAATGAATAGAATGAAAATGATATAAAATTACTTGTTTGTTTTTATGTGCGTGCGCTGAAGGAAAGTGAAGAGAGAGTGGGCTGAGGACGCTGAAGGGAAATGGGGAAGAGAGAGTGGGGAGAAGACGCTGATTTATAAATTGACAATTGTACAGAATATTGTTTCTTTTTATACTTTAATATAATAAGTTCAATATAAAACAATTCAAGACTTGTGTGGATGGAATCAGGTGGTTTGTGGGGATGGGGACCGAGCTTACGGGGATTAGTCCAATGAAATGGTATTTTCTTATTTCTCATTATTTGTTTTATTTTTATTTGTTAATTTGTAAAGTGGTGATTGTTATGTATCAGTTTTTTCAAATTTATATCTTCTGTCTTTATATTTTGCACAGTATTAGAGGACATGTATTACTGTTTTTGTGGGGTTGTAGTGTTGCATTGTATGCAGAGTCTGGTTTCTTGGCAGCTCAGTTTAACTTTTGTCTACATATATCTATTTTTAGTTTGTGATTATTCCATATTGGGCGAGGGTGTATCTGTCTGTGTGTATGAAAGAGACATAGCATCGACTGCACAGGATCAATTGACTGTGCAGGATCTGGCTTGTTTAGTTTTACAATGTATGTGTTGGTGTTCTAGTGCTTACTGCAGTGTTTAAGATGCTGCTTTTTCCTAGGTACACTTGTTGTGCGATATGTTGATTGATACTAAAAATCATATTTTTCATATAGATGGGGGGTGTCAAAAAATGATGGGTTCCAGGTGTCACATATGCTAGGTACGCCATTGCCAATAGTCCATCTAGTTCAATATCTTGTTTCCAACAAAGGTCAAGACCTATACCCTCCATTTGGCAGGTGTGGGAATCCAAGATGGCACCATGTTGGGATGCGTTAGAAGGAGCTCCTGGAACTGCTGCGTTTGGTGAGACTTACTTCAGTGCGGTGGCAAACAGCCATGGGGAAGAGGAAGGGAATGCAATGTGAGAGTTTCTCCACCCCTTATTCATTGAGTGAAAAAATATTTCCTATTTGTTTTAAAAGCATTTCTGTGTAATTTCATTGACTGTCCCCTAGACTTTGTACTTTTTGAAAGAGTAATAAAATTGTTTTACCTTCACCCATTCTATAATACTCAGGGCACTTCCCAACAGCTTTCAGTATCCTTACCTCCCCAAAAATGACATCAGATTTAGGGAATCTTGGTGATTTTGTTTTCTCCGTCTGTCCCTGTAAATTAAATGAATTGTACAGGGCTCCCTGTACTTCAGAACCTTTTTCCTTTTTTTGAGTTCAGGGCCTATTTACTAAGCTCCACTAGCTGTTTACCTGATTGACTAATGCTGACATTAAGGTCTAGCGTGCGCGGCAATTTAGCACACGCTATTCTGCGCATTAAGGCCCTAACACACCTTTGTAAAAGGAGCCCTAAAAGTCTAATGGGAAAAGAGGCATGGAATGGGAAGGAACAGCAGTTTGAAGAGAAGTAGCTAATTGCAATCCCATTATCTGCTGCATAGTTAATGCACAGTAGCAGAATGTTCTCTGTATTTGTTAACTAACAAAATGCTGGGGATGTTCCCAGAAAATAATAAGAGGTTTTACAATTCTTAGGTATTAACTGTGACAATTATTTTGCAGTAACTACCAAACATTACCACACCTTAGTAGTGAAGCCCTTAGCTATTGCTATCCAATGAAGTTTGGTGGTGAAAGACTAACATCCCCGTCTTAAAGATCTAGATCAGTAGTTCCCAACCCTGTCCTGGAGGACCACCAGCCAGTCAGGTTTTTGGGATAGCTCTAATGAATATGCATGGAGCAGATTTGCATGCCTGTCACCTCCATTATATGCAAATCTCTCTCATGCATATTCATTAGGGATATCCCAAAAACCCGACTGGCTGGTAGTCCTCCAGGACAGGGTTGGGAACCACTGATCTAAATGGCAAGTGAATTGGTTGCCTGGTTATGGCACACAGGGTATGACAATTTTTATGAATGTACCAAATGTATGGATACGAATGTGTCTTTAATGACTGATTAGTTCTTATTCTGTCCTATTACAAAATGGAATCCCTTTTTATTTATTTAATTTTATTATTATGCTGAAAGCCGCTATAACCTTTTTGGAGTTAGTAAGATATCAAGAAATTTTAATAAACATAAACATAGGCCCCTTTTATCAAGTCATGTAAGGGTTTTATTGCCGGGGCTGCGGTAAAAGCTATGACGCTCATAGGAATTTTATGAGCGTCTGAGATTTTACCGCAGCAGCCTGCAATAAAAACCCTGATGCAGCTTGATAAAAGGAAATCATAACTTCTATAGCGCAAAACAATTTCTGAAATATTAGATCAAGCTGCACAATTCTCTCAGGCATCATCACAAACATTTTTTCCTAATTTATGCAATGCTATGGATTTTAAAAATTCACACTTAAAAAAAAAAGTATCTGTTTCCCATTTGGCTCATTGCCTAAGCTTTGAAAAATAAAACTCTTGATTTTGCTGCAGTGTATGTATATGTTTGTGTGTACCAGGAATGGCATAAGTTCCACCTAGCATAGTTCAGGGCCAAACTGCTTGCTTTTCCTCAGCATTTTTTTTATGGATGCCCTCTCTAGTAAGATGTTCATTAATCAAGTCTCAAAGTTTTCAGTGACTTTAAATAAAAGATGAGTTTGGAGCTTCATAAAGTGACATTTGTGTTTTGCTGCTTCATAGCACAGATGTTCGTTATAGCAAAAGACCCTGTCAGCAAAGTTCTCTAATGCTGGAGGAAGAGATGAAACACTGGGAAAAGAAGAGCCCCTATTGATTCATGATTTATCTGTTCCGGAAAACAGATGGCAGATGAATAAAAGCAAAAATGAAAAAAAACAAAACCCCAAAACAACTTTAAAAATAGAAATATCTGAGCCTGTGATGGTTGGATTAGAATGTCTAGCCATGAATGAGATAGACAATAATCACAAGAGATCATAAATATCAGGGCACATCAAAAATAGATATGCGATAACGAGAACACAGCTAGTGAAATGCAACATATGTACTTGTACATTGCCTGTTGGATAGTTCATCCATGCACAGTGCAGCACTCGGCCTTTAGTAATGTGGCATCCACAAGGTCAGAAACATGGACACTCCATTGCAAAATTGCACCATCGAAGAACAACGTGCGGTAGTGTGCTTTCTTTGGGCAGACATAGAGAAACCTGTGGAAATTCATCATCGGATATTGACTTCATGAACATAAGCAGTGCCTCTGCTGTGTCAGAGCAGAGGTCCATCACGCACAGCAGTCCGCTCACGCGGCGGCCCATCAGGTCCAGGACCTGTATAGTAATCCTCTATCTATCCCCTTTTCCTTCAGGAAATTATCTAATCCCTTCTTGAACCCCAAAACTGTATTCTGTCCTATCACACCCTCTGGAAGCGCATTCCAGGTGTCCACCACCCTTTGGGTGAAGAAGAACTTCCTAGCATTGGTTCTGAATCTAAGTTCAAGTTCAAGTTTATTTGTTCTTAATGAATCGCCTATTTAAAATTGCTAGGCGATGTACAATCATAAAAAATATACAAATAAAATATAGGTGCTGACATATAAAATAACCAATGTTTTAGGCTAAAACTTAACAAACAAAATACATACATATAAAATAATTTTGTTCTGAGTTAAAACTTACAAGAATTGTGAGGGTAAAAGGGGAAAAAGTTACAATGTTTAGATAGAAGAGAAGGAAAAACATATAAGGGAAAGACGAAAAGGGGGGGTAATTTTAGCTGCTTAAATAAAAAACGAAGAGTAATGTGTTAGGAATCATAAGCATCTTTAAAGAGAAATGATTTTAGGGTTTTTTAAATGGAATTAAATCTTTTAAATCCCTGATGTATTGAGGTAAGAGATTCCATGAATGAGGGGCCATAACTGAAAACATGTCCCCTCTTAATTTTTCCGAATGCCCTCTCGTTCTTGTAGTTTTCGAACATTTGAAGAATCTGTCCCTCTCCACTTTCTCCATGCCCTTCATGATCTTGTAAGTCTCCATCATGTCCCCTCTAAGTCTCCGCTTCTTTAGGGAAGAGAGCCCCAGTTTCTCTAATCTTTCAGCATATGAAAGGTTTTCCATACCTTTTATCAATCATGTCGCTCTTTTCTGAATCAATGGAAGGTTTATGAGTGGGTAAAAAGGTTTAAAGTGTGAAGAACAGGTGTAACCAACGAAGGTTGTTCTGGTCACCCATCAACATTGCACACACAAAAGCACATTCACAGGGTAGATGTCTTGATTAGAGAAGACCGACAGATAGCGATATCTCAATTGGCTGCATATTTGGATATCAGCTATGGCTATGCATTTGCCATAATGCATGATGTCTTGGGATACGGGTTTCCAAACAGCTTACTGATCTACACAAGCAACAGCATGAGGAAAGAACTGTCACCAGCGACGAGACATGGGTGCATTTCTGCGACCAAGAGAGCAAAAGACAAAGCATGATGGAGTAAAGAAAGCGGTGCTCACCTGGCTCGGGAGCAACTGAAAAATTTCTCTGCAGGAATGCAGAAGCTAGTTGAACGATACAAGAAATGTGTCATCTTGCATGGGGATTATGTGGAAAAGTGATATGTTCAATTGGTCCCAGTTACTTCTATTAAAGCTGTTAAATGTATTTTGCCTTTACAGATAAAATACAACCTGTTAAAGAAAAAAATGCCACATACATTCCCTTTCTGCTAAAGTGCAGTCTTCTGCATTTGTGATTTCAAATTATGTCCATCTACAGTGCATTCCTAGAATAGGAATTATTAATAATGAAACACAATAAATAATTACCTACATCTGAAAGTGCTCCGAATTCCAAAGGCTGTACATGTATCCAAAACCTAAAATAGCGAACGCTATTAAAAATACATTGTACAATTACTCATTTTCAAATGTTATGCAGTTACTGATTGGTAAAGTATAGCATTTTCAATTAAATAACCAGGGTCAAGTAATTGAAAAAAAGTTAAAGTGAGAACTTGATTATAATTCTGAGTGAGATTAGCAAACAAGATCTGAGCCTTAATCTGTAGGGACTGGGCCCTAATCCTCAGAATCCACTGAGTTAATTTCTGTTGCTATTTTGTTTTATTTTATTGTATTATTTATTAGGATTTATTTACAGCTTTTTTCAAGAAATTCACTCAAGGTATGCAGCAAAAAAATAAGTCAAACATAGGTACTAGACAATTACAGCAGTAAAAATATTCAAATTACAATATAATGGCATAGTATGCCACATTAAATTGTCAACACAGTGCACAATAAAACATTTTAATAGACAACATAGGGTGTAAGCACAGATGGAACATACAGATAAATAGGACAGAGTAACAGAAGTAAGAAAATAAGGGGACTAGTTTTAATAAACAGGATGTAAGCATAGATGGAACATATAGGCAGTAACTAAGACAGTAACTGAAGAAACAATATAAGGGAACTAATTTACCCCTTTTACAAACCACAATAGCATTTTTTTAGCGCAGGCCAGCGTACTGAATGCGCTGCTCCCGACATGTATAGGAATTCCAGGAGCGACAGGAGCAGTGCAAAGCATTCAGCGCGCTGGCCTGCGCTAAAAACCGCTATTGCGATTTTGTAAAGGGTAGGGGTTAAAGAAAGTTGCATATGAGGTCAAAATGGTGCTTGAACATTATCTTAGCTAAGGTAGGAATAGATAAACTATCCCGTTATAATATGTGCTGCTGGCGGTTACTGTGGATGGGCAGACTAGATGGGCTATTTGGCCTTTTTCTGCCATCATGTTTCTATGTTTCTTCCATTAAAGGCCTGGTTGAATAGCCAAGCTTTCACCTGCTTCCTAAAGTAAAGATAGTCTTGTGTTAAGCGAAGCCTTTCAGGAAGTGCATTCCAAAATGTGGCGGATACTCCAGAAAAAGCCCACTGGTGGGTATCACATCTTTGGAGAAGGTGTGGTTAGGGATACTTAGAGAGCTTGGAGAGAGAGATCCTGTTCTTCAAGTGTTTTGGGTCATTTCAAGTTTATTACAATTTTTGATTGAATGCTTATCATAGATTCTAAGCAATGTACATAAAAAATGGGAATATAATTATAATCTTAAAAACATATTTAAAACATAAGACATGGACAATGACAGACTCATAAATGCACTAGGGATAGGGTAGAACTATAATAAATTCAGAAAAGTAAACATTAAAAGGAAAACACAAGAGGGAAAAGTAGGAAAGGATTATAGAATCAGATGAAAACATGGGCAATGTATCAGGGTCAAGAACATTTACTGGATCAAAACCAGAAATATGGTGTTATTCTTTGCTCGAATGCATCTTTGAAAATAAAGTTTTTAATGCCCTTTTAAGGACCTTGAAATTCAAACATAGATTTTTTTAATTTAGCCCTGTATTCTACTGATAGCCAGTGAAGTTTTTTCAAAAATAGTGTGACATGGTCACCTTCTATTAGACTTCTGAATCAGTTAGAGCTGATGCAGATCCTTTATAGTCAGACAAGTGTAGAGTGCATTACGGTAATCTAGTCTTGATGTTATCATGGCATGCACAACTGTAATGTAAGAAGAGAGGCAGTGTAGATGATAGAAGCAGCTCTTGAATGTTGCTTGGATTTGGAGGTTCAGATAAAGAGTTAAATCTAGTATTCTAAGGACCTGTGATTTGAGGGGAAGTCTGTGTTTCCTAAGAGAGATTTTGATGTAAGGTATATGTAGAGTTGCCAGATTATTTTGTACAAAAAAAGGATGAGGTGTGGCCCCGCCCCTTTCCACCCCTGGCCCTGCCCATTCCACCTACAGCCCCACCCTTTTCCACCCCCCAATCGCAGCACCACACAAACCCCGTCTCTTCACAGCCGCATCTGGAGGGTATCTGAGCATGCATGGATGTGATGCAATGATGTCACATGCATGCGTATGACCACATCATATGCGCAGAGGACCTCCAGATGCGGCCTCAAGCTCAACACTTTTCCAAACCCATCTGGACACATGAACAATCCTCTAAAAAGAGGACATGTCCAGGTAAATCCAGACATCTGGTAACCCTAGGTTAGTGGTAGGCAAATTCATTAGTCAAAAGAGCCAAAGATCAGCAGTACAACGATTAAGATTTCTTTTGAGTGCCAAATTTATTTTCAAGAACCATGTTTTTAGGAGTCGGTTTAAACTAGCTACTAACATTAAATAAGACCATATATCAATAATAATAATTTTATTTATTGACAAAAAAATTTTTCTACCTTTTGTCGTTTCTGCTTTTATCTTGTCTTCACTCACTTCTTTCTAGCCAGCATCTGTCCTCTCTCTGTCTTCCATGCAGCATCAGCCCCTTCCATATCTTCCCTCTCTCTCTGCCCCTGCCATCCACTGTCCGCCCTCTCCCCGTTCCATATGACATCTTCCTTCTTTTTTTTTTTATTATTTATCATTTCTCAATAACATATCAAGTATCCACTTGTACTGAAAGGTAAAGTTAAGCAGAAAATAAAATATAATACGCAATATAATACAAAACAGATTATTATCTGCTATCTTAACAAAGCATATGTATAGCTTAACTTTAACTCGTCCTCAAAGATAAAGAAACCAAGATATAGAATCAGCGAGAATGTATAATATGAAATTACAAAATAAAGAACTAAAGACTAAAGATTGTATAGGCTGAGAAAGGAGATCAAACAATCAAAAAGTGCTCATATTTCCCCTCCTTTTTTCAGGGAAGCCATTGACAAGAAGGTTGTAAGTTGGCTAGGATCAAAGAATACATATTTTTGCATTTGATGCAATATCACACATTTACATGGGTGGCGAAGAAAAAAGGTCGCCCCAAGAGCAATAATTCCTGTCTTTAACAACAAAAATTCATGTTTTTGTGTATCTCGTGACAGATCGGGAAACATTTGTATCTTATACCCAAGAAATTCTTTCTGTTTATTTGTAAAGAAAAGTCTCAATAACCAATTCTTATGAGGTGCTAAGGCAACTGTAAGAAGAAGTGTTGCTGGTGTTGCTACTTCTCAATCCGAAAGCTCCAAGACCGTAGAAATATTAAGCAATTGTTGATCATCTTCCTTTACTTTTTCTTCCCTTTTAATAGGTAATTAACACACTCGAGTGAATGGCAGGAGTAGTTCCTCAGTGATTTCTAACACTTCCTTCAAGTAACGTTTTAACATGTCTCTAGGAGTTACAGCCGCAACCCTGGGAAAATTAATTAATCTAAGATTGTTATTACGGGAAAAGTTTTTTCTAGAGACTCCAATTTTCTCCTTACATTAATATTATCTCTCACCAGTGTTTCAGTAATTTGTTTAGAAATTTTCATTTCCTGGGAAGAGTTCAGTGTTGAGTTTTTTAAATCTTGCAAGTCAGCTTTAATATTCTTAATTTCATTTTCTTGGATATGAATCTTATGCTCCAGCTGAGACAGTTGGGGCTTAATTGATTTAGCTAGATCTGCTACGAGGTCCCAAATTGCCTCAAGAGTTATCTCTTGGGGTTTCTTTAATGTAAAAAGAGGTTCTTTAAGAGCAAAACTCACCAACTGGTGTTCCCTCCTGACTGTGGCTCTCCTGCTCACGGGCAGATCGCAGCGATGACAAATCCTCAGGTTCCAACAGAATCCCCTGTAAAAGCAGGGGATCCAACTCCATGCTCCCCTCTTTGCTCCCAACAGCCTCCGGAGAGAGTCCCTCACCGTCTTCCGATGGTTCCTCCACCTGCGGGGAGCTGGCGATCTGAGGAGGAGGAGGAGGCACTCTGGCGTAGGGGCTCAGGGTGGTTTCCAGGCCCATGGAGAACGCCTCAGTCTCGCCGCGATGCGTCTCCTGCGGGCGTGCCGATGCCCCCGTGATATCCTGCATATGGCGCAGAAGTTCATCTATACTGCCGAGACCAGCTGGGCCCAAACGCCATGAGGCTTCAACGGCGCTATGGCCCCTCCGCTTCAGCATTACTGCAGGTCAGTTGTTATAGTAGGAAAGAGACAATAATAGACGAGCACTCTGCAGCGAAGCACTCAGCCCTACAGTCCATCCACCATCTTGGCTCCTACCTTATCATCTTCCTTCTTTCTATGCTCCTTCCATAAACTGTCTATCTTGTGCCCCTTCTCTCCTTTGTACATGATTCATTTCAGCTCTGCCACCTCTCCATTTTTCTCTGTCACCACCCCCTCCCCTATGCTCTGGCATCTCTCTCTTCTCCTTTCCTTCTCACCCCATGGTCTGGCATCTGTTTCTTTCCCTTCTCTGATTCCCTGGCATTTCTCTCCTTTCATCTCCCCTCCCCTTCTATGCTTGGACATCTCCTTCCTTTTCCATTGGTCTGGCATACCTTCCTCCTTCCCTCCATGTCTTGGCATATCGCCCTCCCTCTCTTCCTCCATGCCCTGGCATTTCTTCCTCCCTCCCTCTCTTCCCTCCATGCCCTGGCATCTCCTTTCATTCTTTCCTTTCCCTCCAGTTGGGTGCAGCAATTCTTTCCCCCTCTGCTTCCTTTCCTCCTTCTGTCACCCTGTCCCTGGTCAGCAGTGCAGCCCCTAAGCGGGTGCTCCAAGGCCTGGCGTCATGAACTTCTTCAAGCAGCAGCAGCATTCACAATTTGCTGCTGTTGCCAGCTTCGGGCCTTCTTCTCTGTTGGGTCCTGCCTTCATGGAAACATAAGGTGACCATATGTCCCGTTTTGAACATGACTGTCCCTTTTTCTGATCCCCTGTCCTGTTGTCCCCACACACAGCTTCAGGATGCCGAAATGTCCTGTTTTTAGTGACGGCGTCCCAAAGCTGTGTGTGGGGACAACGGGACAGGCGATTGCGGGAGAATGGTAATCTCCCTGCTTATCCGCCAGCCACTGCAACAACAGCTGGAAAGGCAAGTCCAGGCGCTGGCCCTGCTGTCAATTATGACATCAGAGAGGAAGTTCCGGGCCAGCCAATCGCTGCCTGGCTGGCCCGGAACTTCCTCTCTGATGTCAGAATTGACGTCGGGGAGAAGGCTTCTGGGCTGGCGCCTGGACTTGCCTTTCCTGCGGTTGCAGCAAGGGCAGGAAGTAGCAGCGGGTGGTGTCAAATGGATCGGGGGGGAAGGGAGCAGAAGACTCTGGTAGGCTTCGGAGGGAGGGAGGCAGACAGACAGGCAGGAGTCCTGCAGCTCAGCTTTCTCATATTCAGCGCGGCAGGAAGGCAGTGAAGGGGAGGCAGGCAGACAGGCTGGCTTTGGCAAGGGAGGGGCACTAAGGACATAGTAAGGAGGCACTGGGGGCACTAAGGATATGGGAAGGAGGCACTGGGGGCACTAAGGATATGGGAAGGAGGCACTGGGGGCACTAAAGACATGGGAAGGAGGCGCTAAGGACATAGGAAGGAGGCACTGGTGGCACTAAGGACATGGAAAGGAGGCACTGGGGACACTAAGGACATAGGAAGGAGGGAGGGAGGGAATAGAAAGGGACAATTGTTGGGCCTGAGTGCAGAAAGAAAGAAATGAAAGAAAAGATGCAGTCAGAAGGAAACACAACCAAAGACTCATGAAATCACCAGACAGCAAAGGTAGGAAAAATGATTTTATTTTCAATTTAGTGATCAAAATGTGTCAGTTTTGAGAATTTATATCTGCTGTCTATATTTTGCACTATATTTGTCTATTTTTCTATAGTTACTGAGGTGACATTGCATATTTTAAAATCATCTGCCTTGACATCTTTGAAAAAACCCCAAATATAAATGATAATTAACATTTTCAAGTTTATTAAAATATTTTTATGATCCAAGATGGCCACTGCTAAGACGTGCTGAGAAGTACGCACCTTTCTCCTCGGATCTTCTTCTTGTTTATTCCCTTTGTGGAGATTTTTGCAACCCAATTTCTGCACTATGCCGAAGAGGAGAGGCAAGAGCACTTCTGGTGCCTCGCAGCGTTCTGTTGTGCCAACTCTCGGCAACATTGAAGATCTTTTGCGGCAGATGCAGGGAGTTACAAATCCGATGTCTGGAGCCAGCCCGCTGAGGGCATGGGGGTTAAGCGAGACCAACTCTGCACCTCCTGGGCCAGATACCACCTTGAGCCCCACCCCCGCAGCCATGAATCACTAGCTCTCCAGGGAGTGAGGCAACCCCGGAGCTGGGGGTGGTCCTTTCTCCCGAGGCAGGTTACAGCATAGTGGAGAGCATGGAGGCAGAACTCCCTGTACAGGGGAATTCTGCAGAAGATTTGGAGGCTGTCAGCAAGCGGTGGTGAAATAAACCAGACGGAGCAAAGCCAAGGAACTCTTCTTCAGGGTGAGCATTTTTACACTCAACAAAAATTTCCTATATGGAAGAAGCCCACTCAGGTGACTCTGGAATCATTATGGGATTTAGTGGCTAACTTTGCTAAAACTATTAGCCCCAATTTCCATTATGTAGAGAATAAGTTAATTCAACATACGAAGGAGCATAAAGATATAAAAGAAGATCAGACTGCTTCAAAAACTTTAGTTCAAAAGCTTGACCAAGATGTTATAGCAGTGAAACAATTGCAAGAGGCCCTAATTAAGGCAATGTAAATCTCAGAAAGAAATTGGAAGTGCTTGAGAATGCTTCAAGAAATAATAATTTGAGACTTATTAACTTTCCAAGAATGACAATGGTAACTCCTAGGGAAATGCTTAGGAGATACCTGGTGGAAGCTTTACAAGTTTCTGAAGAGACACTACCTCCGTTCTCTCAAGTTTATTACCTCCCAAATAAAAATGGGCCTCATTTAAAGAAAAAATCTGATCAAGCAGTGTTAAATGCATCAGAAATTTTGGAGACGTCTGATAAGGATATGGTAACACCGTCCACATTGATATTAACTGTAGCTCTTTCGATTGATAAAGGATGGTTATTGAGGCTTTTCTTTAAAAATAAACAAAAAGAGTTCCTAGGACTAAAAGTTCAAATGTACCCTGATCTTTCAAGAGAGACACAAAAATGACGTCAATAATTTCTTCTTTTGAGACCAGGGGTCACTTTGTTAGGGGCGACTTTTTACCTGAGATACCCTTGTAAGTGTATTATATGCCACCGTTCAGTTAAATATGTTTTTGAGATACCCTTGTAAGTGTATTATATGCCACCGTTCAGTTAAATATGTTTTTTTTGAACCTCATCAATTAACAGCTTTCTTGGCTATGTCCCGAATAGATGGCGGAACAACAACAAGTGCTCAAGAAGTTTAATAAGTATCTCCTACCTCAGCACAACGTTTAGCATATTTCTTAATTAATTATAATTTACCTTTTTTTCTCACTTATAAGAATTCTTGGATCTTAAGTTGAGGACTTGAGCTATGTTAGTTGAAATTATTAATGTCCTTTTAATTTTATTTCCTTTTAAGGACTATCAAGGCATAAGATTTATACCTTGCGAGAATTGTTCTGTCTAACCAACTTTCTGTACAAGTGTTTACTTGATTTGTAAAAGTGGAAATTTATAAATAAATAATTTAAAAAAAAAATTTTATACCGCTTAATCAGATTTCTAGGATTTCAAGAATGTATTTAGAATGGCAATTGATGTCCCCATTGAGATTGTTGAATGTATTGAGTATTAAGTTACCAACCTATGTTAAGAATAATATTATTTTAATGGATACATGGAAAACTCTAAAATATATTAATAATCTATCTGATATTCAAATAGAGAAATCTACATGTCAATCATTATGGGTAAATGCCAAGATTCAAATTGGCAGGACAAAGATTGTCTGCAAAGCATTGGATGCAAGCAGGTGTTATTACTTTAGATCAGGGGTGTCAAAGTCCCTCCTCGAGGGCCGGAATCCAGTCGGGTTTTCAGGATTTCCCCAATGAATATGCATTGAAAGCAGTGCATGCAAATAGATCTCATGCAGATTCATTGGGGAAATCCTGAAAACCCGACTGGATTCTGGCCCTCGAGGACCGACTTTGACACCTGTGCTTTAGATGATGTTGTATCTCATGGGAAATTGCTTGAGTTTTCACAATTGCAACAATCCTTTGGTATTTCTAAGACTCAAATTTATATAAATGGTTGCAATTGAAGCAAGCAATTCAGAAAGGGTTCCCTGAATGGAGAAATTTCAAAAATTATTATAGCCTGCAGATCCTATGTTTTCAGACAGATTCCCTGGGGCATCAGGCCTCCCAGTGGTATAAATTAATATCTGACTTATTGAATAAAAAACCAAAGACGAGTCTTAAAGACATTTGGAGCATTGAGATCAAGCCGCATATTTCTGCAGCTCAATGGCCATGAATCTGGACTTGGAGGATAAAATGTACAATGTCAGTGTCTATGAGACAAACCTGTTTTTTTCTGTTACATAGAAGCTTTTGGACCCCTGTGCGTTTACAAAAAATAGATGGTTCCAGATCTAATAGATGCTGGCGTTGTCATACAGATATTGGGACATTAGATCATCTGCTGTTTTTTTGTCCTCTGATACTCAGCTTCTGGAAATCGATATGGGGACAAATCAATGTAATACTTGATTCTGCAATTCCATTGTCATATGAGATGGTTATATGTGGTATCTTATTGTATGTTAAACCCCCATTTGACCGGTGTAAAGGCAGATGGTGAAGGAAACCACTCGCTGTATGCTCTGACCGCCTCTTCCTGTATTAAAGTCGGACCTCGCCAATCAGGAGCTGCGTGTCAAAGCCCAGGACGGACCCTGTCCCCTTTACTACGCCACTGTGTGAACCCTCCAGGAATAAGAAATTACTTACCATACCTGAATTTAACTCACCTTTAGCTACTAAAGAAAAAGCTGAAAGCTAAATCTAAAATCCCTTTCCCCCATTCCTCCCTTACCCCTATGGGGGTGGGGGTGGGTGAAACTTGTCATTTTGAGGTCAAAATTTCCTAATGTCACCCAAACAGATGTGTATGAACTTATTCTTCATATTAAAGAATGCATTTGTCTCTTTTCGTAATAAGCACTTACATGATGAATCTGTTTTATTCTTTAGCTTCCATTTTTGCCAACTCCTTAAATCATGTTGTTATTTCAGCACCAGTGCTTCAGCTTTTCCTGTCTTAACTTTTTTGACTGGCTGCACTGCCTCCTGCAGTGACACTTCCCGCTCTGTCTGTCTTGTTAGCTCTGCTGGCTTTGCAGTCACCTCTCCCTTCCTTGCCATTCTGATGCAGTTGGAACACATTCAAGTGTTATCCTGCTTTGTGAAGGTTCTGAGTTTCACGGATTGTAGGAAGCTGACAGCTGCAATTTTTCTTGCTAAGTTAACATCCAAATTTGTGTTGCTCAACTATCTCTGACAGCATTAGGATTCTGTAGTCTGTTCTCTTTTGCTTGTTGAGAAAACATTAAGCCATTTTTATTTCAGATGAAGATGTTAAAGTATGGTCATGGATTTCATATACCACCTTTCTGTGTTACAACCAAAGCAGTTTACATTTATTACATGTAGGTATTTTCTCTATTCTTAGTATGCTCATAATTTATGTTCTTGTACCTGGGGCTATGGAAGGTTAAGTAATTTGCCAGGATCAGAAGGAGCAAAATGGTAAATTGGACCCAGTTCTCCAGGTTCTTAGCCCACTGCACTAACTAGACTATTTCTCTACTCTTATAGTATGTTTATTAGTTTAAAAAGCCAGCATCTTTGCTATATATGAAACAAATCTCCATATGCAAGGCAATGTGGTCCTCAACCCAGTCCCTACAGCACCCTCAACAGCTCAGATGTCCAGGATTGACATAACGAGCCTGATAGTCAAACAAATCTGAGCTCCTAAATTTGTACCTTGTGCTCTTGAATTTGTGCCCTATTTTTTTAGCCAAACCTAGAAGCATATGTTTTCAACTGAAAATTCATCTTAATGTAAGAGCTTGAAAGTTATGCTTATAAATTTAAGCCTGCCATTCATTTGCCTAGATTTGTAATATTAATTATATGAGCCTAGTGCTAAAAGTCTGCACTAAGCTCCTAAATTTTTCCCTAAATCTGCCCCTGTTGCCACCCATTTCTTATGCTCCTAATTTTAAGGGTTTAGTTAAATTTTGAGTGCAAATTTATGAGCATAAATGCTTTGAATATCAAGTCCAATGAATAGGCATGGCTTATATTTGCATTCACTAGCTTTACTCTTATACCCCTTGTATACAAATGAGTTGCATATATTAAAGACTCCAACAAAATCAAAAGGCTCTGCTAAGATTTACAGGCAATCTCACCCAGTCTCCAATCAGCTAACCAGGAGCACACAAACTCACCCCCTCCTGAGATGGACATAAGGAACTCTTTATCCCAGTAATAGAGGAAGGCCTTGATAAAATCCTAAGAGATCTTCAACCAACTGCCTTCTCCTTCGATCCCTGCTCATCAAAAATAGGGAAGCAGGACCTCATTGAAGGCACCAAAAAAATTGTGAACTCCTCTCTTTCTAATGGGCAACTACCAACAACAGTAAAAGAGCAGTGGTGTGTCCTTTGCTAAATCTTGACTAGGAAAAACTTCAAAGTTACCAGCCAGTACCTAACATCTCATTTCTAGGAAAAACTATAGAATAAACAGTCTGTTCAACTTGGTGATTGCCCAGAAGAGAGAAACTGGCTAGATCCAGTAATGGAACAGAAACGATCCTTATAGTCTTATTAAATGATCTTCACAAATACCAAGACAGAAGATTTGCCTCAGTAATAGTACTACTAGATTTCACAGCAGCTTTTGACACTATGAATCATGAATTATGCTAGCATGACTGGCAGAAACAGGTATCAATGGAGCAGTACTTGTTTCGTTCAGATCCTACTTAGTAGGCAACAGTCCATACTGTTTGACACCATGGGCACCATGGATTCTGACCTACAGGTTACTGCCACCTATTCTGTTCAATATCTACCTAAGGCCACTAGCTGAGATGATTTGATTGATGCACACTCAGTTCTATATCTATGTGGATGACGTGCAGCCACTTACCCACAGCCCTGAATAAACCGACTACCTGTCTAACATCAGTTCAAGAATGGACTAAAAAGAACACACTTTGCCTGAACCCAAGTAAAACCAAGCTTCTATAGTTCCCTAGCCCAAATGTGCATATACCTAGGGCAGTGGTCGGCGAGCCGCATGCAGCTCTTTAGCCACTTGAGTGCGGCTCTGCCAGTAGCCAAAATTTTCCTGCACAGAAGGGCCCTGACAACAGCTGTTCTCACAAGCTGCCGGCGGCTGCCCCAAAGTTTTCCCTCTGCCGCAACTTCCTGTTTCTGAAAAGTAAAATGGATGCCAAACAATTAGGAAAGGGAAGAGTAAGTGGTGTGACCCTTCCTTAGCAAATGTCCACGTTGCCTGTCTTTATGACAGTAGCAGATGTGAAAATAAGAATATCATGAGCACTCATTCCAGCTTCTGTCATAAGAACATAAGAAAAGCCTTACTGGGTCAGGCCAATGGTCCATCAAGCCCAATCCAAGTCACTAGTACCTGGCCAAACCCAAAGAGTAGCAACATTCCATTTTAAAAGGATCACACTAGACTAGACCCACAAAAAAAAAATGACCTTAAAAACCTCTCAATACAAATAGGAAGAGCTGAAATATCTCATTTTTAAGGCAAAGGCTAGAGAAGCAAGCTCCCAGAATCTGGGAGATCCCATTGTTCAACTAGCATACTTTAGCAGACTCCAAAGCTTGTAGATTTTTTTAAACACTGAAGCCTTCAGGAAGGCATTCTGTCTTCCTAGCTTTTAGTGATTCATTTTCTTGTTAATATGGAAAGCAAAAAGACAAATAATAACCTTATCATCTGTTCACCAGGGGGCACCGTATCACCGAAAGAAATCATATAATGCAGGATGCTGTTGAAAGTTTTCGTTAACTATTTTACTAGAGTTTATTGGGTATTATTATTTTAATTAAAAATACCTTGTAAGGCTTATAATGGCACCACTGCTTTCTGTACTGCATCATTAGTCATATGCAAAACCATTTTAGTTTTATTTCTGACTAATAAGCACCCTCTAAATCAACCATTATTACTTAAACAGTAGCACTTTCTCATACTGTCTCATCATACATTATAATAAATTTTTAACCATTTCTTCAGTTACGCGTTTCCTTCTGTATCCTGTTAGATTAATAGCTTTTCCCTCAGAAGCTATCTTCCCTTGCTCTGTTCATTTACAAGAAATGGATATTAATCTTTGACATTTGTCTTTTTACTGCATTAATTGATGACGCATTTTTGAACAGCTGCACATTTTTAAAGAGCTAAACTTTCCAAATAATCAGGTTTAAAAAAGAGACAATGAGAGAGAAAACAGATTAGTGTCGAGCTTTGATGTTCATCTCTGGTTGATAAACTGGCCAGTTTGAAAGCTTAGCTTGATGAATACCAGAAACCTGAAATACGAGGTAAAGTTTGTTTGGGTTTTTTTAATTTATTAATGTTAACATTAGACAAATAGAATTAATTCCATGCCCAAACTGTGCTTTTGATGCCATAGAAAAAAACATTGATTTATCCTGAACATTTTCATGTGACCTGATTGAAATAAAATCAAAAGGACCTACTCTAGAATTGAATGTCTGTGCAACAGATGGCTTAGATTTGCATGCATTACCAATTATCTCTTGCATATTCATTGTGAAAACCAAGCTGGTTGGGGGCTCCTTTAAGAACTGGTTGGAGACCTTAACATAATCTACATGTATTTTGTATAATATTGTCATAGCAAACCGCACCAACTGCAAACTTATTATATTAGGAGGTGGTTGCTAGAAGCTGTAATTTGACACCAAGAGAAGTCATGGGCCATCAGGTATGTGACAAGCTTTACTTAGTTCACACAGTATCTCCTCATATCGGATTCTGTTTCTCTTATATTTTATTGGCTCCAAGCATTGCTTGGCTGATATATTCACATTGCACTTTAAGAAAATTACATCTAAGGGTAAAGAACCCCGGAGCGTATGCAGGTAGGGCTGGTCTCAGGGCACTGGTCTTTGACCTGAGGACCACCGCGAGAGCAGACTGATGGGCACAATGGACCACTGGTCTGACCCAGCAGCAGAAAATTCTTATGTTCTTATGTGCACTGTGGAGCATTTTGTCTTTCTGTTCAATTCTACTCTAGGTTTAGAAAGTGATGTTACCTGTAGCAGGTGTTATCCAAGGGCAGCAGGCAGATATTCTCACATGTGGGAGGACGTCATTCATAGAGCCTATTACAGACAGTGCAAAAGTGTATTGTCACTTTAAAAAATCTTGAGACTGCCCATACCACACATGAACAAGTACCTTCCTACCCAACACCAGTTCGCAGGACTAGCAGTTCAGTAAAAGAAGCCAACTAGAGGAGGTGGGTGGATTGTGAGAATATCTGCCTGCAGCCCTTAGATAACGCCTGCTACAGGTAAGTAGCATCGCTTTATCCAAGGACAAGCAGGCAGCATATTCTCATTTGTGGGCTCCCTAGCTGCCAGTATCATGCCTTTGAGAAGAGGGTTATTGATAACTACCATGAGTCTGGCGAAACCAAAAGGATTGGAGGGAAGTTGGCATCTAAGTAGCGAATAAATTTTGTAGAACTGATATGCTGAACTGGCTATTCCACCTGGAATGATTTTCCAAACAATAGTGGGATGTGAAGGTAAAGCAGGTGGCTGCTTTACAGATCCTTTCAATGGCAGTGGAACGTAGATGAGCTACTGATGTCACCATTGCTTGAATTTTATGTGCTGTGACATGGCCTTCAAGCATCAGCCAAGCCTGCACATAGCAAAAGGAGATACAATCATGTAGAGATGGTTCTCTTGGTGAAAGGAGTTCCAAGTCTATTTGGATCGAATGATAGGAACAGCTGTGTGGAGTTCTGTGAGGCTTGGTCCAATCCAAGTATTAAGCAATAGCTTGTTTACAGTCCAATGTGTGGAGTGCAGCTTCACCAGGGTGAGAATGTGGTTTTGGAAAGAAGACAGGAAGAACTATAGACTGGTTCAGATGAACTTCAGAGATGACCTTCAGGAGGAACTTGGGATGAGTGCAAAGAACTCCTTATCATGGTAAAAAGTGGTATAAGGTGGATCTGACATAAGCACTTGAAGTTCACTGACTTAGCATGCAGATGTGAGAGATACGTATGTTGAATACTACTTTCCATGTGAGATACTTGAGGAATGATGTTGAGAGTGGTTCAAATTGAGACTTCATTACAGTGGAAAGTACATTAAGGTCCCAAGTCATCAGAGGAGGCTTGATTGAAGGTATTATATGAAGGCCTTTCATGAATCCAAAAACCAAAGGATGTACAGACAATAGTTTTTTGTCTAGCTGAGTATGGAAAGCACTGAGATGAACTCTGACTAAATTAATTTTTAGTCCAGAGTCAGAGAGGTGTAGAAGATAATCTAAGCCCAATGGGAGAGGACAGGTGATTGGATCTAGTGAGTTATTACACCAGATTGTGAAAGGGTTCACTTGAAATAATAACAGCGCAGCTTAGAAGGCTTTCTAGAAGCTTCAATGATGGCTGACACTGGTATAGATATTGCAAAGATGGTTCCAATGGTTGTAAGAGAGATACTACACTATGAGAGCTAATGAATATAGATTGGGATGAAGGAGAGAGCCCTCGTTCTGTTTCAGCAATGTTGGAAATATTTGATGGGTTCCCAAATGATAAGTTGTAGAAGAGGGACCCATGGTTGATGCAGCCACCAAGGTGCTATGGAAAATCATGGTGGTTTGTTCTTGGTAAAGTTTTCCGAAGTAGAGGAATTGGAGGGAAAGCATAAAGGAACTTCGTTTGCCACTCAAGGAGATGATTGGGAATGTAGAGACTGGGAACAGAAGAGTGGAAGTTTGTGATTGTA
The DNA here is from genome assembly GCF_902459505.1 of Geotrypetes seraphini. Classification (NCBI taxonomy): domain Eukaryota; kingdom Metazoa; phylum Chordata; class Amphibia; order Gymnophiona; family Dermophiidae; genus Geotrypetes; species Geotrypetes seraphini. Next base: position 66,019,927 of record NC_047093.1, on the reverse strand, counting down.
GAGGGAAGCAAAAAAGTCCACTTCTGGGGTTCCCCAGTCTGTAAATATCCAATGTAAGATTGTGGAGTTGAGTGACCACTCATGTGGCTATAGAATTCTGCTCAGTTTGTCTGCTCAGATATTCTATTTTCCAGCTATATAACTGCTTTCAGGAAAATGTTGCAAGGTATCACCCAGGACCAGATTTTGATTGCTTCATACTAGACAGCATCTTGATTGCTTCATAGTAGACAGCATTGTCAGAATTTCTCAACCTTTTTTCATGGTGCCTGAGATCGATAGCTCGATAGAGTTTGAAGGCAGTGCTCAGACTAGGCTGAGACTGAATTCATTGAAGCAAACTTTTGCATTGAATATGACTGCAGCAACCTAGTTAGTTCTTTATATAACAGCTCTCTGAGCTGATCGTACAGAGATGGTGTCGGTACTGATATTGGCAAGGTATAGTAGGCACAGTCTGCATCGGGTTTTGAAGCGTTGGGGACTTCAATGTCAAGGCAATCCTCAGAGGAGGCATCAATTGTAAGAATGGCAATCTTGCATCAGTGCATCGACGCTTGAAGTGCTTTGATGGTGATAACACATGGGACAATGCTGATGCCTGTTCAGAGGGGGCAAAATGTCTATGTTTTTAGCCTTTTTATGAAGTTCCCCTGATATAGGTGTCATTGACGTTCTCAGTGCTGGTGTTGATTGATATTGATGATCAGCATCAGAGTCTCCAGCCATAGTCGATGCAGTTAAAGTTGACCCAAAAAATGTTTCAAACTGCAATTTCCTGGCCTTAAGTAACCTCTTCTGCAACTTAGAGCAGAGCGTGCATGGAATATCCTGATGCTGAGGAATTAGACACTGGATACACCAGTTATGTGGATCCTTGCCTGAAATGGTCCTGTGGCATTCAGTGCACCGCTTGAACCCGCTAAACACTTTAGATGTGGAAGGAAATCCCGCCTATGTGAGATCAAAGCACTCAATGATTCAGGGAGGTCGAGTAGATAGTGAACTGAAAACAAGTCAATGCTCCTGACCTGAGAGGAGGTTGAAAAGTGCCCAAAGGCCCAAAACAAGAAAGTAAACAAAAATAGAAATTTTTTTAAAACCGAGAAATATGACAAAAATGAAAGGAAGGCACAAAATTTACAACAAAATGAATGTACAAAATATGTGCACTTAGAGAAACTCTAAGAATATCTTCTCTGCTCTACAGAAAACTAGGAACTGACGGTCCTGTGAGCCGGGAAAGGCACTTGTGCGGTACAGGCAGTCTCAAGATTTTTAATGTGACAGTACACTTTGGCACTGTTCTTACCAGGCTCTGTGCATGACATCACCCCATATATGAGAATATGGTACCTGACTGTCCTCGAATAAAGTGCTTGACTCGCACCAAAAAATGACCCAAAGCAGATTCTATTCAAAGTAATAAGTTAAATACATCAATAATGCAATAACAAAACAGTACTAATTAGAAATCTGTAATTCAACTAATCACATACACTACTCTCATTAAGGAAGTTAAAGACCTTATCATCACCTAGCTAAAAAATTATGCTTCCCTCCCTGTGAGATAATGGATTGAGCAATAAACCTCCGTGGCCAAAATGTAGGCTCAGACAGCTCTAGATTTATAGAGTTCGCTTCCTTATCTTAATGTTTTCCTTCCATGCTGGCTCTGCTTCCCTGCAGAGGTAATAACAACTTAAGATACATATTTCCAAATTCATGGAGTTTACCAATAAAGGCAGCCACTGTGGTCACTGAAAACATTGCCTGGTAAACAAGGGAGGCAAGGGAAGATATAGAAAGAAGCTCAGAGGAGAATCAAAGAATGTAGAACACTCCAGTAAGAGAAAAGGATCCTGATTAGCAGAATGTGCTTTCAATGGATTGTAGAGAAGAATGAACGTCATACTATTTCCTCCACAGCTCTAAAGACTCATTATACCTCCTTACCAAACTCACTAGTGTTGTCTTCGCTGATGAGAGCATACATCACTTTTTAAATAGCCAGGATTTTAATCACCTTGAAACTACTGCAGCATTAATCAAAAAAACCAACGTTTATAATGACTTGTTGCAAAATATTTCATTTCAATCATAAAAGCAGTATCTTAAATATTTCGGATATTTACTGTGTTCAGATAAAGCTGCTAGATAATAAATTCCCATTTCACTATCAGCACATCATTAAATTGTGATCCCCAAGTATAAAGATGAAATATGAAAATGCTAGCTTTACAATAATGCATTTGATCTGGCCAAAATCATCCCTTGTTTTGGAATGTTAAGGTACAGAAATATTCCTACCCTTGGGGAAATAGAAGGGATTACAATATAAAATAAACTCTAAGCCTTCTCATAACCTGCCTTTAGATTTAGTTCTACCATAGTTAGAAGAACAAGTAGTCGGCTCTGGAGAGTTTTAAATTAGATTAATCCATCACGCCCGACGTCTACATATTCAGAGCAGCTCTCCTGCTGCAGTTTCACTGTGTGTACAAGCATGGCTGCCATAAATATGAAATGCTAGGCCATGGATGAACTCTCCTGCTCTGGATCACTTGCTGCTTGAGAGTTTATTGTCATGTCAAATCACCACTTCAAAGGACATGTGCTTGGTATCAAACTGGAACACCAACCAGACATCTATTATGCCCAGACCAATTTGGCACTAAAAAGGCAGGATATTTAGAAGGAGAGCATGAAGAGGTAAATTTATGAATGGAATTAAAGGAAAGATTCAGCACAATTCAGCAAAAAAGAGGCACCATCGATATATTTACCCATATTTACCCATATTTACCAATGTTAGACACCTATGTTGTCTTTGTAAATTAGACATAATACACCTTTTTAGTTTTCCAACAAAGGAGGCCTCTTATAAAATTCTCTAATCTAATCTTTGATTTTTTTTTTTACAGATTCATCTACTTCAAATCTCTTCAGCAGTATATAGTAAGAATCTTTACAAATCATATAACTACGACCTAAAACAGTTTATTTGATGTTTCCATGTCAAACCTTTAGACCTTCCTTTAATCTTCTTTCACTTACCAAATGTTAGCCACTATGTCACTATAGAGGATTCCTTCATTCATGCAAAACTGCAATGCCCTGAATCATATGACAAATACCTGACTTCAAAATATCTTTTGCGAAGTATGAACCCTCCTTAAATTCACAGGTCAGGAATCTCAGGATAGCACAGGTACTTACCGTAACAGGCGTTATTTGGGGACAGCAGGCAGATAGTGCGTTTGTGACGTCATCCACATAGCTCGGTACGGACAGTGTAAAAGTGTACTGCCACTTTAAGCTTTAGAAAGTTTTAAGACTGCCCATGCCGTGCATGCCTTCCTGCCCAACGCCAGCTTGCAAGGTCATCAGTTCTATGCCCAAGTGAAGAAGCCAACCAAGGGAGGTGGGTGGGATGTGAGAATATCTGCCTGCTGTCCCCGGATAACACCTGTTATTGTAAGTAAATGTGCTTTATCCTAGGACAAGCAGGCAACATATTCTCACATGTGGGACTCCCTAGCTTACAAAATGAGATGGAGGGAGAGTTGGCCTCTAAATTAAACGCAAATTGGAAGGTCTCCACTCAAAAGGCATATATAACAAGTTTTTATTTATATACCGCACAAATGCCTTTCGGTTCAATGCGATGTACAAGAATACATCAAGGAAAAAATTGTTAACATTAAAGACAAAATAAACCATACCACAACACATAGATATTCTCTGTCTGTAACATACGGGATCACAATCTATGTTTCGTAGCCTAAAAGTAAATGGTAGGAACTATATACATATAAAAGAAGAAAAAATATTAAAAACACAATAAAGAAAGAAAAAACTGTTAGCATTAAAAACGGGTTAAACCATCTCTATCTGTCTTAGATGAGATCTCAATCTATGCATAGTAGCCTAAAAAGTGAATAGTAGGAACCATATGCATTGTGATTAGGCCGGGGTAAGCCTAGCACTGGCAACCCAGCTCCCGTCCCAGGTGCAAGTATTAGCGCTCTTTGGAGGACCACTCTGGAATAAACTCAGCAGAGAGAGAGAGAGAGAGAAAAAAAAACAACTTTCCACCAATAGTTGCTAGTTCCAAGTTTTATTATCCAGTTCAATTGCACTGGTTCTAAGGCAGCCACACTGGCTGATGAGGCTTGGAAAAGATTTATCATAAACAAAAATTATCTTTTATAGCAAGTCCGTGCTTCAATCAGGAAAGGAAAATAAACCCCCAAACATTTCCCTTTAAACCGGGATTTCTCTTTCTCATAGTTCTGCTGCCAAGCTTTGCACAGTTCTGGGCAGCCTTCTGGTTTCAAGAACCCAGATACAACAGTTTAGTTCCACTCTCTTTAGGCTTGGCCCAATTATTGCATTACGCCTTGTTTCTTCAGGAAGTTCTCCCCACCTAACCCCCCTGAATTATAAATACCCCCGCTACCCTCTTTTTTTCTGGGCAGGGGTTGGGAACCATCCACCCTTGTTTTAATGGTCTAAAATTCCCCTCCCAAAAGTTCCCACTATCAGGGATGTGCAATGTCAGGTCACTGAATCCACTCTGGGCTTTATTTCTCCTTTTAAGGTTAGTTAGCATTACCCATCCCCCACTCACAATGTTTTGCTTGCATACAGGGATTCTGGTTTAATTTCTACAGTTAGGCAATCCTCACATTCACACATCAAACTTTCATTCATTATACAGTCCCTCCTAAGGACATAAATGTTTCTTTTAAGTACTTTAGACCATTGTTATAGAACAAACTTTCTTTCCCTTCCCCCACACAGTACCTTACTCACTCACTCATGCTGCAATTCAGACATATAGTTCACGGCTTCAGGACTGCAATCCATTTCATTTCCCTCAGAGATATCTCCCTCTACCTCCATAAGAGATTCCTCACTCTCTGAAGCTGGATACAGGCTATCCTCTGAAGCAGCATTTGGCCAGCCCTGCTCATGGAGCTTTTCCCTTCCACTTAGCCTCTGCTTGGAAAGCAAAGTTTTATTAGTATGGAAGTGCTGTGGGACAGGGAGTTTCTTAGCAGAAGGCAGTAAGAGAGAGCTCCTAGCCTTCAGTTCTCTGTTCTGTGAGGAACCTTCCTCCCTCCAGGTTCCTGATTGCTTGTGAGTGTTCTCAGATGGCTTTGATTTATTCTGCTGTGTAACTTTCACTCCTGCTCTCACCACTTTCTGCCTGTCAGCTCCACCCCTTTCCTTAACCCTTGCTGTGTCAGATTGCCTGACCAGAGGTTTTACAGGAGAATTAACAGATGGTTTATAAAAGGGATTATAGTGACTTGGAACAGATATTCTGTTCTTCTCTGCCATCCCTTCTCTGTTCTGCCTGTCTGATCTTAGCACAGGGAACAGAATTAATGGGCAGCTTTCTTGGCTTAGGAATAGGCACATTTTCTTTAGTGGCAGGGTTTAAAGCAGGTTTTAAACCAGTGACGGCTTCCCTGTCACAGCATATAATAGAAGAAGAAAACAATAAAAAATCACAATAAAAGAAGAAAGAAAAATGAATGGGAAGGAAAGCAGAATGTAATACAAAATTTAAATGAAGCAAAATAAAGTTTAGTTCAGCTCAGTTCAGTGTAAGGCAACCAGAGGGTACAATGGCATAGTTGACAACATACCAAGTCTCCTCAGTGCGGCATTGAGAGAAGACAGGCCATAGATGATCCCTCGATATCAATCCACCATTAGCCACCATCAACAGGTGTTGAGCCGATGTCGGAGTCTGCTGCTGCCAATAGAGGAGAAGTCTCAAGGCTACAAAGCCATCCTCTCCCATCAAAGACAATCCTCCAGAATTCCTCACAGCTCAACCAGTGAGCTCCCAACATCAGGTCCTCCGGCTCCGGCTGGATGTCAAGACCACTAGCACAGACGAGCGAAGATCTCCTGCCACCACCCCAATCTCTCGCCGCGCTCATCTCTCCCATATAATAGGGCTGCAGCATATCTACCAGGCACAGGCAGACAGGAGAGTACAATGGCCCGAGGGAGAAAGGATATCTGAAGCAGATTTCACCGAAATACAACGGAAATGGCCTGAAGCAGATAACAGCAGAGAACAAGATCATTTATGGTCAAGAACGGGTGTTTCGGTTGGGAACATAAAATGATTAAATAAGATTAATGAATCGGAATGAATTAAAAGAATAAGAAAAAATAACCTAGAATGTTAAAAATAAAATAACGATACAAAAATAACAGAAAATAAAACAATAAAAACAGAAAAAAGGTAGTAGGCACTACAACGCACAGACTAACCTGCTGCCATCTTGAAAAAAAAAAAAAAATATATATATATATATATATATATATATATATATATACACACACACACACACACACACACACACACTGTAGTCATATTTGAGCAGGCGGAGCAAGGGAAGAAAAAGAAAAGAGAAAGTAATAAGAGGCGTACAACCTGTCCTCTAAAAGAGGAAATGTAAGAAGGTAAGAACAGCAGCATATAGAGAGGCTCTAAAAAAGGAGACGACCTCATAATGGCAGGCGAGTCCGAGTGTAGGTAAGGAAGACACCAAAAGGTCTCAAGGAGAAAGGGAAATAGAAAAATGGCATATATAGAAATACAAGATTAAAAAATCCCAGACAGCCATTTGTTTCTTCTTAAGAAGACAGGCAATGAGAGGAAAAAACCCAAAATTGGAAAAAGAAAAGAAAGAATGGTTCCCGTTGGATAGACTAATGTAGGATAAAACCGGGAACAAAAACATAGAAAGGAGAACAATTCCATACCATGGAAGTTAGCAGAGAACTGAAAAAAACCAATTCCTAAACTATCTGACTGAGGATTAAGTCATATAGGAACAGTTCTTCCAGGAGGCCGTGTTAGAGCTATGGAATATCTTATAAGGAGAACAGAGCCATTGGAAGAAAACAGAAAAAACAGTTATTTTCACAATATATGCTGGGGAAAAAAACACCAAAGAGGAACCAGATGAGAAGGGACTGAATAAACAGTGAACTGGAGATAGAAACCATTAAATGCTCCCATTGAAGCAGTAAGGTTTGAAAATTAAGAAAGCAGAATATGCAAATTTTTGAAATTATATGTGAAGGTTCAAAGCTGGATATGAATCCAGGTCTTCACACTCTCAGGCAGTTCTGTTCACTCCCAGGATACTTCTCTGCCTTGAAAAATTGGGATACAGGCTGTACCGAGAGAAACAGAGTACAGAGCTCAGACATTGGAATGCAAATGAGAAGAAATAGGACCATTCCCCATTCAAACAATTAGTAGGAAAGGTGCAATGAAGAGAGCAACCAAGAATGTGACTCAGAAGAGAAGTAAAGCGAGAAAGAAATGTAGTCCAATGGAAGCAAAGTCCAAAGTGACTGCATGACTGGGAAAAATAGTTATGAAAATAATTATCAGACAGAAATGGTATAGCCTTAGGATAGGGAAAATATTATGTATGTACCAAAAGTGATCTGGGACCTACCCTTGGAGGTTTGGTCCCAAAACCAGAATTGTATTCTGAGTGAAGTTTTAGAAATGGAAAGAGGCACAACAAACCCTATGTGGGTTTTGTAAAGTCACAGGGAAAGCTCAAGCCTTGAAGTCAAAACCCAAGGTGCCAAAGTTGGAGTCAACAGTAGTGCACTATACTGTCGTTACATGCTCATGCATTAGAGGTGCTTCGGAAATGGTTGTGTAGAAGCAAGAGACAAGATCACGGCTATGAAAGAATGGAGGTGTCTATGAAGAATTAGAAAAGTTAGAAATCCCTGACAATCCTAAAGGAAAATTTGAAATGCTACTAGGAGTGGGGCTTGAAGCCATGTGAACACATTTTAATGGATGATAAGTTGAACATTTAAACCACTTCGTCATCCTAATGGCTGTGGTGAAGAGAAAATGTAGGTATACCCAAATAAACTAAATTAAACCTTAAGGGTTCCTTTTACAAAGGTGCGCTAGGGCTTTAACGCGCGAAATAGCACGCGCTAGATTGCCCCATGCACTAGACCTTAATGCCAGCATTGAGCTGGTGTTAGTTCTAGACGCGTAAAATCCTGCCTGCGCTAAAAACGCTAGTGCACCTTAGTAAAAGGAGCTCTAAGTTTATATACCGCATCCTCTCCATAGGAATGGAGCTCGGCACGGTTTACAAGAACTTTAATATAAGGAAGGAAGGAAAAACATAAGAGTTAGTGATTATAAAGAGGGTATCGAGATTTACATTTTTGAGACTAGCCAAGTTTTCAGGTGCTTTCGGAATAATAATTTTTTTTTTTTAAATTTGTTGTTAACCGCATCGAGCTTCCTTTGGTTGAAGACCCGGTATATAAGGTTAAGTTTTAGTTTAGTTTAGCCCAGATTCTGCAGCAGGGCAGGAAGGTTATTCCAAAGCTCAGTGATTCTGAAGAAAATAAATTTCCCTAATTTTCCAGCATAAATAACACCTTTTAGCGAGGAGAAAGATAGTTTAAGTTTTTGGATGGATCTGGTAGTGTCAGGTCTCGTAGAATTCCAAGATAGTGGAATTAGAGGAGGAAGAATGCCATGCAAGATCTTGAATGTTAGGCAGGCACACTTAAAGTGAACCCTAGAAATTACTGGAAGCTAGTGAATTTTTGACAAAAGCAGGGAAACATGATCAAATTTACTTTTTGCGAAGATCAACCTAGCCGCAGTATTCTGGATCTGCTGAAGTCTTTGGAGACTTCTCGGTTAGACTTAGATAGATGGAGTTGCAGTAGCCCAGCCTGGAAAGGATGATTGATTGTACAAGAACAGCAAAATGTTGTTGGTGGAAGCAGGATCTCACTTTTCTTAACATGTGGATACTAAAAAAAACATTTTTTTTTTAACAAAATGTTGAGATGGTCGTTAAATGAAAGTGTAGAGTTAATAATGACGCCCAAAACTTTGCTTGAGAATTCAATCTGCAGTGTGGGACCAGAAGATAATGAAATGAGTGGGTAGCTGATCTAATTTTGGGCCAAGCCAAAGTAATTTTGTTTTGGACTCATTCAGCTTCATTTGTACATTGAGGGCCCAGGATTGGAGATTCGTTATGCATGTTGTTATATTCTCAGTGAGGTTGGTAAGATTCGAATCTATCTCAAGAAGGACAAGGATGTCATCTGCATATGTGTATAATGTTTCAGAGGGAGATAGTTGGAAAAGTTTCAAAGTAGACATATAGATTTTGAAAAGAATAGGGGACAGAGGTGATCCCTGCGGGACTCCACATAACGGCTTCCAAAGAGAAGACATCGTGCAATTCATATTAACAGTGTATGAGTGAGAACGTAAGAATTTTGAGACAAGTCTAAGACTATGGAATCAATGCCTATCTCAGAAAGTTGGTTAATTAGAATATTGTGGTGGACAACATCAAAGGCCACAGATAGATTGAATTGTAATAAGATAGCAAACTTATTACAAGAGTGTAGTTGTTGAACCTTAGAAATTAATGAGGCCAGTAGGGATTCGGTGCTGAAGTTGGGTCTGAAGCCATATTGGCAAGGTAAAAGAATGGAGAATCTCTCTAAATAAGATGAAAGCTGAGTAGACATGATAGAAGATAGAAATAGTGATGGTGAAACATGAAGTTCACTAGTGCAGGGGTATGCAGTTCTGGTCCTCGAGAGCCACAGGCAGGTCAGATTTTCAGGATATCCACAATAAATATGCATGAGATAAGATTTACATCTCAAGGAGGCAGTGCATGCAAATCCATCTCTTACATATTTATTGTGGATATCCTGAAAACCTGACCTGCATGTGGCTCTCAAGGACCGGATTTGCCTACCCCTGCACTAGTGGAAAGAAAGTATACTGTGTGTTTGAAGAATAGAAAACAGCACCATGGAAATTAAAATCCAACATAGCAATCATTGGAAATTTGGAAAAAGAAGTGTGTAGGACTAACTATTTGGACAGTGAAATGTTAAGTGACTTTCCAAGAATCAAATGACGTTGCACTGGAAGTTGAACTCAGAATCTCAGGGTGGTGAGGCAGCTGGTCTAAGCACTAGACCACTCTTCCACTGAAGCATGGCAGGTTGTAAGTATGAAGGACATACATAGGTCAGAAAAAACCCAGAGGTCCAAAGAGCCACAGCAGGGAAAATAACTCCAGTTCCTTAGAGCAGGGGTGTCAAAGTCCCTCCTCGAAGGCCGCAATCCAGTCGGGTTTTCAGGATTTCCCTAATTAATATGCATAAGATCTATTTGCATGCACTGCTTTCATTATATGCTAATAGATCTCATGCATATTCATTGAGGAAATCCTGAAAACCCGACTGGATTGTGGCCCTCGAGGACCAACTTTGACACCTGTGCCTTAGAGTGTCAAATAAACTACGTCAAGTACTAGGTTTGCTGAAGTTTCCAGAGAATGGAGCACCATAGGCGAAAATAATGAAGGGATCAGCAAGGAAGAAAAGAATACATCCCATGCAGATCCCTCTGTTCAGAAGCTTAGCATGGTGTGAAACTTGAGTTGTTATGATGGTTAGAATAGGATATCCAATCTTTATAAGTTCTACACCTCTGATGAATTCCCAATGGAAGAACAGAGACAGTAAGAAGCAGCAGAGATGTTCCATAATTAGTAGGCTCTATACCCATGAAGGAACGCCTATGATGTACAGGATTGTTCAACTATGAAAAAGTCTATACAGGAACAAAAAGAATAAAAAGATTTGTTTGGTAAGGCATTTATTTTTCCTCTTGTTCGGTTTTTTTTTTAGCCCTCGAAGATTGGGAAAAGACCAACAACACAGGTCAAGTGATAAGAAGGCTGAAAAGTCATTGACGCCATCGGCAGGGATAAACGCTGCAAAAACACCTACAGGCCCTAAAAAATGAAAATAAAGAGATTTACTTGAAATTGTAAAAGATGTAAAAGAAAACCAAGTAACAAGAAATAAATAATAAAATTAAGGAAAAATATGAAGCGGGAAGGCAAACTCGACTAGACAAAGTTTAGATATGTTTTCGCTCCATGGAAGGCGAAAAACTGACAACCTCACGAGCTGGCATCGGGCAGGAAGGCACTCACTCATGCAAAGTGCAGGCAGTCTTAAAGCTTTCTAAAGCTTAAAGTGGCAGTACAGTTTTACACTGTCCGTACCGGGCTCCGTGGATGTCGTCACCCACACATGTGAGAATATGCTACCTGCTTGTCCTGGACTCATCATTCACTCTGATCCCGCAAATTCAAACAGCCTTTAAATACTGTCACTATCATCTATGGCAGCAACAAAATCTCTCTCCATATATTGAAATGACAAGTCTGACCACAGTAGTCCATGCCATGATAATATCACGACTAGACTACACTAATGCCCTGTAAACTGATCTAACCAAAGAGATTTTACATCAGCTGTAACTAATTCAGAATGCTGCAAAAACGACACTGGCTACCAGTATCTTACAGGACTAAATTTAAAACTATGTTTAATTTTCAAGGTCCTCGGACAAAATGAACTAGAATACTTAAAAAATAAGCTAACCCTTTATACACCTTTGAGACCTCTTAGGTCTTCATCAAAAGAAATTGTACAATATGACATCTGCCAGTGAGCCTTCTCAGGAGTAGCCCCCATTCTCCGGAATATACTTCCAGAGGGGCTATGTCTAACTCCAGACTACCTCTACTTCAGAAGGCAGGTGAAAGCCCTTCACCCAAGCCTTTAATACATAAGTGATTGACTATACACTCACTCTGCAACAGGACTAGCTTGTCACACAAATCAGTTCCTTATCTTGTTTAACTACATAAACAACTTGCCTTAAGTTTAGTCTCCTGTTTATCCCAGTGGACTCTGTACCATCCACCTTGTCCCCATCTAATATTTGCACTTGGCCCTTTGGCTATATGATAAGCTATTGTATTGTAGAAAAGCATTAGCATCATATCTATGTTATTTGAATGTACTGATGTGAGCTTATTAGGTGTTTCATAAGTATTATGCTGACATTGTATTATATTTCTCAATTGAATTTCAGTGTTGTTAAGTATATTTTTAAAACTGTTTCATGGGAGCCTTTGTATTGTCGAAGTTAGATTATGGTAATTTAGTAAATGCAGGTATTGGGTTAGGACTAGTGCAGCCCGATTTCAGATTCGAATCAATTCACCGATTTACTTTGGATGAATCGATTCGAATCGATGTATATTTTTTAAAAAATCGGCCTCTCCAATTCCGGACCCAACCCTCCTCCCCGTGCCCGGCTGTCATCACGATCACAAATCCTGCTGTCACCGATGACACCACTCAACACTTTTTTTAAAAACTCTCTCACCGGCTTGTAGATTCCCCTTCCTGGCGAGTTTTCAAACCCTCCCGGTAACAGTAGCCTGGATTAGCAGCTGCACCGCTCTCTCCTTCCGTAACTTTAGCGAGTCAATTCCCTTCTGCAGCCTCAGCGCCTCTGCTAGGCTATCCCGCACCGATGATGCAACTTCCTTCTTCCTCGGAGGCGGGATGGCCTAGCAGAGGCCCTGAGGCTGCAGAAAGGAATTGACTCGCTAAAGCTACGGAAGGAGAGAGCGGTGCCTCATCCTCCCCACTCGCAGCCCCCCATCCCCCACCCCCCCAGCGTTATGCCGAAGAATAGAGCAGAGACTCTCCTGAAACGCACGGCCCTCTGTGGCTGCTGCAAACCTGCCATCGGAGCCAAAGTGACTGACACTTGTTGCCGAGCAGTCCCCCCACACTGATACAAGACCAACATCCGCGAGAACACACACACACACACACACACACGCTCGCTCTCCCCCTCATTCGCGATCGCGCGCTCTGGCCCCTGCTTCTCCCGAGTTTAAGCAGAGCTGACCCTGAATCAGAAGCGGCTACTGCCGGCTGGTGCATGCGAGGGGGCGTTCTTTGTGAACGGAGATGCCTGCGCTGCAGCCAATCTGTATGCGGGACTGGGTCACGAGAAGTAGAGGGCTGGAGGATGGTGAGCAGGATCACGTGAGCAGGTCACTGTCCCCAAGGCTTGACTTGTTTGGGGGTGAAAGCAAGGTGAGCACGTGAGGGAGTGCGAGAACCTTATTAGGGTAGGAGCAACTTTTCCGAAGCCAAAGAGTCAGTGTGTCTGTGAAACTCGCCTACTGCTTATGTTATCCCTGTGTCTAGGCAGGTGACCAACTCTCCCTTATTTCCTGGGAACTCCCTTATCAGAGGACTTAAGTTCTGCAGCATCAGCAGAAAAAATACATCTGTAGCTCTGGCTCCGCACGCACGCAGCCTGCGGGCTCTGGCCAGCTTTGCCACCAGGTCTTATAAAAAGATGGATTGACAAGTTACAATCTCACAGTCTCTCTCAGGCTTGGAATAGGCAGGAGGACTGCAATCCTGGAGTCTCAGTCACAATACTCAGCTATCACCCCTGCTGATAGGAGGCGAGGAGAGGACGGAGTGGTGCTGCTAGACCTGGGAGGTGAGTGGGTAAGGTACTGCTTCTAATCAGAGGGGAGGGAAAGAGAAGGGAGAGGAGCCCTGCTAGTCGGAGAGGAGAGTTGCTGCTTGCCCAAGGGGTGGAAAGGAGAGGTGCTGCAGCTAGTTGGTAGGGGAAACGGAAGTAGAGAGGAGGGAAGGGAGAGGTACTGTTGGAGCTGAGTGGTGGAGGGAGGTGATAAAGAGAGGTGCTGCTGGCTTGGGAACAGAGGAGAGTGCTGCTGGACTTAAAATGGAAGAGGGAAAGCTGCAGTAGGACTGATGGGAGAACAGTGGAGGAGGAGAGGGGAAGGGGGAAGAGCAGTGGAGGAAGAGAGTGAGAGGGGAAGGGGGAAGAGAAATGCTGCTGCTGCACCCAATTGGGGAGAGAGAGGGAAGGAGGGAGAAGGAAGACCAGGAAGGGAGAGGAGAGGATAGAGAGATGCCAAGACCATGGGAGAGAGGGAAAGGAAAGGCGATACTAGACCATGGAGGGAGCATGGGTGGGGGGAAGGTGACAGATGCCAGACTAGGGGAAAGGAATGGAAATGGAAGGGGAGGACACAGATGGAAGATGGGTGGTTAGCACGGAGAAAGGAGAAAGAAGAAAGAAGTGAGTTATCAAAAGACAACCAGAGCCTGAGACCAACATGATTTGAATAATAACCAGACAGCAAAAGGTAGAAAAAAATCATTTTATTTTCTGTTTTGTGATTACAATATGTCAGATTTCAAACGTCTATCCTACCAGGGCTGGTGTTAGACCGCAAACGTGAGCTAGGATTTAACAGAGAGAGGAAAAGTCTTTTTTGTTTGTTTATTTTGTTTACGCCACAGCACCAGTTTGGGTAGGAGAGGGCAAAGATCATAAGAACATAAGAACTGCCTTCTCCGGATCAGACCATGGGTCCATCTAGTCCGGCGACCCGCACATGCGGAGGCTACGTAGGTGTTCCCTGATGAAGACCTTGTTTACTTGTATCCCTCGATGTGATTTGCAAGAAGTGTGCATCCAACTTGCCCTTGAATCCTAGAATGGTGGTTTCCGTCACAATCTCCTCCGGGAGAGCATTCCAAGCGTCCACCACTCGCTGTGTGAAACAGAATTTCCTGACATTTGTCCTGGGCCTGTTGCCCCTCAGTTTCAGTCCATGACCTCTTGTCCAAGTCACATTTGACAATGTGAATAACGATGTTTCTTGCTTCATTTTATCAAATCCTTTTAGTATTTTAAAAGTCTCTATCATATCCCCTCGCAGTCTTTTCTTCTCGAGGGTGAACAATCCCAGTTTTCCGAGGCGTTCTTTGTAGCTCAAATTCTCCATGCCTTTTATTAGCTTCGTGGCTCGCCTCTGCACCCTCTCCAGCAGGGTTATATCCCTCTTTAGGTAGGGAGACCAGTGTTGGACACAGTTCTCCAAGTGTGGTCTGACCATTGCCCTGTAAAGCAGCATTATGACGTCCGCCGATCTACTCGTTATTCCCTTCTTTATCATGCCCAACATCCTGTTTGCTTTCTTTGCCGCCGCTGCGCATTGAGCCGACGGCTTCAGGGTCCTGTCTATCAGTACCCCCAGGTCCCTTTCCTGTTCGTTCTTGCCCAATGTTACACCTAACATTTTATATTCATGTTCCTTGTTTTTCCTGCCCAGGTGCATCACTTTGCATTTTTCTATATTAAACTTCATCTGCCACTTTTCTGCCCATTTCTCTAGCTGGTTCAAATCTCTCTGGAGTACTTCGCTGTCCTTTTGTGACCCGACATAGTTTTGTGTCATCTGCAAACTTGATTATATTACTTGTTGTTTTCTCTTCCTGGTCATTTATGAAGATATTGAATAAGATGGGCCCAAGAACCGAGCCCCAGGGTGAAGAGGCTATAAAATAAACCGACCAGGATGTTTTTTTTAAAAACACCCAATTGGTCAGGAAAATCGAATCGAAAAATCGATTCAATAGGCTGAATCGAATCGAAACGAAATTTTTTTCCTGAATCGGGCAGCACTAGTTATGACAACTGAAACTCTTACAAACATTACAAAACACTGCAATTAGATTATTAGGCTGTGCATATATTCGTGATCATGCGACACCTCTATGTTTAAAATTCCATTGGTTACCAATGGAATTTAGGATCAAATTGGAGATCTTGAGGTTGGCACATAGAGCATTATTTCAGCTACAGCCTTCATACCTTTCTAACTTGGTGTTATTTTATGCCCCAAGATGTTTATTACGATCTTTGAATGACAATGGGGTAGGCGTTCCTCATATCTCAAAGGCACATCTTACCTTTATTTAGTTCCGTGGTAATGGAATAATTTGCCCATTGATTAGAAAAAAGAAGAATCATATATAAATTTTTAAAGACACTTATAAGCACATTTTTTCAATTGGCTTTCTCAAATTGGATAATTAAGTCTGGGACTGTAATCTGTATTTATATAATGATTAATTTTTTATATGGAAAATTTTTAATTGTTTGTATTAATTATGGTTGCCTGAGATTTGATTGTTTGTTTTTTATTAGAATTGTTATTAGAATTATTATTATGGAGATATTAACTGTTTAATATTTTAGGAAAAATTTTTTTAACTTTTGCTTTTATTCTTTTCTATCCTATTTTTAAATGGAGTTCCTTTCTTAATGAATGTGTATTATATATTGTACACCACTTGGATCCTTTTTTAGGCTGTTATGCGGTATAGAAAGCTTTTAATAAACATAAATAGTCATATTATTAAATTTCAATTTGCTGATTTAGTTTACCTCATTCATTGCGTTTATGTTTGGTCTCTTTACTACTATTATGCTGTTAACAAAACTGTAAGCTGTATGTTGAATTATACTTGCTGTATACTGCCTTGTGTGAATCTCTTTCTAAAGGTTATTAATAAATCCCAATAAATAAATAAATATATTATGAACCTTGAATGTGTGTGTACATATCCCAGGTGCACACAAATAAGAACTGACTTTAATTATTATGGGCTAGATTCATTATGTGGTGAAAAAAAAAAAAAAAAATCAGCATTCATAAAACTTGTGCTACATAGCATTCTATAAAGGAAGTCAAAGGACAGGCACTCTATAGAATAATGTGTAGTGCTGGAATCCACGCACCAACTTTGGGCTCAAGGATTTACACCAACCAAAACCTGGTGTAAATCCTGGTGTGCAAATTGAGCATGGATCACCCTAATTCTATAACACTGAAAGTCAGATCATATTAGCCCTTTCTACAGAAAACTTCACTGGTTGCCAATAGAAACAAGGGTCATCTTCAATAGAGAATGATACAGTGACAAAATTCATCACCATTCCCATCCCCACGGATAACCGTGGGAAATAATCCCATGTCATTTTCTAGTGTCTATTTCAACCTCAGTCCTTCTACACCAGCATTCTTCAAAGCAAAGCTTGCGGGTCAGTGGTTGTGGCCATTCATACTCTGATTCTTATGTGAGCCAAGGATAATGAAGCCATTGTGACATCACTGATGTGATTGGCTCTTAGGCACTGGTTGAATGAGGCATTATGACATCACAATATCTGCTCTGGATACCAGAGACTTCCGTTCTGTAGTGTCTATCTCAACTTCAATCCTTCTACACCAGCATTCTTCAAAGCAAAGCTTGCGGGTCAGTGGTTGTGGCCATTCATACTCTGATTCTTCCCTCTCTCCTTAAAGAATGACATGAAGATGGTTTCCCGCGGTTATCCGCGGGGACGGTGATGAATTTTGTCACCGTGTCATTCTCTACTTCAAAACCTTAAAGGGCTCATCCCTGATATACCTGTTGTGCCACTTTGTGTTTCCAGGCACCACCCTCACACGCAGTGCCTACCTGTTTGCCTACCCCTCCCCAAAGGGATGTGTCTACAAAAGATTCCTTGATAAAATTCTCTCATTCCAAGCCGGCAAATGGAATGACTGCCTGACCACCCTCATCTCATATGCTCCCTCCAACCTTTCCTTCAGGAAATCACTCAAATCATACCTCTTTGAAAAAATTCTTTAACTCCTTCCCTCCCTGCCATACTACTTAGCACTAACCGTATCTCTTTCTTTTCCTGTTTTCCCATTCCACCCCTTTTCCTCTGGTTTTACCTATCCCTCTCGGCATTCTCTTGTAATTGAAATTGGTTACTAATGTACTTGACAATATTTCTCTGTATCATCGCTGTATATGAACAGTCTCTTCCCCTGTAAACCGCTCTGAACTGTTTGTGGTATTGCGGTATACAAAAATAAAGTTATTATTATTATTATTTTTAATGGCCTGCCCTGACCCACCCATCATTAAGCCACCTTTTCAAATCCACGTTGAAACACTTAGGCGCTATTCTATAACTGGGTGAGTAAGCGTAGCTCTGCATGGATCTGCTGTTTTTGGCACACAAAAAGCAGTGGGAACGGACAATGAAAACTCCACGTAGGCTCACTGATGTAAAAGAGTCTTGTGTATGTATGTCCTTTCATTGGAGTAAACAAGACTCTTTTACATCAGTGAGCCTACGTGGAGTTTTCATTGTCCATTCCCACTGCTTTTTGTGTGCTTTTATACCCGTGGGTTTTTTGTCCTTTTGTTTTTGGCCCATTGTTCTATTATAGCACCTTTCTGCGCTGTACAAGTAATGCAGAAATAGCGCATAATATTGTGTCATATATAGAATTGCCTAGTATTCTGAATGACATGGAACTGTAGATCACCTTTTATTACATAGCTCAGAAAAATCAGATTAGATCTCCATGCATGCTGTGGCTATTTTAAATGCATACAATGATTTGATAGTTTCTTGCCAACTAAAATATTTGTGTTAATCACATGCTTGTTTGCTAATATTTCAAACTAAGGTTCAGATATTGTACACTGAAGAAAACATGTTACATTCTGAGAACAGTTACCTCCAATACCATAAGCAAATAAGAGTTTGACCTTCTGTTGCTGCAGACCCACCAAACACAAGTTTCTTTTGAATGCTAAAAGTTCTGTTACCATGGACACTCCATTGCCGGGAAGGATGGCAGCTCCTTGTTGCTATAGCAACTTGGAGGCCACGGGAGCATCCTGTAATTTCAAACTAGGCATCAAATTATACTGCACTCAGTTTATTAGCACTGAATTTGAATATCTCAAATCAAGAAAAGTATAGACTAGTGCTGCCCAATTCGAATCAGTTCACCGATTCATTTTGGGTGAATCAATTCGAATCGATTTAAATTTTTTAAAAATCGGCTTCCTGATTCGGACCCTCTCCTTTCGCCCCCCTAAAGCAGGAGCGGCAGCGCTGCTCTTGCTGGCCGCTGCCACACCTGTTTTATAGGGTGAGGAGGGAGGGTCAGTCGGGAAGTGCTGCATCCGGCTTCCCTCCTGGCCTCCCCGAAGGACTGCCCCCCGCCCCCGAAAGACTGCGCACCCTCCCCCCCGGGAAGGCCTCCGTGTTCCCCCTGGCCTCCCTGAACCATTTACCTTACAGCTTCAGCCGAAGATCGCGGTTACAGCTCTTTGCACTGCAGTGCTTTGAGCTGTTTCCTCTGCTGTGGTCCCGCCCCTCCTCTGATGTCAGAGAAGGGGCGGGACTGCAGCAGAGGAAACAGCTCAAAGCACTGCAGTGCAAAGATCTGTAACCACGATCTTCAGCTGAAGCAGTAAGGTAAACGGTTTGGGGAGGCCAGGAGGAACACAGAGGCCTTTCCGTGGGGGTGCACAGTCTTTTGGGGGGGCCAGACCTTTGGGGGGGCTAGTCCTTCAGGGGGTGGGACAGGCCTTGGGGGAGGTGTAGGCCTTCAAGGGGGGAACAGGCCTTTAAGGGGGGGGGACAGGCCAGGGATGGTGGCATAGGCCTTCAGGGAGGACAGGCAGGCCTTCAAGGGGGGGACAGACCTTCAGGGATGGGGGTATAGGCCTTCAGGGGGGAGGTACAGGCCTTCAGGGGGGACAGACCTTCAGGGGAGGGGGGCACTGGTGTAGAAGTACACGGAGGGAGGGAAGGGGGGTTCAAAGAGATGTGCAAATGCTGGACTTTGGGGGGAAGAAATAATGGGTCTAAAAATAGAGGAGAGGGAGAGAGATGATGGACAATGGGATTTAGGGAGGGAAAGAACAGAAAGGGAAAGAAGTTGGACACAAGGGATGGTGTGGAGGGGGGGATAGAGATACTGGATAGGAGGGTAGTTGGGAAAAGAAAGGGAGATATGGTGGACCCCGGGGTGTTGGGGAAGGAGGGAGAGATGCTGGATGAAAGGGTAGTTAAGAAAAGGTGGATCTGTGGATGGAGACGAAAAAAAAGAAAGATGCCAGACCTCCGGAGGAGGGAAGGGAATAGGAAGGGGAGGACAGAAATGGCAGATGGATGGTTAGAACAGAGAAAAAAGAAAGAAGAAGACCCTGGCAAGCAAGTTATCAGAAGACAACCAGAGCCTGGGACCAACAAGATTTGAATAATGACCAGACAACAAAAGGTAGAAAAACTAATTATATTTTCCATTTTGTAATTACAATAGGTCAGATTTGAAACGTGTATCCTGCCAGAGCTGGTGTTAGACCGCAAACGTGAGCTAGGATTTAGCAGAGAGAGGAAAAGTCTCTTTTGTTTGTTTATTTTGTTTACACCACAGCGCCAGTGTGGTTAGGAGAAGGCAAAGGGGGTGAAGAGGCTATAAAATAAACCCACCAGGATGTTTGGAAAAAAAAACAAAAAAAAAAACAAAACACCCAATTGGGCAGGAAAATCAAATCGAATCGAATCGAAAAAAAAAATTCAGTAGGCTGAATCGAATCGAAATTTTTTTTCCTGAATCGGGCAGCACTAGTATAGACCACTCCTATAAAAAATAAAAATTACTATGGGGCTCATTTTCGAAGCACTTAGAACACAAAGAATCATAGGTTACTATTGTATGTGTATCTAAGTGCTTTGAAACTGAGCCCCAATGTGTCTTATGATGAAAACAATAAAAATTAGCTTCAAACATCTCCGTTAAACACCAGTACGGAATAAACAATAAATACAAGTGCACTGCTGAAGTGGTTTTCCTACATGTTCAGTGTCATATACTGCCTAACATCCCTTCATCTGCTTCCAACATATACAAGAACCTAGACAAGGGATTGGCAATCTGCGGCCAGTGGACCGAATATAGTCCACCACTGAATTTTATATAGCCCCGAAGACCATGGGAGGTATACACCAGAGTTTTGGTGATTTTAAATATCATATTTTATAAATATTTTCAGAACAGTCACTCGAAACAGTTTATTTTTATCATTTTTAGTTAAATTTTACTTATTTTTCACAGAAGGTTCATAGAGTTTCATGCTTTTTCAGTTCTGACATATGTAATGATGCAGCCCTCTAGCGCTAGTGCTGATAGACATGGGACCTTCTGTGGATAAAGGTTGCCCATCTCTGAACTAGACACTTCATTCCAGCTGATGCTGGAATCTCCAAAGGCTGATACCCCTCTTACTGCAAAGAAACACTAACCACTTTAGATTCACGACCCTAAAGCCAGTGCAAAAGGTTTCTTGGCCATCAGGTCATCCTCAGAAACCTTGAATACAATGGTTTAGGCAACACAACCAAGGAGGAAATGATAAAAAATATGGTCTTCATTGGGGAAAAAAATCTATAATAAACAATGGAAAAGGATGGAATGATAGAGTTTCCATTGCCATAGAATACCTGGTCATATTCTGTGGGACAAGAATAACTTATCTATTAAAATACATCCCTATTTATTATAAATTTGTACATAAACTCTTCTTACATAAATAAAAGGTTAACATGCTTAAGATATGATAGATCCTGTTTCACACTCATGGCTCTGGGTTGTTGTTTCTTTGGGTCCCTTATCATCCAGCATCAGCATTGAACAATGGACTTGGAAATATTCTAGCAGCCAGCTTCCAAGCTTCTCCCTTATAACTCAACAACTGGTGTCAATAGAACAAAACCAAAAGGAAATCTTCAAACAAAGACTGCCAGAGGAAAAAGGGAAAGAAAACATGCAGAGCTTTACATTCCACTTGAATAAATCATGTGGAAAGCACAAGACAATTGTTTAATTAATTAAATAAATAAATAAATAAATAGATACTGTGGATATACACTAGAGAATGACACGGTGGCGGTTTACCCGTAGCTACCGCTTTTAGCCGCGGGTAACCCGCCAAAAACGGGGAATGAAAATTAGCAGCCTCTTCAGAGACGGGGACAAGGCCATCACCGCCCCGTGGAGCGGTGAATGGTCTTGTCACCGCAGTGAGGCATAAAGGATCGTGCGGTCCCCGAAGCCCCCACCCGCCCACCCACACGCCGGCTCGATCGTTTAACCAGCTTCCTCTCTCCACCTCACTTTAGTTTGCCGGCTTTCTTTTTCAGCGACCGGAACGCTTTCAAAAGAGCCGCGCATGCGCGGCTGCTCAGTATTCAATCTTCTGCTCTGACCCAACCGGAAACAGGAAGTTGCAGCAGAGCAGAAGATTGAACTTTGAGCAGCCGCGCATGCGCGGCTCTTTGAAAGCATGCCGGTCGCCGAAAAAGAAAGCCGGCAAACTAAGGAGAGCTGGAGAGAGGAAGCTGGTTAAACGATCGAGCCGGCATGCAGGTGGGGGCTGCGGGGACCGCGTGTTCCGGTTCACACAAGGAAGGAGGAGGTGAAAGGGAAAAGTTTCTCTTCCTTGGAAATGTGGAAGGCAGAGTGGGGAGAAGACGCTGGAAGGGAAGAAGACAGATGCCAGACTATGGGGGAGCGGAGGGAAGAAGATGGGTGCTAGACCAATTGGGGGTGTGTGTGAAGGGAGAGGCACAGTAACAGCAAATGGAAGACGCAGAGAGAAGACACACAGTGGATGGAAGGAATTGAATGAGAAGATGTGGAAAGCAAAGGCAACAAAGGTAGAAAACCAGACAACAAAGGTAGAAAAAAAAAATTCTATTTATTTATTTATTTTTTGCTTTAGGATAAAGTAGTATATTAGTTGTATTGATAAAAATTTATAAACAAAGCCCTGCCAGCTGAATATCTCTTTCTCTAGTTCAGCAGCAGGAACTTTGATTTATAAGAAAGGAAAAAGCTAAATATTGCAGTACTAAGGCTTATATGGATGCTGCGGGGACGGTGACGGGGCGATGAATGGGATGGCAGTGGCGGTGACGGGGCGGTGAAAGGGATGGCGGTGACGGGGCGGTGAAAGGAACGGCGGTGACTGGGCGGTGCAGAGGATGGTGGGCCGGGGACGGTGCAGTGACGGGGACAGATTTTTTCCCCCGTGTCATTCTCTAATATACACTAGGCAGCCCACAAAGTAAGCTGTAATCCAGGGGTGCCCACACTTTTTGAACTTGCAAGCTACTTTTAAAATGACCAAGTCAAAATGATCTACCAACAATAAATTTTTTTAAAAAACACAAAGCACACTGTACGCACACTGTACAAAGTCCTAGCTTTTGCTCACTGTCTAACATCAGCTCTGGCAGGATACACATTTCAAATCTGATGAATTGTAATAACAAAACAGAAAATAAAACTATTTTTTCTACCTTTTACTGTCTGATCATTTTATTATTCAAATCATGTTGGTTCCAAGCTCTGATTTCAGTTTGTCTTCTGTTAACTCGCTCACTAGGATCCCCTGTCCATTTGATATTTTCTTCTTTCTCCATGCTCATCATCCATCTTCCATCGCTGTACCTTCCCTTCCCTCTCCACCTCCCTGAAAGTTCAGCACCCCTCAAGGATCCAGCACCCTCTCTCCCTTCCACTCCTTCTCCATCTCCAGCCCACAGTTCAGTGTCTCTCTCTCCTTTCCCTCCAGCACTCCCTCCACTCCATGTGGCCAGAGCTCTCTCTCTCTCTCTCCTTTTCCCTCCATCCCACCCCCAACCTATGTGGCCAACACCCTCTCTCTTCCCTTTCCTCCAGCCCACACTCACCCCATGACCTGGCATCTATCTCCTTCCCTTCCTTCTCCCCATGCCCTGGCATCTTTCTCCTCTCCTTCCCTTCCATCTCTCCCTCCCCCCTCCATGCTCTGGCATTTTTTCTCCCCCTTCATGGTCTCACATCTCTCTCTTTTCTCCATTTCCTTCTCCCTCCCCTCCAATTGGACGATTTTCTTCCTTACCCATCCACCCCCATTGTGCGTCTGTCCTTCCCAACCCCCTCCTAGCCCATGCAGCATCTGTCCTTCCATGCTTTCTCAACCACTATCCCCACCCCCAACATATGTTGTTCCCACCCCCAACAGGATCCTGTGGTATGACTAACGTGACCATTTATTTTTTTCATCAAAAGGGGACATCTATTAATTGTCAGTCCCGCCCCCAATCCCACCTTAGCCCCACCCCAATCCCACCCTAGCCCCACCCCAACCCCAACCCCAATCCCGCCCCCAATTTCTTCCATTCATTTTTCATGTACACATATCTTATTAATTCATAATGGTAACCAGTGTTCCCGCTAAGGTGCGCTGGCCTGCGCGCGCGCACAAAATATTACATCGCAGCGCAAAGTTTCTCTTCACAGCGCACACACGCGTCGCAAAGGTAAGGGGAGGTAAGGTAAGGGGACGCATTGGGGGGATTGCACTTCCCCACAATTGCCATGCTTCGGTTCCTCTTCTTCCTTCCTTCCTCCCCCCCCCCCCCCCCCGCGGGACCCTGCGGCACCATCAACTCTTACTCCCTCTAATGTCGGCCCTGCAGCTCCAGACTTCCTCGCACCTTCTCCCCTCCCCCTTTGGATCGCTATTATTTTAAATGTTATAGCCGCGGAGCTGTATCCATCAGTGGAGATGTCTAACCTCGGCCTGCCCCGGAACTCTTACTGCAACAGTGACTTCCTGTTCCTGCCTAGACGGGCGGCTGCTGCAGTAAGAGTTCCGGGGCAGGCCGAGGTTAGACATCTCCACTGATGGATACAGCTCCGCGGCTATAACATTTAAAATAATAGCGATCCAAAGGGGGAGGGGAGAAGGTGCGAGGAAGTCTGGAGCTGCAGGGCCGACATTAGAGGGAGTAAGAGTTGATGGTGCCGCAGGGTCCCGCGGGGGGGGGAGGGGAGGAAGGAAGGAAGAAGAGGAACCGAAGCATGGCAATTGTGGGGAAGTGCAGAGCTGCAGGGAAGAGTGTTGCGGTACCCAGCTGGAGGGAGAAGGAAGATGAGGGAGGGAATTAAAGGAGATGCCAGGGCTTGGAGCATAGGAGGAAGGTATGCCAGTCTAAGGGAAAAGGAAGGGGGAGATGTGAGAGCATGGAGGGGGAACGAAAGATGGAAGAAAAGGAAAGGAGAGAGATGCCAGAGAATCAGGGAAGGGGAGATACCAGACTATGAGGAGAGGTGTGGGAGAGGGAAGGCGAGGAGAGAGATGCCAGACCAATGGGGTGAAAGGAGAGATGGAAGGGGGAGGCATACAGTTTCTGGAAGGGGCATAGAAGGAGAGAAGATGCCATATAGGGGAAGAGAGACGGCAGACAGTGAATGGAAGGAAGAGAGTTACAAGAAGATGAGGAAAGGAGAAACCACAGAAGACAAAGGTAGAAAAAAATTTCTATTTATTTATTGCTTTAGGAGACATGTGTCACTGTTTCTGTGAAGCATTGTATGCAGAGTCCAGCTTCTTGCTGGTTCAATTTAACCTTTGTCTATGTATTTTTATTTTATCCCCCCTTTTACAAAACTGTGAAGCGTTTTTAGCACCAGCCTTGGTGGTAGCAGCTCTGATGCTCAGAATTTTATGAGCATCAGAGCTGTTACCTCCGTAGCTAAAATCCACACTACAGTTTTGTAAAAGAGGGAGGGGTTAGTTTGTGATTACATATTCCTTACTAGGCGAAGGTGTTTTCTGTGTTCTGTGTGTTCGAAAGACATGGTTTTCTGTTAGGATTGACGGTGTAGGATTGATCTGTGCTGGTCTGGCTTGTTTAGTTTTACAATGGGTGTATTGATGTACTGCTCACTGCAATATGTAAGATGCTGCCTTTTCCTAGGTACTCATGTGTGACGTGTGGTTTGTTACTAAAAATCATGTTTTTCTTACAGATGGGGGGGGGTGCCAAAAAATGATGGGCCCCGGATGTTACATATGCTAGGTACGCCACTGTATGTAAAGATACCAGAAAGCTGGCGTAGCAAAAACTTCTAAGTTTTGAGTATTTAACCCTCCCACAATCTCACGGGCACTCGTTTCAAGTTTATTGAGATTTTGATTTAAACGCAATATCAAATATTTTCAATGCGTATAACAAAAATAAATTTGGGGAAATAAATAAAACCATTTGAACCAGTGTTCCCGCTAAGCTGCGCTGGCGTGCGCTGGCGCACAAAATATTACATCGCAGCGCACACGTTTCTCGTCACAGCGCACGATCGGAAGAGGCGTACGGCAGATGGCAGGGCGGCGAGAGGAGAATCGGGCGAGTTGGCTCATAACTTGCTGGCGCCCGATATTTTTGGCTCACGGTGAAAAAAGTTTGCTCACAACACCCGCCCGCTTAGAGGGAACACTGATGGTAACCATAAAATTTTAAAAAACTACAAAGCACACTATACGCAGAGAAAATGTTAATTATCATTTATATTTGGGGGGATTTTCAAAGATGTCAAGGCAAATGACTTTCAAATATGCAATGTCACCTCAGTAACTAAAGAAAAATAGACAAATATAGTGCAAAATATAGACAGCAGATATAAATTCTCAAAACTGACACATTTTGATCACTAAATTAAAAATAAAATCATTTTTCCTACCTTTGTTGTCTTGTGATTTCATGAGTCTCTGGTTGCATTTCCTTCTCTCTGTGTATCCTTTCTTTTGTTTCTTTCTTTCTGCACTCAGGCCCAACAATTGTCCCTTTCTATTCCTTCCCTCCTTCCTTTCCATGTCCTTAGTGCCCCCAGAGCCTCCTTCTCATGTCCTTGGTGCCCCCAGTACCTCTGTCCTGTGTCCTAAGTGCCCCCAGTGCCTCCGTCCTGTGTCCTTAGTGCCCCTTCCCATGTCTTTAGTGCCCCAATGCCTCCTTCCCATGTCTTTAGTGCCCCCAGTGCCTCCTTCCCAAGTCCTTAGTGCCCCTTCCCATGTCTTTAGTGCCCCCAGTGCCTCCTTCGCATGTCTTTAGTGCCCCCAGTGCCTCCTTCCTATGTCCCACTGCCTTCCACACTTTGTCCCACCCCCACCCCCCAAGCCAGCCTGCCTGCCTGTCTACCTCTCTCCCTCCCTCCCTGGCCAAAGCCAGGCTGCCTACCTGTCTACCTCTCTCCTTCCCTCCTTCCCTGGCCAAAGCCAGTCTGCTTGCCTGCCTACCTATCTCCTTCCCGCCCTGCTGCAAAAAAAAAAAAAATAAGCCTCCCCATCTTTCCCCCTGTCTGCTGCTCTTACTGCCCTGCCACTCTAAACCCGACAGGAAGTCTTCTTTCCGACGTCAATTCTGACGTCGGAGAGGAAGTTCTGGGCCAGCCAGGCAGCGATTGGCTGGCCCAGAACGTCCTCTCCGACGTCAGAATTGACGTCGGAAAGAAGACTTCCTGTAGGGTTTAGCGGCTGGGCGGTAAGAGCAACAGACAGGGGGAAAGATGGGGAGGCTTTTCTTTTTTTTTTTTGCGGCAGGGAGGGACAGGAAGTGATCGCCTGTCCCGTTGTCCCCAAGCACAGCTTTGGGACCCTGTCCCTGAAAACGGGACATTTCAGCGTCCCGAAGCTGTCTGTGGGGACAACGGGTAAGGAGGTCTGAAAATGGGACGTATGGTCACCTTAGGTATGACCTCTCTCTCCAGCTCCCAGCTCTCCAGCTCCAGCTCCCCACCTACCTCCTCCCTAGCCACTATAATTTTAAATATTCAGCAGCCAACAGCGGCATCAAGGTGAGCTTGCTACCATCAACCTGCAGCAACTTCCTGTTCTCGTGTAGGCAGGATGCTGCAGGAGCTGAAGCAATACAGGACTAAGAGATTGTTCTCTGTGCTCAGGCTTTAGGATTGATTCTAATACCCAAAGTTTGGTAATCGCATTTTGCTTATTGGCCGACCCACCTGATGCAGGTGTTGTATGCCGAAATATAGCTTGTATTGGGTCAATAAAGACAAGTCCCTGTTTATTGAGGCCTTTTGTGCTCTTTTTGCTGCAAAATATTGGTGGGCCATGGCCCCTGTGGCACACACCGTTCTGCTACCTATGCTCCAGAGTTGCATGGATATTCTTTCTAAAGAGAAGTACTAAAAACTGAAAGGGAAAATTGGAGGAAGAAACAAATAACAAAAAATCTATTTCTCAGAAGCAACTATAAAAACTCTCTGTGATCACAAAAGTACTTTCAATTTTATTCAGTGGAAGACGTATCATTCATTCTAAATCAAATAAAGATGCCATACAACTAATGCTATTTGATCAAGCACCATATGCATTGCTTTCAACCATGTTAAATGCTTGGAATATCTTAACATTGAATATACAGTATTAAATAGGCATTTTTGCATAAGCTGTTTACACTACTGTCTTTTCCATATTTTAAACAGAACCCATTTGTCAATTTCTCCAGTGCTAATACATAACCTGAAATGGAAGCAAAAAAAAAAAATTCTCAACAGCTATCTAATTATACCACATGCCAAGTTTATATGAATATGACAAAAATATAATTGAATAGCTAAACAAAACCAGAAACTAGAAACATATTTTATACCTCAATATCTCAAACAACGTTATCTCTTCCTGATCTTCATAGCTTTTATTCCATACAATAAGCAACCCCTTTGGAGTTTGTTGGGATCAGGAGCTAAATGGAAATATTTCTGACATCACAACAATATGATACAATTATTACTAGAAAAGAACACCAATGTGATACTTCACAAATAGAATTGGCCTGTTCTATCCTATATCATATCATATCATACATTTTCTTCTATACAGCAAGGTTCAGCAAGGATTCATTGTGATTTACAACAAGATTTCTATCCCATGAATTTATCCAACACACACTAATATGATCGCAACTTAATAAATCCTGGCCCCAGGATCAGTATTTTATTTCTAATCATGATCATTTTGGCCCTCTTATACTCTTACATGTCAGCTCTTCCCAAAAAGCTACTAGGGGGGTTCCTTCAGATATTCTTTCTATATTTACACAACCTACACAACCAGGAAGAGAATGCTATACCACAACAACTTTTATTTTCCATATTTCATTATGTAATTAAATATTGAACAGACCACTGCCTCTAAAAATAATGGCCATTCCAGCAATCATTTCCTGTACATAGTAAATCTCGGAACCCAGATTCTATTTTAGGCATCCATCACACTTAACCAGCAAATGGCACAATACGTTTTCTGGTAGGTGTCGTTAGCCATGATTCTGTAAATGGTGCCTAAGTTTGATTGACGCATGATTTTGTAGGCAGCTGCTGATTTAGGTGCCATTTACAGAATCTGGCCCTATGTCAATGTTCCCTCTAAGCTGTGCGGCCATGCACCTCCCAATAAGAGGCCGCACAGCTGTTCTGGGTCACCACATAGCCTAACCACCAGAGACACTGCTCTTTTGCTTTCTCACTGCTGCCACTCTCCTTTACTACAAGCTTTTCATCTGGCAACTCTTCATTCCCTTTTCCCACCAGCATGCAAATGTGCATGGCAGATTGCCAAAACAAACAGCACCAAATACATGCTGTTTCTGGGCCAGCCAAGCTCACAGGAAGTGCATCATAGACAGAATGTGGCACAGGAAAGGCCCTGGCGGTTTCATCTGGAGTTGCCAGATGAAAAGCTTGTAGTAAAGGAGAGTGGCAGCAGTGAGAAAGCAAAAAAGCAGTGTCTCTGGTGGTTAGGCTATGTGGTGACCCAGACATAGTCTGTATTTGGTGCTGCTTGTGCCAACAACTGACCACACGTATTTGCATACTAGTGGGAGAAGGGGTGATGAAGTGGTGCTGTTGGACCTACAGGAGGCAGGAATGAAGCAGTGCCGGAATTGTTTATAGTAATAATGAAATAGATGTCAGGGTTCAAAGGATAAGGAAGTGGGGAGGATAGGGGGCACATTGGATGAAAGTGAGGATGGCAGAGGGGCACATGCTGGAAGAAGTGGGAAGGGAAAAAGGGCACATTGGATGGAAGTGGAGAGGACAGAGGTGTACATGCTGGATGGTCATGGGGAGGAGAGAGAGGGCACATGCTGGAAGTGGAAAGGAGAGAGGGGCAGATGATAGAAATGGGGAAGGGAGATAGGGGCAGATGATGGATTAAAGTGGGGAAAAGAGGGAGGGGCAGATGATGGATAGAAATGAGGAAGAGAGAAGGGGCAGATGATGGATGGATGTGGGGAGGATAGAGGGACAAATGCTTAGTGGAAAGCCTGGTTCTAAGAGAGAGGTTGTAGAGGCTCAGCATTAAAGATAAGTTTTCACAGCAACTTGTGAACTACAGTCTGCCTCTGCCCACCCACCTTCCCCATAGCCTTTAGAGTCTCTGTTAGGGTTGTTTTAGCCTAGATTAGTGTTTTAGGTTGCATTTCAGGGCATAATATCAGATCAGGGCCCAAATAGCTGTTGAGGAAAGACTCTGGTGTTAATTTAATTCCCTCTTGCCCACTCCAAGACAGAGTTTTTTTTAATGCATAACCAGGAACAGGGCATTACTTTGGTAGGATTTTTCTGCCCTTTCTTTATTGTTCCAGGTGTAAGTACTTCTGCACCACAGTATGGTTGGGAAACATCGTATCAAAGCTGCTGCTCAGGTTACAACTTCTGTCTCTGTGCAGACAGAAAATGTTACCCAGGCAGAGGGAGTGGTTCTATGTGCAAGCTGTCTTCAGCTTGAATCCCTCATGAAGGAAGTAATGGAACTGAGAGAGGAGGTGGCAAAACTGAGAAGTACATCCATGTACATCGATGAAATGGTTCATGAGGCATCAAATATTTTCAACAGTGGGGTAAAAAGAAGCTGTACTGAGGGAAGAAAGCTGGACTCAGATTATGAAACACTGCAAGATTGGTACTGTGACTCCCCCCCCCCCCCCCCTTTCAACTGAAGAACCGGTATGCTGTCCTGGAAGTGGAGGAGATGAGAGCATCCCAAGGAGAAGAAGGACCAAAGCTTGACATCCCCAAAATTTCTGTATCCATGACCACTAGGAGGCATAAAGTAGTGGTAGTTGGCAATTCACTTCTGAAGGGTACAGAAGTATCCATCTGCAGACCAGACATGAGTTCATGAGAGGTATGCTGTCTGCCTGGTGCCAAAATCCAAGATGTTATGGAGAGCTTGCTGAGACTCATCAAGCATGATGACTATTATCCAATGCTGCTCATCCACGTTGGCACTAATGATACTGCCAGGTGCCCCTGCAAACCTATCAAAAGTGACTTTGTGGCTTTGGGAGAGAAAGTCAAGCAGTCAGGTGCGCAGGTGGCATTCTCGTCCATCTTCCCTGTCGAGGGTAAAGGCCAGGGCAGAGAAGCTCTCATCCTGGAAATGAATGCGGGGCTACATGGATGGTGTCGTCGAGAGCGTTTTGGCTACCTGGACCATGGGATGATTTTCCAAAGGCTGCTGAGTAGGGATGGTGTACATCCATCAAAGAAGGGAAGAAGTGTCTTCAGCAGCAGGCTGGCTAATCTACTGAAGAGTGATTTAAATTAGAAGTGATGGGGCAGGGTGATCAAAGCCCCCAAGTGAGTAAAGCCATCAGGGTAAGTAAATCACTGAATACCTCTACATGGATAGGAAAAGGGGCAAATGTCTGGAAAGCTGGACTTGGGTATGATTGTATGTGATGATCTTAAGGTGGCCAAATAGGTTGAAAAGATGACGGTGAAAGCTAGAAGGATGCTAGGGTGCATAGGGAGAGGTATGGTCAATAGGGTAAAGGAGGTATTGATGTCCCTGTATAAGACTCTGATGAGACCTCATTTAGAAAATTGTGTACAATTCTGGAGGCTGTACCTTCAAAAAGATGTAAAAAGGATGGAGTCAGTCCAGAGGAAAGCTACTAAAATGGTGTGGGGTCTTCATCATGGGGCATATGGGGATAGACTTAAAAATTTCAATCTGTTTACTTTGGAGGAAAGGCGGGAGAGGGGAGATATGATGGAGACGTTTAAATACCTACATGGTGTAAATGTGCATAAGTTGAGTCTCTTTCATTTGAAAGGAAGCTCTAGAATGAGAGGGCATAGGATGAAGTTAAGAGGTGATAGGTTCAGGAGTAATCTATGGAAATACTTTTTTTACAGAAATGTCCTGTCTAAATTAGATTGTGAGCTCTTCCGAACAGGGACTGTCTATTGTGTGTTATAATGTACAGCACTGCGTACAACTTTCAGCGCTATAGAAATAATAAATAGTAGTAGTAGTAGTAGTACTAGAAGGTCACTGTATAATATCCAGTAGGCAGAAAGAGGATAGGTAATGAAGGCTACTTTGAAATACATTGTCTTGTTCTTTCTATTGTGTTTAGACTTTTTATGAAAATGTATAGGGTGGAATTGTCAAAAACAGAATGATGTCCACACAACAAAATGTCTTTAAACTCATCTGATAGTCCAAATAACTTTATTCATCCAATAACTCAATGACTCGACATGCGCATGTTTTGGCCTGAGCAACCGCCGCATGTAGCTCTTATTGTATAGCATTCAAATGAGAGACGACGCATTGATTTTTATGTCCCATTTGACATCTTTTCAAAGACTCTTAAGACTCCTGAAGCAGGTCTGTTTGGCCGAAACATGCGCATGTCGAGTCATTGAGTTATTGGATGAATAAAGTTATTTGGACTATCAGATGAGTTTAAAGACATTTTGTCGCGTGGACATCATTCTGTTTTAGACAATTCCACCCTATACTTTGCGTATTTGAGTTTGTGGTTTTGTTTCCCCTGTTTCGTTCTTAGACTTTTTACGATACATTCAACAAACTTTTTTTTTATTAACCTTTTTTACTTACATTCAATGACTTCAAACCCCAAACGATTCTATTTAAATCATGTCAGTTTTATTTAAGTTCTCATTTCTAAGGTACATATTGGAAAGGAGCTAAGCAGGATATGAGAACAAATGAATCACTCAACCAGGAAGTAATGAAATAGATGCTACAGGCTTTTTCCTAGTCTTCTTTTGGAATAAAGGGGAAGAGACTTTTCTGTCTATGAGTGGGATAATTATTTCACTTTTAAATCTCTGCCCATTGTTGTGCAGTGGTGCTCCTTGCAACGACCCATCCTAGATGACAAAAGAGCTCCACCAAGTGTACTCGTCAAAAATATATGGGACTAAGCATTCATATGCATTACATGAAGGTTTTCTGTTTAGCAAGTTATGTAGGTAAAACCGAAATTAAGACCTTTCATTACTGCAAAAAGATAAAGGTCTGACCTATTGATCCCCCTTTTTCCCCATCCCTCATGGGACAAATAAAGTCTTTTGATTAATCTGTCTTAAAAGTCACCTTTTGAGGTCTTTGCCATGTGCATAAGCATGAATAAGCAGACCACTTTGCTCTATATGCTGTTTCACAAGCTCCGCTGGGAGCTAGCGTTAATGAGGGTATCCATTTTCCTGTCATATAAACATTTTTTGATAATATTGCATGATGCCGAATTCTCCCCTGGAAGTTCTAAACATGTCAGACCACACAGCTCTCTAGTTTCCAACCTGCAGAAACGATAGTACATTTTGCATCTGCTTCTCTGTAATGCCCCTAATTAAGGATGGAAAAAAAAATAACAGGTAACCTGAATCTAAGATGTTGGAAGTAAGGCAGGTGCTTCTTTATCCTCTCGACAAAGGTGATCACCTGTTATTAGCCAAAGTTGCAAGCACATGGATTCCTGTCCTCAAAGGAATGTGCAACTGGAACAAATGATCTAAAACAGAACTAGCACAAAATACTTGGAGTTGTGAAAAAATCAATAATATAATGAATACACTTCCACAAAATTATGAATATAATGATATAATATAATATATAATATAATAATATAATATAATATATAAAACAGAACTAGAACATTAAGCATGGTAGTTTTAGAATCAATATTCAAAAGGATTTAACTGGGTAGGAAAAGCTCCTTCCCACAGTTTTACCTCCACTGAGCTGGCTATACTCAGATATTTAGCAGTACTTAACTGGTTACTGCCACTGAATCTCCCCTCTGACCATAAAAATTAGAAAATGTTCAAAGAGCAAGCAGGATGACAAAGGGGACGGAACTCCTCTTGCAAGATATTGACATTATTGGATGGGGAGGTGTTTAAATGAATTAATTTAATTGCATGGAGATCGATATTATTGTACAGTATGTTACTTGTATGTATGTCTTATTTTTATGATTGTATTGATGTAAGCTGCTTAGATACAAGCGGGTAAGAAAGCTTTTTAAATAAATAAAAGAGATGGCTGAGGGGAGATATGATTGAAGTCTACAAAATCCTGAGTGGTGTAGAATGGGTACAAGTGAATTGACTTTTTTTACTCCATATAAAATTACAAAGACTAGGGAAAACTCAATGAAGTTACAGAGGAATACTTTTAAAACCAATAGGAATAAATATTTTTTTCACTCAGAAAATAGTTAAGCTCCCTGAGTGACATATGCCAGAAAGAATGAACTCATCTCCAGACCAAAATGGACTGTGAAAAGAGAAATTCTTTCATCAAAGTAATCTCCTTTCTACTTCCCCCCCCAAAAAAAAAAGCAGCCAACAACTGTATAATTGAACTTGTATTATTAAAGACATGATTGCCTGTCCTGCCAATATCATCTCCATTCATCTCTAGTAAACAATTTATCTCAGTGCTGCTATATTGTTCACTGTCATGAGCACAGTTAAAAAAAAAGTGGGTTATAAATTAGAAACCAACCATCCTCCTTATTAAATTAAGACTGTTTTGAAGGTGAACTGTTACTATGTTCCTGTCCCCAGAAGGTTTACAGTCTAAATCTGTGTTTGAAGTGAGCATCAGTGGGATT
Source organism: Geotrypetes seraphini (assembly GCF_902459505.1). Classification (NCBI taxonomy): domain Eukaryota; kingdom Metazoa; phylum Chordata; class Amphibia; order Gymnophiona; family Dermophiidae; genus Geotrypetes; species Geotrypetes seraphini. The sequence goes on along the minus strand of NC_047093.1, from coordinate 65,985,486 downwards.
TGAACCCTAATTCCCCTGGTTCTCAACCCACTGCACTAACCATTAGGTTATTCTTCCCTCCTGCAAAAAGGAAGGGTGTGGGAGGAGGGGGTTAATTGTTCACTATCACTATGCAACTCCCATCCCCCAGTACAACTGCTTAAAAGTAGGAGACCCTGTATGTGTAGGACGGCTGTTTTACAAACTTCATTCTTGCTATTTGTCAAATAACATATTTGCTTAAATGGATCTGGGTTTTTAGTCTGCCTTTCCAAATCATGCTTTATACAAATTACACCATTATTAGCATTATCACAAGTCAAGTAAAATGAAATCATTCCCTAAAGGGACAGCGCTTTTTAATGAGGCAGCAGCCGATAGAGGTGCTTTCCTAGATTAGTGGGGGACGGGGACTGGCTTTTTAATAAAATGTGGCAAAAATTAGCAGCTATCACACATCAGTCACAAAAATTAGCCTCTGTTTACTGTTAGGGATATGCCCATACAGTTAAAGCAGAGACAATGTGGTAGGTATTCAGGTTTATGTGGCCGTCTCTCTCTCTTATGCAGTTAAGTGTGAATCAGTATTTAATTGGCTAAGCAACACTGCATAAAGATAGGACTGAGCTTTTTGCAGTCTGATTTAGCCTCTGAATATTGACACTCAACTGCCTAAGTGCCATAAAATAGCCAGCTTTCACTTAGCAGTCTATGGTGATATTCAGCTGCACTAAATGATTAAGTGCCGATTATCAGCAGATAACCCTGCACAAGGAATTTAACCGGACAGGAGCCATTTCTGGCAGTTAAATCACTTTGAATAGCAACTCTAATATACTTACTGCACATCAAATGCATTGTAGAAAATGCAGGTGCACCACTGACATCGCTTCTTGAGCTGCTGTTAATTGGTCTGCGAGAAGTGCAAGAAACAGTACACCTCATTCCGTGGCAAGCATTACACATGGAAATTTGCACACTCAGAAAGGGCAATTCTATAACTGGGCACTGCTTTAACATACCACTAGCACATGTAAAGTTATAGACCAGCCCTTTCATGGGTAACTGAACCTTAAGCACATAAGTGGTAGTGATGCGAGTCAGCATCATTCTATAAGGGTGCTCATAAATGGCAAAGTGTGTAAATGCAAGGGGGAGTTCACATGGGCAGGGCAAGGAAAGGGCAAGAGTATAGCTGTCATTTATGCATACAAATTACAGAATACTATAACTTATAGCAGGGGTCTCAAAGTCCCTCCTTGAGGGCCGCAATCCAGTCAGGTTTTCAGGATTTCCCCAATGAATATGCATTGAAAGCAGTGCATGCACATTGATATCATGCATATTCATTGGGGAAATCCTGAAAACCCGACTGGATTGCGGCCCTCAAGGAGGGACTTTGAGACCCCTGACTTACAATATGTACTCCCTTGCTGCATTTAAGCATCTGCAATTGGTTTAACCACAGTGGTATAGCAAGGGTGAGAGGTGCCCGAGGCGTTGGCGTCCCCTCCCTATACACTCTCCTTCCCCGCCCCCTCCTGCCGTGCGTGCATCACTTCCCTTCCCCTGTACCTCTGTAACATTCCTGGCACAAGCAGCAACCCCCAAGCTGCTTTCGCGCCAGCATTGGTTTTTCCTCTGACATCACTTCCTAGGCACAGGTCCAGGAAGTGATGTCAGAGGAAGAGCCGACACTGGCGCGACAGCAGGTTGGGGGTTGATGCTCATGCCAGGAACGTTACAGAGGTAGGGGGATGGGAAGCATAGCGCACGCGCAGCCAGGGCGTTGAGAGGAGGATGGATGCCTGCACCCTCAACAAGATGGCACCTGGGGCAGACAGCTCTCTCCCCCCTACTGGGTGCCTACATTTTAGGCATGCTGACACCAGGTTATGCTAGTA